>NC_064827.1:74911134-75248134 GCF_024166365.1 Elephas maximus indicus | reverse complement strand
AGGTCACACCACTGGTAAGTGGGAGATTTGGGATTTGAACTTAAACAGTCTGACTCCAGAATTGTACTTGTTTTTTCCCCTTTCAGCAAATATTTTATTGCTCGCATCTGTGTGCCAGACTCTGTTGCAGGTGCTGGGGATATGGCAAAAAAGGCAAAGCTTTTGCCGTTGTTGACTTACATTCTGCTGGAGGTTGGTGAGGAAGATAGAAAGTGCCTCAACAACAAATGCTCCATAGCAGAGCCTATACTTTTAACCCTGTTCTAAACTACCTCTCAGAACAGTGGATGGTATGATCTCATTGTTGTGTTTAGAACTATCAACTCTATTCCAATCTTCCCATCTCTCTATTGCTATTCATCTTAATCTCTGCCTTTACCTATTTCTTCTGGTTTCTATATGCAACGGAGAAAATACAGAAAGACACACTCAGAACCATAACAGTGGTTATTTCTGAGAAATGAAATTGGGAAGGAGGGTTTTCCTGTTTATTTTACATACAACTGAGGCAAAGAGAGATTAAGTAACATGCCAAAGGTCGCACAACTGGTAGGTGGCAGAACTGGGACCCTGTCTCTGGTTATGAACACTGCACTGCACACACCACATTTCCATTCATGACTAGGACTGTCCTCTGCCTTTCTCAACCCTTCTGGCAATGCCGCAGCCTCCAGACTTCCAACCAGACTTTCCCCTGAAAAGCCCCCGTGTCGTCACTGCCTTCCTCCTGGCTCCGTGGTGAGACAGAATTAGAACTTGACTCATGGTGGGAGGTGGTGGTGATGGCTGCAGAAGAGGAGAAGTAACTTTCAACTTCTAGGAACTGACTTTGAAAATCAGATAGGACAAGGGGCTGAGTCACTGGCAGGGCCTCCCCTGGCTGAGTTTTAATCAGGTCAGATGGTGGGGGCAGTGTGGGGTTGGGGTGGTACGGCAGAGGGCTCCAGTTTCACTTCCTCTCTTGAGGCCCAGGCTCTTCAGTATTGGCCCTGTCTCATCCATGACGAGGACTTGCCCAGCAGGTGTCAGGCAGGCCAGCTGGGCAGCTGGGGTGGGCTAAATTTAGGTCCTAGAATGTCAAAGCCATTTAGGATCCAAAGTCTCATTTTGCAGATAAAGAAACTGAGTCCAAGTGAGGTCAAGAGACTTGTCCAAGGTCACATAGCCAGTTAAAGTCACAGTTGGAACTTAAAACCAGGCCTCTCCAAAAGTCACCACGTGACTCTAAAATGTGTGCTTTTCTCAATACACCCCACTGCCAACTCAGGGCACTGTCCCGAGGCCAGCCCTCAGCCAGGGTAGGGGGTGCAGGCGAGGACACAGCTCTGTATCTTAGACCTAACACTGGTTTTGGACACGGACATCTGGTTTCCAGTCCTGGCTCTACCCCTTACCATATGGCTTTAGGCAATGACTTCATCTCTCTTTGTTGTTGTTAGTTGCTGTCAAGTGGATTCCGACTCACAGTGACCTCACGTGTTAGAGTAGAACTGCTCTGAATGGTTTTCTTGGCTGTAATCTTAACGAAGAACTCCACTCTAGGTTGGTGAATCCACCCAGAGGCACCTTGGAAGACAGTCCTGCCGATCTACTTCTGAAAGATCAGAGCCTTGAAAATCTTACGGAGCAGTCCTTCTACCCTGCACGCATGGGGTCCCCATGAGTCAGAATCGACTTTACAGCATCTAACAACAACAAACAAATCTTAAGGTAAGCAGACTGCCAGGTCTTTTCTTCTGGGGTACTGCTGGGTGGGTTCGAACCACCAACCTTTAGGTTTGCAGTCAAGCACCAATCATTTGTACTACCTAGGAACCTTCAACTCTTTAAAATGAGCGTTAAAGGATATTGTTGGATTCAAGAAGTGAATGTATGCACAATTGCCTGGAATATAGTAGATACCCAATATATGGAAATTCCTTTTTCTTTCTACAGTGATTCCCTAGCCGACTTTGGCAGAATCCTGTGCTCTTTGACAATGTCTCAGGGGTCCTGGTGGGAGAGAATGAAGAGAAAGGCAGAGCAAATTGGGCTTAGAGCCCCTCCACCCACCACCCGCTGTGCACACAACCAGAGTATTTTTATTTTGTCTGTCTGTTAACCAGAATATTTTTCTTTATCTACTTTATTTTGGAGTTCTGTCTAAAATTTTGGGTTTGAAAATGATTCTATTACAAACTTTCTGACAGTCAACAACTGCCTTAAGGTTGAAAATTCTGAGAAGACCTCCTATAATCACAGAAAAACAAGAATACCAGTGCTGCTTTTACATCTATGAGATTGCATTTGATTGCTGGCTTCCTTGGGCAGTAGGAGTCTGGGGGGAGACGCTGTGTTCCCACCCAATTGCCATGGCCCACTTTCGTCCTTGCTAATGGCACCCTGACTTTGGTTGACCGTTGGGCACTCTGTGATTCACAGAGCCCCTTCCTTGCCCCAAGGAGGGAGGAAAGGTTCACGAATCTGAACCAATCATGGTGATCCATTCCTCTTGCCAGGGACTGGTTTGGGCATGGGTGGCAGAGCTGTGACATGACCCCGCCTATTACACAGAAGTTAATGGGAGAGATGAGCTTCTGGGGAAAGAGGCCCTCTTCAATTAAAAAAAAAAGGTACATGAAGAAAAATGTTGGCAGTGGTGTCCTTTCCATACCTGTTCTAGGCTAAGTCCTGGCCACCCAGCTTCCTTTTGCTCCTGCCCACTGTCTAAGCCCGATTCCTCAGCCAGGCCTCCTAAAGATTCCGGGACCTGCACAGCATCCTTTCAATACCTTGCTTTTCTCCTTCCATCGGTCAGAATTGGTTTCAGGTGTCTGCACAGAAGGTCCCATCAGGTCCTGGCATCTTAGTGGAGATATCAGGCATGCCGTTGGGCTTAGGGGAGCAACCAGGGCCTGAAACATACATTTCAAAACCATACAGATGAGATTTAAAACCATGGAATCAGGTGAAAACACCTGGGAAGAGAGAAAACTCTGCGGGATAGTGTTAACCTGCAGTCCTCGTGAGAAATACAGGTGTGAAGTCACTGATACTTGGGGGAGGGTGGGAAAGGGCTGTTTGTTATGCAATATTTAGTATAATATTTATAATAATAGTGACATATATTGAATACTTCTTATTGTAAAACACTTTCTCTCTATATATATATAGTCTCTAATCCTAGTCAAAAAAAAAAAAAATTGCGACCTAGGGATTATTACTTCCATTTTAGAGATGAACAAACTGAGGCTCAAAGAGGTGAAGAAACAACTAGCCAAAGTCACACTTGGAGTGGCAGAGCTGGGATTCAACCTGAAGTCTGTCTGAGTCCAAAGCTCTTCACCCCACATCTGAGCCCTCCTGTCTCCTCCCCTTCCCCCTCCCCATCTCTCGCCTTCATTCTCTACTAGCATCAGTCTGAAGTGCAACCTGTTGGCCGCAACTGACATAGGTAATATTTAATTCACTTTAATTAAAATACATTTTAGTGGATTTTTTCTTTCCCTGGGACATAACTCATTTTGATGGGAACCCATTGAATTTTAACGGGAAACCTATTAAAGGAACATATTGTGATCTTTAATGAAGCTGGGCTGCGATTCTGTGGAGAACCACCTACAGGTAATTAGAAGCCCTCCAGGCCATTTGGGAATAAGGTGAAATGAACTTCAGTTTGTTTAAGACAATTAGTGCAGACAATGATCTGGGAATGAATTAAATGGTCCTTGATTAAGAGCAGCTGTGCAGGTGGCGTTCTCAGGAAAATGGGACAAGTAAGTGGGGCCTTTAAGAAAAAGTAATTATTAGTGCTTATCTGTTTATATTGGCAGTGGGTACTTCCACCAGGCTGTTGGTTTTGATCAAGTGGCTCCACCTCCCCCCAACTCTCCCTGCTGCCCTCCCTTATTGATACACAACTCCTTCTGGGTCTGCTGGTTATCTCAAGGGGCCTTTCTGCCTCTGGCAGCAGATAGGTGTAACCACACTGGCACACTCCCACAGGTAGGTGCTTCCATTTTGACAGGCACTTGTACACTGGTTCAGATAGATACTTTCATGCTGGCAAGATGGGGAGCCTCCATGTCCTCAAGGATGGATGTTTCTACACTAGCAGGAATGGGTATTTCTATGCTCATAGGGATGCATGTTTTATATCTGCAGCCCTAGGAGCCACTGTCCTCCTTAAAGGAGGCATTTCTCCAGCTCTAGGCTGGACTCGTCCACGCTGGAATCCTGGGCACCTCCACAGTGGGAGGAATGATAATAAAGAACTGACAGTGCCAAATTGATTTATGCTCTAGAGGGAAGCACGTTTCTGCTTGGGCTGAATGAGGGCCTTTGTACATGCAGGGAGGGTATGTATTTGCTGGAAGAATGGGAGGACTGCTTGGAAGAAGGAACATTTCAACTGAGTCATGATGGAAGTTAACAAGGGGGCATTCCTATATTGACAGGAATGGAGAGCCCACTTCACAAGTATGAATGCTTCTACACTGATAGGAATGAAAGCCTCTGCAGTGTTTGTGCTGGGCATATCAACCAGGACAGGCAGGGGTATGATTATCCTTAAAGAACCGGTGAGTCTATATTGGCAAAGAGGGGGGTTTTACCCATGCAGGTAGACATAGGTGCTTCTGCATTGGTATAAATAGTTATCCCTACATTTTCTAGAATACGTGTTTCTATAGATGAGTGTGTCTACTCTAGCAAGGATGGGCACTTCTAAGCAAGCAGGGATAAATCCTAGAAAAGAATGGAGCTATTGCACTGACAGGGATGGGCATTTCTTCTTTGGCGAGAATGAGTGCTTTATACTGCTCTCTGGCATTTCCTAACACTTGACCAGTAAAACTAGAGGAATTCTTGTCTTCAGTCTCAGACCATTCCCTGAGCATAGGGTCTCTCGGCTCACAACACAGGGCTACCTGCCGGTAGATGGAGGAGGCAGCCACACTGTGGATGAGTGAGGCAGGGAGAGATGATGCAGATAGTAAACAGGACCACTAGTGACCTACCTGCCCAGAAGTAGATTAGGAAAAGAAGAGCCCCTGTCCTGGGAAAGCCCAGAGGAACTCAGTTCAGCTCAGAGCCCAGAGTAGACTCCTGGCAAATTTTCTGGTACCCAGAATCAGTGAGGCCAGAGAAGGTGGCAGCCAGGACCACCCATCAACACCCAGCAGCCTAGAGCCCCCTTCCCTCATCCATTCACTGCTCTAGCTCCTGGCAGGGGCTGCTGCGAGATTCCCCATGCAACCCTGACACGGGGCTGTAGCTAAAACATTGGTCTGGCAGTTTTCCCTCTTTAAGTTGAAGTGTGATGTTGGCAGGCAGTGAGCTGTGGTGGCAGGCTGCCAGGGGGAGCATGTGTTGGAAATCCTTGCTCCACGTTGCAGCAATCTGGGGCTCCCCCACCCACAAACTGCTCCAGAGCCAGGCAGCCATGGGGGCCAGAGCCTCCCACTGATAGGGAGCAGCCACTGAGATTGGGGAGATCATAAGGCAGGGGGGCTTAGAGAAACAGTAAGAGACAGACATGAATAGAAATAATCAGAACTGAGTTAAAGCCACAGAAAGACATAGAAACAGAACCACAGCCAGAAAGAGGGACACACACACAAACACTGCCAGAGAAAAAACTGAAAGAGGCTGAGGCTAAAGGTCAGAGAAACCTAAGAAAGACAGAGAGAAGACAGAATTTAAAGAGGATGAAGGAGCACAAGAGATTGGATAAAAATGACAGACTGGATATAGAGTCCTATCTCTCCAATCTCTAGTTTAAAGAAAAATATGTATAAATGTAAATGTATACTATATATAACAGTTGTAGAAAACACTAGAATGCTATTATTTTTAAAAAAGGAAAATAACAAGTGTTGGCGAGAATGTGGAGAAATTGGAACATTTGTACATTGCTGATAGGAATGTAAAATGGTACAGCGCTGTGGAAAACAGTTTGGCGGTTCCTAAAAAAGTTAAACATAGAAATACCATATGACCCAGCAATTCCACTCCCAGGTATCTACCCAAAAGAACGGAAAGCAGCAGCTCAAACAGACACATGTATACCAATGTTCATTGCAGCATTATTCACAACAGTCAAAAGGTGGAAGCAATCCTAATGCCCATCAACAGAAGAACAGATAAACAATATGTGGTATATACATACAATGGAGTATTATTCCTTATAAAGAGAAATGAAGTTCTGCTGAATCTTGAAAATCTTATATTAAATGAAATAAGCCAGACGCGAAAGGCAAATATGTTATGATCCCACGTATATGAAGTATCTACCCGTTGCCATTAAGTTGTTTTGGACTCATAGCTGTCCTATAGGACAGAGTAGAACTGTCCCATAGTGTTTACAATGAGCAACCAGCGGATTCGAACTGCTAACCTTTGGTTAGCATCTGAGCTCTTAACCACTGTGCCACCAGGGCTCCATAAAATACCTAGAAGAGATGAATCACTGAGACAAAAGAAAATTAGTGGTTACCAGGGGGTGGAGGGAGGGGAGAATGGGAAGTATATATATATATATATACGCACACACACACAGACACAGATTCTTTGACCTAATAAGTTAGTGAATTTCGTAATAGAGCAATAGAAATTATCCAGTCTGAGGAACAGAGCCTCAGATACCTGTGGGATAATATCAAAAGGATTAACACACATGTACTCAGAAAGAGAGAAGGAGAGGGAGAAAATGGGGCAGAAAACATATTTGATAGAAAATATCCCAAAATTTTGTGAAAAACGTAAGCTTGCATATTCAAGAATTTCAGTAAACAACTAGCAAGATAAATACAAAGAAAACTACACCTAGGCATGTCATAGTCAACCTGCTGGAAACCAAAAATAAAATCTTGAAAGGAGCACTCCCAAAATGATACATTACATGTAAGGGAACAATGATTTTAATGAACATTGAATTTTTATGCAAAATCACGGAGGCAAGAAGAGAGTGGAGAAAAATGCTGAAAGAAAAAACTATCAACTTATAATTTCACATCTAGTGAAAATATGCTCCAAGAATAGAGATGAAATAAAATATTTCAAAAAAGAAAAGAGAATTCTTTACAAATAGATTTTTCACTACATGAAATGCTAAAAGAAGTTCCCAGGATGAAGGAAAATGATACCGGATGAAAACTTGGATGTTTACGAAGAAATTAAGAGTACCATAAATGGTAAATATGTGGTAAATATAAAAGACTATTTTTCCTCTTAACTTTTTAAAATACATATAACCAGTCAAAGCAAAAATGATAACATCATATTACGGGGTTTATAACATATGTAGCTATAATACATATGACAGCCATGGCTTAAATGATGGAAGGGGAGGGCGTAAATGGTTCTACATAGTTGCAAGAAAATGAAATTAAAGAAGTCTAGTCTAATCTTTAGCATAACCATTAAAAAATAATGTCAAGAAATAAAGCCCAAAATTTAATAGATTAATTAAATTAGAATTATGAAATAAATTCAGTCAACCCAAAACAGCAGAAAGGGAGAAACAGAGAGAACAAATAGAAATTAAATGGTAAACTGCTAGACCTAAATCCAACCATATCAATAATTACGCTAAATGTTAACGCTCTAAACACTCCAATTAAAAGGCAGGATTAAAAAAAAAAGACCCATACATATGCTGTGTACAAGAAACCTACTTTAAATATAGGTTGAAAGTAAATGGAAGGAACATGATATACCGTGCAAAAAAATAGCATTTGAAACCCAGAGGGTTATATTAATATCAGATAAAGTAGATTCTAAGACAAAGCATATTGCCAAAGATAAAAAGGAGCATTTCATCATGATGTAGAGGCCAATTTGTTAGAAAAACACAACAATCATAAACGTTTATGTGCCTGAGAATTGTTGTTGTTGTTAGTTGCCATTGAGTCGATTCAGACTCACGGCGACTCATAGTGACTCTATAGGACAGAGTAGAACTACCCCATAGGGTTTCCAAGGCTTGCCATCCTCCATCTAAAGAGCATTCCAGTTGTATTTCTTCTGATCTGTTTGTTCTTCTAACAATCCATGGTATAGTCAATATTTTCCACCAACACAACAATTCAAATATATAAATTCTTCTTCTGTCTTCTTTTTTCATTGTCCAACTTTCACACGCATGTGAGGCGATTGAAAAGACCACAGCTTGAGTCAGCAGCCCTTTGTCACCAAAGTGACATCTTTGGTTTTTGGAACTTTAAAGTCGTCTTTTGCAACAGATTTGCCCAATGCAATATATCATTTGATTTCATAAATGCGGCCTCCCTGGACATTAATTGTTGATTACGGTAGAAAGAAATTCTTGACAACATCATTTTTTTTTTATCATGACATTGTTTATCGATCCAGTTATATGTAGCCTCATCATAAAATGTTAGGTATCAATTAAAAAGATTGAGAGAGAACTATGGAAAGAAATCTTCAAGATGCATTGTTATGTAAAAAAATCAAGTTGCAAATCTATAAATATGATACAATCACAGTTATGTAAAAACAAATATATATATATATATATATATAGTGAAAGAAATGGCTATTTAGTTAGTATCCATTTTCCTTTCCTCCTTGGTAATCTAACCTTACTTTTTTTCAAAGTAGAATGCAACTAGCTAAAAGACCACATATCCCAGCCTCCCTTGTAGCTGGGTGAGGGGCATATGATTAATTTAGGCCAATAATATGTAGAAGTTGTGGAAACAGTTTTCTGGGAAGTATCTTTAAAAGGGAAACAGCTGAGGCACTCTCTTTTTCTCCTACCATCTTTCCTTCTTCTCGTATCTTAAATAAAGACATGTGGCTAGAACTTCAGCAGCCATCCTGGATAACAAAGTGATGGGAGCCAACAATAAGGATTATAGAGCAGAAAGTTCACAGGAGCCTCCGTGTCTGATAACCATGGAGCTGCCATAGTACTTACCTTCAGATTGCTTTTACATGAGAAAACAATAAACATGTACTTTGTTTATGCCACTATTGATTTCAGTCTCTCTTAACTAGAGACTGAACACAATTACCAACTAATACGAAAGCAGGTAAAAACATAAATAAATGCCCAGAGTATGTGCACCCAAAAGATAACACTGATTACCTCTGAGAAGGAGTTGAAGTTGGAGGAGTATGAAGAAACATTCAAATTTCACTCTCTATATTTCTATTGCTTAAACGTTTTATAACCAGTGTGGCTTCATTTGTTTTTGTGTCTAATAAACAAATTTGAAATCATTATAGCAAAAAAGAAAACAAAGAAAAGAGATTGGAAGAATATTATAAGGTGTTAATAGTGGGTGTCTCTAGATGATGGGGTTATTAGTTATATTTTCTTACGTTTTCTAGATTTTCTAAATAAAAAATTACTTTAAATTAAGAACAAAATTCATTAAAAGTCACTTTTTAAAAGGAAGAACAGCAGAAGAGAACAGAAAGGAGGGGTGAGAATAGAACAGAGAGAAGAGATGGAGCCCGGAGTTCTGAAAGAGGCAGAAAAAAAAAAAGAAAGAGCAACAGTGACGGCAGTTGAACCTGGAGCTGGCAGTGCAGCCCTGTGCTCAGACTCTCCCTTAAGCACCTGCAAATCAAACATTCTACTCAGGTTCCCACAGGGCCCAAAGGTCTCTGACCCAATCAGCAGCCCACCTTGCCTGTTACGAATTTGAAGCCAAGACAATACCAGAGTCATTAATTATATGTTAAACTCCCTCCTTCTATAAGGACCGCATCCCTAGTCTTGAGCCCTTAAACTCCCTGGAGGTCTCTCAGTGGATGGCTGGGTTGAGAAGGGGTTCTTCCTAGCTGTGGGTAGAGTCCTGAGCGTAGGTCCCCAGAAAGAAACCAGAAATGATGTTCAGGTCCATGGGGTTTATTTGTGTTTGTGGCCTAAGCATCCTGCCTATATAGGAGACAGATGAGATGGCGTTATATTTGAAGTATGTCCTCTATGTAACCTTCCCAAGTTGAAAAGTCCTCAATAATTTGGGATAATGAAAAAGAGGAAGCAGGAGGAAGCTAGGACTCAGCATGGACAGAGCTGAAGAGACTAATGGAGAAGCAGAAGGAAGGGAGAAGATCAAATCAAAGAATCTAAAAGCACCTAGGAGCTCAGCCCTAGTCTGGGATAGAATTGATGTTCTTAGGGCCTGATCCTTTGATTTTGACAGAAACAAGCCTCTGAGGGAATGTCACAGTTCTGGTAAGTAGGTGGAGGTGGAGGGAATAGAAGTGGTGGGATTCCATCTGGGTTGAAGTTGGACCACTCTTAGATGGTGAACAGCCATAGACAATGCCAGAGACCTGGGAAAGGAGGTTGGCAAAACCCAAGTAGGGATTCAGGATCTCAACTAGGTGGATTAGGATTCAGGGAGCCAGAATATTAGGCAGGAAAAGTGAGGCAGATAGTCAACTGATGGGAGCTAATGAAGCATACTATGATTAAATGAAGCACAAAGTTCAAATTTCTAGCAAGATATATACTAGATGCCACCTTGAATATGAAGAATTTGAATTCCTGGAGGAGTGGGCTTGCTTTACCCAGTTAAGAATTAAGGTACCATAAAGGCTATACTAGAATTGTCAGATGCATAACAAATATCCAATGGCTCTCATTTTTCATCTGTGGCAGACATTATTAATCTATCTTGGCACAATTTCCTGTTGAACCTATACAAGGCTTCACAGTTCTTCCCAACAGAGCACATTGTGTAGCCAGTACCAGTCAATTATACTTAGCATAGAAGATGAAACCATTTGACACCTTAGGGATATACAATTCTTTCCTGTGGATGTAACCTACAGGGATAACCATGAGATATTCAGTATAAAAGGCATCTGTCACCAAGAGATTATCCTGGAGCACAGCTCCTTTGGAGCTCTCCTTGGTGCTGAAAATTGACCAGCATTCCCTACAGGTCCCTGGATCCTACCACTTTCCACCCTGCTGCCATTGTTCCCACGAAACAAAGGATAAACCCTTGTAAATAAACAGAAGCCAGGCTCTTCTAAAAGTAGAGCGAAAAACAGTTTTGAAATTAAACAATTCTGTAAGGTAAGTGTTAGTATTAGCTATGAGGTTGGGTCTAACAAAACAAGAACCCAGGGATCTGTGGGAGTCAGGATCAGAGAAGCTATGAGTGAATAGACATTAGAGCATCACGTGAATCATGAGTGAAGTTAGGGAGTAAATTCACAACTACAAGCCTCAAGCACACCTAGCATAGAGTGAAGATGGGGCAGGTTTCAGAGGTGGGAAATTAGAGCCAAATTTAGTCACTGGGAAAGGCAAGTAAAAAAAAAACCACATGCACATTGATTAAATTCTAGCGAACAAACAGAAACTCAAACGATTAGATAGGAAGCTTATGGGACAGTAAGTTTATTTTAATGGAGGAGGAAGAATTTGGAAAAGGAAGGTGAGAATGGTTGCACAACTCGAAGAATGTAACCAATGTCAATTGTACATGTAGAAACTGTCAAATTGCTGTATGTTCTGCTGTGTATATTCTCAGCAACAACAAAATAAAATAAATAATTAAAAAAATTCTAGTGGACAAACACTTGCTAGCTCATGGATACTTATTTTTTCATGGATACTTTTTTAACAGCACATTTTGTCTTATTTTAAATATAATATATAGTCATTTATGAAAAATGGAAAGCAATCAAAAATGGAAATAATCCCATAATTCCACCACTCAGTGACAACCACAGTTACCATTTTGGTATACTTCTTTTCAGACTTCTTTCCTTCCATGTGACATAATTGAGATGATCCTTTTACATCCTGATTTTTCATTTAACATTACATTATTAGCATTTTCTTATGTTGTAAAAAAATTCTATATAAAAATCATTTGTATTGATATAACATTGTTAGTGAATGAAACATAAGCTATTAATCACTTCCTTATTGTTGTATTTTTAAGATTGTTCTTATTTATTATTTTTATTTTAAAAAGAGCAATGAACTCCTCGGAATATACCCTAGAGATACAAGAGCCTTCACACAAACAGATATATGCACACCCATGTTTATTGCAGCTCTGTTTACAATAGCAAAAAGCTGGAAGCAACTAAGGTGTCCATCAACGGATGAATGGGTAAATAAATTGTGGTATATTCACACGATGGAATACTACGCATCGATAAAGAACAGTGACGAATCTGTGAAACATTTCATAACATGGAGGAACCTGGAAGGCATTACACTGACCGAAATTAGTCAGAGGCAAAAGGACAAATATTGTATAAGACCACTGTTATAAGATCTTGAGAAATAGTAAAAACTGAGAAGAACACATACTTTTGTGGTTACGAAGCAGGGAGGGAGGGAGGGAGAGAGAGGGTTTTTTATTGATTAATCAGTAGATAAGAACTGCTTTGGGTGAAGGGAAAGACAACACTCAATACATGGAAGGTCAGCTCAATTGGACTGGACCAAAAGCAAAGAAGTTTCCGGGATAAAATGAATGCTTCAAAGGTCAGCGGAGCAGGGGCGGGGGTCTGGGGAACATGGTTTGAGGGGACTTCTAAGTCAAATGGCAAAATAATTCTATTATGAAAACAGTCTGCATTCTACTTTGAAATGTGGCGTCTGGGATCTTAAATGGTAACAAGTGGCCATCTAAGATGCATCAATTGGTCTCAACCCACCTGGAGCAAAGGAAAATGAAGAACACCAAGGTCACACGACAACTAAGAGCCCAAGAGACAGAAAGGGCCACATGAACCAGAGACCTACATCATCCTGAGACCAGAAGAACTAGTTGGTGCCCGGCCACAATCGATGACTGCCCTGACAGGGAGCACAACACAGAACTCCTGAGGGAACAGGAGATCAGTGGGATGCAGACCCCAAATTCTCATAAAAAGACCATACTTAATGGTCTGACTGAGACTAGAGGAATCCCGGCGGCCATGCTCCCCAGTCCTTCTGTTGGCACAGGACAGGAACCATCCCCGAAGACAACTCATCAGACATGACAGGGACTGTTCAGCGGGTGGGAGAGAGATGCTGATGAAGAGTGAGCTAGTTATATCAGGTGGACACTTAAGAGTGTGTTGGGAACTCTTGTCTGGAGGGGGGATGGGAGGATAGAGAGAGAGGGAAGCTGGCAAAATTGTCACGAAAGGAGAGACTGAAAGGGCTGACTCAATAGGGGAAGAGCAAGTGGGAGTACGGAGTAAGATGTATGTAAACTTATATGTGACAGACTGATTGGATTTGTAAACGTTCACTTGAAGCTTAATAAAAGTTAATAAAAAAAAAAGAGCAATGAGTATATACCATATTTTCACACCAATAACGTGAGACTTCTGCATTTGTTTGCTGCTGCGCCCTCCCCCCACCCCACCCCAGGGGTATGTGTGCTATGCTTAATTTTTTCACAGCAACATGCGGAAGAGGACTGGCATGGCGGCACTTGTGAGGGTGCCTTATGGGGGGGGGGGGAGGGCACAGCTGGCAAACAAGCTCAGAAGGTATGCATTCTTTGCATAAAAATACAGTATTTGAATAAGCTTGTGTCAATATTTTTGACTATTTTCTTAAAATAAACTTGAAGAAGTAGAATCATGCAGTCAAAGTATCTGAACTTTTAAAGCTCCCAATATGTCCTGTTGAATTGCCTTTGAGAAATATTATACCCACTTACCTTCTCTCCAACAGTGTGTCAGACAGCCTGATTATTACTCCTTTGCCAATGATATCAGTTAGGGTATAGGCTAAGGTGCTGTGTCAAAAAATATCAGAAAATATGAAGTTACTCAAACAAGGTGAACTTTTTTTTTTCATGTAATAACCAAGGTGAGAACAATCAATGCAAGAACGTTCAGGAACTGTAGTTACTTACATCTTCTTCTGCCATCCCTGGGGGATTGTCTCTAATTCTATGGCAAAGATGACCCCAGTCCTCATAATCCTTTCATCCTGCAAGAAGGGAGAAACAGAGGCAGTAGAGAGCATGCAAATTTTTTTTTGGCAGGGGTGCTGGGTATTGGGCTGAATATTCACCCCTCCAGATCCACTGTCTACCCTCTTATGCTCTGCTGTGTCCATTGGGAAGCTGACCTGTATAGATTCCCTTGCCCTCTGGCTTCCAGTTTATTCAGTCAATGGGAAACACCAGCAAGAGATCATAGGATGGAAGAAAGAGATCAGGGTGTCTGTTTCCCTGGCTCCCTCCCTGCCAGATCCCCACAGGTTGCCTTTGCTCCTTTTCTGAAGATGACGGCTTCTGTCTGTTGGCCCACTCCATGCAGTTTTCTCTTCGGATGTGTATTTGCTGCCTTCTCCTGCCTTTCAGGCCTAGAAAAGATAATAGCTCCCTATTATTGCTAGCCTTGGACTTTCTCATCTTTCGTTGCTTTTCCTAAACCCTGCCCATACCTTTGTAAATAGCCCTTTTATTTAACTCTCTAAAATTTACCAAATTCAAGACTGCCATCACTTTCCTTCTAGAACCCTAACTAGCATAACTAATGAAGCTAAGATTGAATACGTCATTTTTCCCACATTCTAATGGTAGAATTTAGTCATGTGGTCAAACCTAGCTGCAAAGGAGTCTGAGAAGTACAGTCTCTAGCTGGGTATCCGCTTGCGCACCTAAAGCCTTATTACTATGGAAGAAGGAAAGAGTGTATTTGAGGGAATAAATAATAGCCTGGCACACTGTGATAAAAAAAAACTTTTTTTTGATAGACACTAACATTTAAAAATCTTTGCCAGTTTGATAGACAAAGGGCCATATTTCATCATTTTAATTTGCATTTTTTGTTCACTAGTAAGAATGAGCATAATTTCATTTTTTATTAGCTATTTGTCTTTATTTTACTTTGATGTATTTTTTCAGGTTTTCGGTTCATTTTTCCATTGACTTTTTGAATTTCTTATTGATCAAATAAGGTCTTTTAAGTTTAAAGACTACTCTTTCCTATCAAAGGGATTAAAAAAAAAAAACATAGTTTAAAACTGAAATGAAGAAATAAGTGTAAAAATCATACAAAAGACAAACTCCACTAAGCTCAAATTATAAGATGATTCTCCTCTGGCTCTGTCCCTTTCCTCTAGCTCCAGGTGTCACCGTAGAAATTTTATGTGCCACCATCTGGGAACAGTCAAGTTAAACATTCTGCTCAGTTGTCAAATAAATGACAAGGTTCAAACCTCACGTTCAGGGAGGGTAGGATACGGGCACCTAATCTGAAGCCTGTTTCCAAAGCACGGGAGGTGTCGTCACTATATAGGGTTGCTATGAGTCGAAATAGACTCAACGGCAATGGGTTTGTTTTTCCTTTTTTGGATAGAGCTTCAGTGAACGTTGACCCCTTTGTTGTAGGTTCTCAAGCTGCCCAATTCTAGAGAATTCTGGTTAACCCAGTCACCAGGCTAACCAGTCACTGTTGAATAGATTCATCATAGTGACCCTATGTGTGTCAGAGCAGAACTGAGTCCCATAGGGTTTTCAGTGGCTGATTTTTCAGAACTAGATTTCTAGGCCTTTCTTCTAAGCTCTGGGTGAACTTGAACCAACAATCTTTTGGTCAGCAGCTGAGCACGCAACCATTTGTGCCACCCTGAGATGTCTGTCACCAGGCTAGGACTTCACAAAACACTAACCTTACATGTCTTATTTGAGTTGTTCCCCCAAACAAACCTTGAGACAAGGACTTGGGAACTGGGAGTTTAGTTGCAAGGTAATACTAGGAAACTGAAGTAAGGGAAAAGGAGAAATGAGACTGGGAAGGAGGAAAACCCAGGGAAGGATGCATTACTGAGCTGGGCAAATAATGGTCAATGTTGCTGAGGATCTAAAGAACCATATAGAATATCTCTGAGAATTGTTCCTCTAAAAGACAGTAGACACTGGCCCCCACCACCACTGCCTATTGGTTGAAAGTTGACCAGGGGGTATTAACTCCCTGGACTTCCCAGCTGCCTTGGAAAACCCCTAAGTGTCCATCACAGCTGCAGATGGAATTCGAAGTGGGCCAAGCAGATATGGCATGGGCTACAAATAGCATTGGCTGTAATGCATTTTCTCAATATGTAGTAAATACTTCAACTACGTACTGAGCATAAATTTTGTTGTTGTTTTTGTTGGATGCTGTCGAGTTGCTTTTGACTCCTAGTGACTCCATGTGACCGAGTAGAATTGCCCTGTAAGGTTTCCTAGGCTGTAATCTTTATGGGAGGAGTTTCCAGGTGGTGAAATTGGTTAAGTGCTTAACTACTAACTGAAAGGTTGGCGATTCAAGCCTACCCAGAGGCACTTCAGCAATCTGCTTCTTAAGGTCACAGTGATGAGAACCCTGTGGAGTACAGTTCTAGTCTGCACTCATGGTTTCTCCACGAGTCTGAATCAATTCATGACAACTGTTTGTTTTGGAGCCCTGGTGGTGCAGTTGTTAAGAGCTCGTCTTGCTAACCAAGAGGTCCGAAGTTCGAATCCACCAGCTGCTCCTTGGAAACCCTACGGGGGCAGTTCTACTCTGTTCTACGTGGTCGCTGTGAGTCGGAATTGACTCGACGGCAAAGAGTTTTTTAATCCTTATGGTGGGAGATTGCCAGGTCATTTCTCCTGAGGAGTGGCTGGTGGGTTCAAACTGCCAACCTTTCAGATAGCAGATGAGTACTTAGCCATTGTACCACCAAGGCTCCTGAAGAAAAATATGCTATTCTTGTTAGGTGCTATTGAGTTGGCTCTGACTCATAACTACCCCATGTATAACAGAATGAAAAGTTGCCAGGTCTTGTGCCACCCCCACAATCGTTGCTATGTTTGAACCCAGTGTTGCAACCACTGTGTTAATCCATCTTGTTGAGGGTCTTCCTCTTTTTCTGTACATGTTTTAATTTGGAGACACTCATTCCCAAAACAACCTAAATCAAAAACAAACTCACTGCCGTCCACTCAATTCCTACATAGTGATCCTTTGGGACAGAGTAGTACTGCCCCATAGGGTTACCAAGGAGCAGCTGGTGGATTCAAACTGCCAAGCTTTTCATTAGCAGCCAAGTTCTTAACCACTATACCACCAGGGCTCGCAAAGGATACTAGGACCTCAGAAATACAGGCTGGGGGAAGGGCTAAGAAGCTGGACCACATGGAAGGAGTCTCCAGGATGTATCAAACTCAGAAGGGGGTGGGACATAGAGTGTGGGAAATGGAGCTCTGGACAGCAGCCTGGCCAGTTCTAGCTCCACCTGCTGGTGGGCCAAGGCTGCTGATACAGCACTCAAAGACTAGACAGGCAGACCCAAAGGGAAGACCACATTGTTCCCAACTGGGAGACTCTGGGGTAGGAGATGGTGACATGCCCCATAAGAACAAGGTATCCACACACACACACATCCATACATATATATATATATAAACACACACACACGCACAAGGATGTTCATCTCAGTGGTATTTATATAGCAAATTAGAAAACATAAGCTGAGCAACCAAAATGTGTTGGTCACAAAATTATGCTATGACCGTTAAAAATAAAGCTAGTTTTCAGGAAATACAGGAGACATGTTGCACCGCACTGGGCAACATCCAGACTGTGGGAAATTCAACAGGTCAAACAGCCAACGTTCCTCAACAGATCAATTTTAAGGAAAAGAATGGGATGGAGGGAGAAGCTGGGGATTAAAAGAACTTAAAAGACATATCGAATTTTTTTAACGGCCAAGACTAAACTATAGTATCTAAGTATATTCATCTGGGTGATAAAGCGACAAAGAAACTCAAAGAAGTAATTGACATAAAAATGAAAATAGTGGTTATTTTGGGGAGAAGGAAACAGTTGTGACTGGGCAGAGCTCAGGGAGGCCTCCAGGAGACCTAGCAAATTTCCAGCTCCTGAAGTGGGCTGTGGTTATGAGGATGTTTGCTCTATTATAATTCATTAAGCTACTCATTTATTTTATGTGACTTTCTGTATCTATACTTTATTTTATAATAAAAAGGTTAAAAATGAAGCCGTAGATCTATGCATAAAAACGGGCAAAAATGGTACAGAGAATGTTAAATAACATGGGAAGCGCTCACACATAACAGTAGGTGAAAAGACAGATTTCAAATCATCAAGTGTATTATGATGCTATTTTATAGCTAGACACCAAACCAATTGCAATAGAGTGGATTCCAAGTCATAGAGACCCTATAATAGGCCAGAGTAGAACTGGCCCATAGGGTTTCCAAGGCTGTAATCTTTACAGGAGCAGACTGCCCCCGCAGAGAGGCTGGTGGGTTCGAACCACTCACCTTTTGATTAGCAGCCAAGCATTTAACCACTGCGCCACCAAGGCTCCTTTATAGATAGATAAATAGATAATGGAAAAGAAATAATTACAGAGGAAAATACACCACGATATTACTAGTGGTTAACTTTTTTTTTGAACTGTGGTAAATATATATGTAACGAAACATTTACCATGTTAGCAGTTCTTACGTGCATAACTTGGTGATATCCGTGGTTAACCTTTGGTGGTGAGCTTTTTCTGCCCCTCCATTTTTTTTTCCTTTTCCTTTACCAAATTTTCTACATCTTGTAGTACTCAAAAAGGTCAGACAGAGGTTGCTGCCCCTGCTGGGCCCTCAGGCCCTGCGTCCAATCTCAGAGATACTCCCAAGCAGTATACTGTACAATGAATCTGTCTCCACAATGTATCTTCTCAATAAATGTTTCTTTTATTTATTTAAAGCTGCTTTTGCTTTAACCAAAACCAAACCCGTTGCTGTGCCAATCCTGACTTATAGGGACCCTATAAGACAGAGTAGAATTGCCCCATAGGATTTCCAAGGAGTGGCTGGTGGATTTGAACTGCTGACCTTTTGGTTAAGCAGCCCAGCTCTTAACCACTGCGCCACCAGAGCTCCAAAAAATGCCTGGACAGGGACTTGAACCTTGGACCCTCAGACTGAAAGTCCAATGCTCTACTGACTGAGCTACCCAGACTCTTGTTTTTGCTTTGGGGGGGAAAAAAAGAATAAGGCACATAGAGTAACCATGCCAACCCCATGCTTCCTAACCTCAGGTGCTGAGCAGCCCTGCCCTCCTGCCCTCGTCTCTGCTGACCACGTGGCTCCAGCAGATATGTCCCTGCTCCCAGCATTTCATAGTATCCCACATTCATGGAACACTCACTCTGGGGCTCATCCTCCTGCATCGTCTTCTTTATTCATATCTATAATGTCAGGAAGATATTTCCATACCCATTTAGAGGATGAAGAAACTGAGGCCTCATGAGATGAAAGTAGCTTGCCTGTGGTGACATGGAGAGACCAAGCGGGAAATCGAAACCAGGTTCTTAATCCCTAAATTATACAACCCAATGGACCACATCTACCACAGCCTCCACCAGACTGAATCCAGCACTACTAGGTGGTGCCTGGTTACCACCACTGACTGCTCTGACAGGGATCACAATAGAGGGTCCTGGACAGAGTTGGAGAAAAATGTAGAACAAAATTCTAACTCACAAAAAAAGACCAGACTTACTGGTCTGACAGAGACTGGAGAAACCCTGAGAGTATGACTCCCAGACAGCCTTTTAACTCAGTACTGAAGTCACTCCTGAAGTTCACCCTTCAGCCAAAGATGAGACAGACCCATAAAACAAAATGGGACTAAATGGGCACACTAGCCCAGGGGCAAGGATGAGAAGGCAGGAAGGGACAGGAAACTGGTAAAGGGGAACCCAAGGTCGAAAAAGGGAGAGTGTTGACATGTCATGAGGTTGGCAACCAATGTCGCAAAACAATATGTGTATTACTTGTTTAATAAGAAACTAATTTGCTCTGTAAACCTTCATCTAAAGTACAATTTAAAAGAATGCTTTAAAAAAGTTATACAACACAGCCTGCAGGAACTCCTGTTTGGTGCATTTTGCCTTGTTTTTTAATTTTGAAAAATGGAATTTATAGCACAGTGTGCTCAAAAGAAAGAAACATATGTGTGACCAGTTTTGTTTTTTTTCTGCTAATATATAGATTTTTCCTAAAACACTGAAAAGGTGTTGACATCCTAAATACCGCCAAAATTACATACTTGGAGGAAAACTCATATTTTTAAAGAAGGTCTTACTTTTCTGGTAGTGGTATTAATGGAGATTCAGGAGGCTTCACAAATCCAGTCAGAGCCTGGGAGTGTCTCTGGGGGTGGATGCAGGGCCTGGGGACCTGGAAGGGGCAGCAACCTCTGGCTGACCTTGGTGAAAACTGATCAGTCCCTGGACTCTGCTGGGGACATTGGGCTTTCTCGGAAGACTCTGCTCAGAGTAGTCATTTGTCTGAATGAGGATCAGAGCAGGGGCAGAAGTTCGCAGGGTGTCCTCCCAGGTCAAAGAGGCAGGTGGGGAGAAGGAATGGCTCAGAGATGCTGCAGACCACTAATATGTGCAAGTTGAGCTGAGCATCCTTTCCTGAACCTGCTCATCCTTGGGGGTCTGCCAACTGATTGACCAACCCTGCTGCCCACCCAGGGCCCCAGGGCAGAACAAGGCCACATCCTTGACTCCTCTCTACCATTCCTTCCCCACCACATCCCACCCACTCTGCCCCCGGAATCTCTCTTGACTTCTTCTACTTCCTTCTGTTCCAAAGTGGCTTTCCCTGTCCAGGCCTTCAGTGGATTGCTTGTAGCTGTGGCTTCCTCCACGGATAGATAACATGTGCTCATTAAAGACACCAACCCAGAGAGTTTTCACCGCCTACTAGTGCTGGGCTAAGCACTTTGCATATATGAAGTCAGGGCAGCCCTATGAGGTAGATGCTATTATGAACCCCATTTTACAGATGAGGGCACTGAGACCCAGAGATACCATGCCAGTTGCCCAATGTCACATCCTGTTAGAGGTAAAGACAGGATGTAAACCCAGGCAGCCTGGATCCGAAGCCTACGTGCTTTACCCCAGGCTTGGAAATTAAGAGTGAGGGCTCTGGGACTAGATGGGTCTGAGTCTGAGGCTCACAGGAGCCACTTGCCAACTGTGTGACCTTAGGAAGTTCACTTCATCTCTCTAGTTCCAGTTTCTTCATCAGTAAAATGTCTAGGGTTGCCTAAAGGAGCCCTGGTAGCACAGTGGTTAAGCACTCCACTGCTAACCAAAAGGTCAGTGATTCGAACCCACAAGCCCCTCCATGGGAGAAAGATGTGGCAGCTGGCTTCTGTAAAGATTACAGCCTTGGAAACTCTACGCAGAATGACCTATAGACACAAATAGGTGCATGCATGCACAGGGCCCTACAGGGGCAAGCTCGCTTATCCGAGCACACACATCCACACACAAACATAGGCTCTCAAACAGCACATGTGTGTATGCACTGCTAGAAAAACGCCATTAATGTGGATAAGAGAAAAGGGGCTCAACTCTACTACTCCCTAATGTGTTCTTCCCTGGCCACTGACCTCTGCTCAGGAACCGCTCCTCGAGCACCATGGCCTGCCCCTGCCTTAGTTCCTCCCACGCCCTCTTCCTCCTGCACAGTCTTACATTGTGCCCCTTCCTGAACTCAGCTCTGCCACCATGCTCTGCTGGGACCTTGTTATTTTTACAGCTTCGGGGAGCAAACTCTCAGAGAGAAGTTTGCTAAGAGGGAGGGTTCCTGATGCCCTGAGTCTCTGCCAGCCCAGCTCCCTAGGGGCAAAATTTCCCTGGCTCGGTGGGGATGGTGGCTCTGGTCAGCCAGGACCAGCCCCACAGCCTGCCAGAGGGACCTTTCCTGGCAATCCAGCTCAATGCCACTGCCAACTCTCCCCTCAGGGCTGGGAACACCCTGGGCTGGTGCTGGGCTCTGTGCCTGGAAATATCCTTAGGCCGGTGTGTAGAGGGAGGGGATTCTACATCAGGGAAGATGTGGGCAGATCCCTGGAATTCTCCCAGTTTCACTCCCTGCATTAGGGCAGGGAGCTTGAAGGTTCTGCCCATTTGTATGGATCAGAGAATTTGTAGGCTGGTACACAAGATCAAGGGGCTTACCCAGGAGAGGGGAAGCTAGTTCTGCAGATCTTTGCATGAGGAAAGGAGAGAGAGAAATAGAGAGATTTTGAGATTGGGGACAAAAGGAGTGTGTCTTCTCATAGGTGGATCTCCTGGTGGGTGCAAAGTCCAGCAAAGATCACCTCCTGAAGACATTTTCGTCTTGCTCGTGCCTCCATGACCTCTAGCCCAAAAACCTGCCAAAGCAGCAGACAGATTCTTCAGACTCGTACTGCTAATTCCTACCCTCCTCGTTGCCGTCAGTTTAGCTAAAATGAAGTCCTTTCTGCCTGACTGGACAACTGGTTGGAAAGACCCAAGACAACATCAGATGTTCCCCTTCCAGGGCCTCTTGCTCCCCTGCCTCTCAGTCCCACACCCAGCTCCTAGACCATAAGGCCTCCGCCAAGAGCTCTCTATAAGGTTGGACACCTTTGAGTCCTTGCTTGTGCAAGGAGTGTCTCCTGGGAAAGCCAGAGGTCACCTCTCCTGGCACAGAGACTGGGGAGAGGCCTCGGAGGGCTCTCTAACATACCCACCCCTCTCTCTGCTGCAGAGCAGGAATGTTGTTGAGTTCGGTGCAAATAACTCATTATTTCGCTTTCCAGACCAGAAAGCCCCAAATGTGGAGTTAATTCCCCATGCTAACATAGAGCTAGTGCCAGCCAGAATTGAGAGTTTTGCTTAATACCCACTGGGCACCATCGTTTCCATTGCAGGGTTAATTAGTTCCCAGGAGCCCCAAGACAAGGGAAGCTGCTTTGGGCTGGAAGTCCAGAGACCCAGATTTTGAATCTGCATCTGCCACTGATTGTGTGAGCCTCGCTAGATAAGGCCCTTCTCCACTCTGGGCCTCAGTTTTCCCATCTGCAAAATGAGTGTATGAGCCCGGATGATCCTCAAAGTCTTTTTCAGCTCCAAGCTTCCATGACATTCTGTGATGCTGACAGGCTGGAACAGCCTATTGCACCCCATGATAACTTTCTAAATCATTTCATGACATTTACAACCATCTACAACATTCTATGATGACTTTGGAAGGCAGTCCTTGACACTCGATGACATTTACAACAGTCTACAGCATTCTGTGACATCCTTTGACATTTACAACAGTCTATGACATTTACACGAACTCACGATATTCCGTGACATTCTTTGACATTCCAGAGCATTTTACGACATTCCTTGACACTCAACAGCACTCTTCGGCATTCTAGCCATGATATTCTGTGGCATTCTGTGACATGTGGGCTTATCTCTTCCAAGAGGCCTCTTAACATAGCCATACCCCCATCCCAAGACCCTTCCCTGTAGTCCCACCCAAGGTTCATGGCCCTTCTGTGGTCAAGAGTCCTTGAAATTGAACATCTGACCCCTCCAGGATCCTGATCTGATCTCTGAGGCTGGGGATAGAATCTCTCCAGCAACAGAGATCACCTCAGGATGTTTTGCTCCCAGAGAAATCCACCCAACCATACCCTACCCCGGTTGCCACTAGAATAGTCCAATTAATGCCTCCTTTCTTTTTTTTTTTTTTTCTTCAGAAGAGGGTCTCTTTGACATGGCATTATGTTTAACCACACAAAATATCTGAAGAATTTTGACCTACGGGAATGGCCATTTTATATGATTCCATGTAA
Organism: Elephas maximus indicus; assembly: GCF_024166365.1. Classification (NCBI taxonomy): domain Eukaryota; kingdom Metazoa; phylum Chordata; class Mammalia; order Proboscidea; family Elephantidae; genus Elephas; species Elephas maximus. The sequence goes on along the minus strand of NC_064827.1, from coordinate 75,224,530 downwards.
TACAACAGAAAGAATGCAGATTTTGGAATCAGACAGTCTTGGGGACAAATATTGACACTATTTCTTAGCTGTGAAATTTCAGATGACCTCACTGAGCCTCACTTTCCTTGCCCATAAATGGAGATAATAACTTCTTCAAGGGGTTGCTAGATTCAACGGAATAATGTAAGTAAAGAGTAAGACCAAGAAGCTAGAACAGAATAAGAATCTCACAAAGATTTTCTTCTTGCCTTCTTTTTCCTTCTCCTAGAACAATATCAAAACAATCTTTGAGTGAAATGGCACAGGAATTAGATTTTGGTCTTGGCCCGGACCCCTCCTCACTGTGTATCTTTGAGAAAATGCTTCTGTTATGTGGACCTCAGCTTTCCCATCTGTAAAATGGGGTGAGGGAGAACCAGATCAACTTGAAGACCCTTCTGGCTCTGACAGCCTGGGCTTCTCTGACTGGGGGTAGGCAAGAGTGACAAAACAAGGAATCTAGAGCAGCAGGTCACCATAGTTATAAGGACTGGCCCCTGGAAAGTGTATTAAAATCACCATAGGAGGATCAGATCAGACCCAAAGAAGCACCTCTTTCTAACTTTCATAAGATGATGGACTTGGTAGTAAATGTTGCTCCTCTACAGTTTTAAGAGAACTGACCCTGGTTGATCTCTGGTTGAGGGGTGGAGAGGTACCTCCACCTGGTGGGCAGAACCTCTCCAGGCCACTGCTGGTGGGAAGGACCTGAGCTGGTGTGGAAACCTTAAGAGACTGTGCCCCCTGGTGGCCAGGCCTTGTCATTGCAGGACAGGGTTCCTAGCCCAGAAAGGCTGACTGTGGCTCCAGACCAGTGGCTTTTGGCCTTAACCAAAACAAACCAAGCCCATTGTCGGCCAGTCAGTTCCAACTCATAGCGACCCTATAGGACAGAGTAGAACTGCCCCATAGGGTTTCTAAGGCTGTAATCTTTATGCAAGCAGACCGTCACATTTTTCTCCTGTGGTGCAGCTGGTGGGTTCAAATTGCTGAACTTTCAGTTAGCAGCTAAATGCTTTAACCAGTGCGCCACCAGCGTTCCTTGGCTTAGTCCAAATTTTCTTTCCCAGAGGACAATGGGGAGCACGGACTGGAAAAAGATAACTCAAGTTGGGGCAAGCCTGTAGGGCTGAAGGCTGGTAAGAAGCCTGAATTAATGTCTTTGACAAATATTTATTGAACATCTGCTATATGCCAGGCAATGTGTTGGGCTCTGGGATCCAACATTGAACAAGACAAGGCCCTTGCTCCATGAAGAGCTCACAGTTCAAGGCTCTTGGGCTGGTCGAGGACCTACTATGTGCCTAGTTCTTATCCCCTGGTATCCTCACAACCCTGGGAGGTGTGAATTATTGTCTTCATTTTACAGCTGTAAAAGGCAGATCTGGGATTCAAACTTAAGTCTGGGTGACTCCAAAGTTGCCCATCTACATGAAGCTCATGGAATAGGATGAATTCATGGAATAGAATGAGCCCTCACTCACTCGAGGTATCCTTCAACGTATCCTCCTCTACACAGAGTCACTATACCAGAAAGAATTGGTCAACGTTCAACCATTTCAGGAGGTAGCATATGATCAAAAACCAGTGGTACTGAAGGAAGAAGTCCAAGCTGCACTGAAAGCGTTGGTGAAAAACAAGGCTCCAGGAATTGACAGAATACCAATTGAGATGTTTCAACAAATGAGTGCAACACTGGAAGCGCTCACTTATTTATACCAAGAAATTTGGAAGACAGCTTCTTGGACAACCAACTGGAAGAGATCCATATACATGCCTATTCCAAAGGAAGGTGATCCAATGGAATGCAGAAATTATTGAACAATGTCATTAATATCACATGCAAGTAAAATTATGCTAAAGATAATTCAAAAACAGTTGCAGCAGTACATCGATAGGGAACCACCAGAAATTCAAGCCAGATTCAGAAGAGATGGAACGAGGGATATCATTGCTGATGTCAGATGGATCCTGGCTGAAAGCAGAGAATACCAGAAGGATGCTTACCTGTGTTTTACTGACTATGCAAAGGCATTCGCCTGTGTGGATCATAACAAATTATGGATAACATTTCTAAGAATGGGAGTTCCAGAACACTTAATTGTGCTCATGCAGAACCTGTACATAAACCAAAAGGCAATTATTCGAACAGAACAAGGGGATTAAAGTAGTTTAAAGTCAGGAAAGGTGTGCCTCAGTGTTGTATTCTTTCACCATACTTATTCAAGCTGTATGCTTAGCAAATACGCCAAGAAGTTGGACTATATGAAGATGAATGCAGCATCAAGGTTGGAGGAAGACTCATTAACAACCTGCAATATACAGGTGATGCAACTTTGTTTGCTGAAAGTGAAGAGGACTTGAAGCACTTACTGATGAAGATCAATGACTACAGTCTTCAGCATGGATTACACCTTAACATAAGACAAAAATCCTCACAACTGGACCAATAAGCAACATCATGGTAAATGGAGAAAAGATTGAAGTTGTGAAGGATTTCATTTTACTTGGATTCACAATCAATATTCATGGAAGCCGCAGTCAAGAAATCAAAAGTCACATTGCATTGGGTAAATCTGTTGCAAAAGACCTTTAAAGATTTTTTTAACCCCTTAAAGTGTTGAAAAGCAAAGATGTCACTTTAAGGGCTAAGGTGTGCCTGGCTTAAGCCATGGTGCTTTCAATCGCCTTATACGCGTGTGAAAGCTGGACAATGAATAAGGAAGACTGAAGAAGAATTGATGCATTTGATTTGTGGTGTTGGTAACGAATATTGAACATACCCTGGACTGCCAGAAGAATGAACAAATCTGTCTTGGAAGAAGTACAGCCAGAACGCTCCTTAGAAGTGAGGATGGTGAGACTTCATCTGACGTACTTGGGACATGTTATCAGGAGGGACCAGTCCCTGGAGAAGGACATCATGCCTGGTTAAGTGGAGGGTCAGCGAAAAAGAGGAAGACCCTCAATGAGATCGACTGACAATGAGCTCAAGCATAACAACCATTGTGAGGATGGCACAGAACGGGGCAGTGTTTCGTTCTGTTGTACATAGGGTTGCTATGAGTCGGAACCAACTAGAGGGCACCTAACTACAACCTTCCTCTGGAAAATGGATCCCATGCCTTACTTGGTGGGCTAAACAAGGTGTTGGTTGTCCTGGGGGCTGTGACCTGTGCTCAGTGGGACCCCCTTCCAAAGAGTGGGCAATGCTCCCCAGGAAGCAGGCATCCCGGAATCAGGGTATTGTTCTCATTGTCTTGGCCTTCTCTTTGTCTCAGGAACACCCAAGCCTCGCTCCTCCCCCAGCGGAGATGGGGCCAGCTGTCTGGAGAGGGGTAGCTGATGTGCTTGCTGGAGCTGGGGCCTGCACTGCTGCTGCTCATTAGAGCCCTCACAAATGCCTCTCTCACAGGACTCCCCACCCCCAGGTCTGAGAGAGCAGTTTGACACAAATCTAAAAATAGCTGCTGTTTTGTTCCTTTGTTGGAGGGGAGGTGCTGGCAGAGGGGCTCCAGCTCCCCTTAATGACCTGCCCACAAAGAACAAAGCCTTTTCTTTGGGTTTGCTCTGCTTCCGGCAGCGTGGCCCGGCCTCCTCAGCTCACTGAGATGAAGCCAACGATGCCCCTGAATGGTGGCCGTACTGGCAGAGGCAGGTTCCAGGCCCAGGCCTCCGAGCAGAACAATCTGGGCCCCAGGCTGGACTGAAGCAGCACAGTGTGGAGTGAGGTCTGTGGGCAGGGTAAGGGGGGTTCTGCACGTGTCATGTGACATTGTGTATGATGTCATATCCCACCCAGTGACGACTGGTGGGATGTGGACTGTGAATGGACATGTGGGGCTGGTTGTCAGCAGGTGACTCTGGGATAGTGTGTGACTGAGCAGGTGACACTGGGTGAAGGGGACCTAAGTGACTGGGTCACACTGTGTGGTAGGACTGGCTGTGAGTAGGTGAGGTTGAGGGTGACTGTGTGTCTGTACAGGTAATACTGTAGAGACTGCAGCCCTGACTGTGCAGGTGACACCAAGAGTGAGTGCTGACTGCTCATAGTGAGACTCACTCTGTGCAGGTGACACTGCACAGGTGACACGAGGGTGGTGGGGCTGACCGTACAGGTGATACCACATGTGGCCATGTGACTGTGCGCAGGTGACCGTGACTAATCAAATGTCAGAAAGCTGTAGCCGCTCCTGTAGCCCATCACGAGCCTAACATGGCTTTCTACTCTTCTTTCTCCTCTCCTTTCTCTCTGGGAAGCTAATGGAACCCCCCTTCTTAGAGTTTCTCTTGTCTCCTAGCTTCAGTTTACCTTCTGCTCACCTGCTGCCTGGCTATCTGGGCGTCTCTCTGCGTCTGCACCATCCGTAGTGTGTCTGACTCTCAGGCTTTGATAGATAGGGCCCTTCCTGCCCAGCATGGGTAGCAGCAGTCAGGAAAAAAACGATGAGAAGTCAACACTCCTCGTTCCTGCTGGTCCAGGGGAAAGGAGGCAGGGTGGGACTTGGGGGAGTGGTCAGGAAGCACTCAGCTGTGTCTGTAATGTTTGGGTTCTTTCTTAAAAGGAAGAACATATGCGTGTATTTTGTTGTTGTGGTTAGGTTCTGACTCACAGAGACCTTACGTATAACAGAACCAAAATGTTACCTGGACCTGCACCATCCTCACAGTCGTTGCTACGCATCTACTACTTGTATCCATTTAAGAATGAATTAAAACCAATGTGACAAAAAGTTATTTGTTGTTAATCTAGATGGTATGATCACGGATAATTATTGTACCATTGTTTTGATTTTTTTAATTTTGCAGAATATTTAAGCAAAAGTACATGCTAATGATAGAACTTGCCCTATTCAGAAGTTAACACTGGCTTCACGTCAGGTGCTGTGCTGAGTGCTTTACATGGATTATCTCACTGGGTATTTACCACAAACCTAGGAAGGAAGTACTTTGAGCATCCCCCATTTTATAGGTTGGGAAACCAAGGCTCAAAGCGGTTTATTAAATCGCCTCTAGTCACACAACTGCTATAGTGGAGCCAGAATTCAAATCCAGATCTAACTAACCTGAGGGTAGTTTTCATATACATAGAGACACATATACACATATATGGAAACCCCGGTGGCATAGTGGTTAGGAGCGAACCAAAAGTTCAGCAGTTTGAATTCATTGGGTGCTCCTTGGGTAACACTATGGGGCAGTCCTACTCTGTCCAACAGGGTTGCTATGAGTCGACATCAACTCGACAGCAATGTTTTTTTTTTTTTTTATATATATGTATATATATATATGTAAATATAAACCTGTTGCTGTCGAGTCACTTCTGACTCATAGCAGCCCTATAGGACAGAGTAGAACTGCCCCATAGGGTTTGCAAGGAGCAGCTGGTGGATGTGAACTGTCGACCTTCGGGTTAGCAGCCGAGCTCCACCAGGGCTCCACACATGTGCACACACACACACACACACACACAAGTATACATATATGTATATATGCATATGTTATATATTCTATGTACATACACTCTCAGTTAAAAAAGAAGTTAAACAGGCAAAGAGTAAAAAAAAAAAAATCCCCCTTGCACACACAATCAGTCCGCCCCTCCCAGTCCCATTCCTTTCCTCAGCGATAACTACTGTTTACAATTGAGTAGGATCCTCCCAAACGTTTTTCAATCTATTTACACATGGATTTGTGATTCTCTGAATGTGTGTGTATCTCACAAGGTCACAAATATTAACTCACACCACAACTTCGAATTGCGGAAAAATGTTTATTTTACCCTATTCCTGAGCTCTATAGCCGTTGATCAAATGCCTTCCTTGTCCTGCTGCTTTCCCAATGGTTGTACCTGAATGTATGGAGAAAGGATGGGGGACAGTGTGGCTTAGGTCGCCTTGCGGAAGGGGAGGAGAAGTTGGGATCTTAGGACTCAGTGCCACCATCTGCTTTCTGTGGCTTCGGGGGTCTGTCCCTTCCAACCACTTGTTGGGTGCCCTACAGGTTTTCAGGCTAGAAGTCTGAGGCTGCTGTAATTTCCAGGCTATTCCAGGAGCCTCTCCCATCCTCCATCCAGCCCATGAACCAGTAGTCCATGGCCAGCTTCTCTCTGCTCCTAAGTGACCCTGTGGCAGGTCTGCCGACTTTCATCTCAGCTTCTATACCACATGGGAGTGAAGAGCAGCTCAGGAAAGTCCAGAGCCTCTGTCCACTGGATGACACTGCCATTAAGGGGAGGAGGGCTGTGCTCCCTGTATTTATTTTCTAGGCTGCATAACAAATCGTTCCAAAATGTAGTGGCTTGCAACAACAATAATCATTTATTATCTCTCAAAACTTCTCTGAGTTAGGAATCTGGGAGTGGCTTAGCTGGGCAGTTCTGGCTGAGGTACCCCTGAGATTACTATAAAATGTAAGCCAGGACTGCAACTGCCTGCAGGTCTGACAGGAGTGATAGTCCACTTCCAAGCTGGCTCACTCAGATTTCTGGCAAGCTGGTGCTGGTTGTCAGATCTTCTCTATGTGGACCTCTCCGCAGGTCAACTTGGACTTCCTCACAGCGTGTTGACTGGGATTCAAGACTGAGCATCCCAAGACAGTCAAGCAGAAATTATATTGTCTTTTAAAACTTAGGCCTGAAGTCACATAGCATGTCTTCTGCCATATTCGATTGGCCACATGGTCAGTCCTGATTCAGTGTAGGAAAGAACTGCCAAGATTTTGCCCTACTTGGAAGTTAACCAGTTAGCCTGCCACAACTTCATAGATTGCTAGTAGAAGACACAAGATTACTGGTCAGAGATGAGGGACAGTTTATTATCATTCACCAAAACACATCAGTATTTTGCGCCAGTTCCCTGAGCCCCAGTTCCCACAGGGAAATACGAAGAGAGCCAGATATCATCTGCGCACACAGTGGATTGTGTTATAGGAGAGGAGCCCTGAGCTTAGGGAAACTAAATCTTTTATAATGGGCAGTAAGCACGCCTGCCATTTACTCTAGAGAGATACTATCTCTGTCTTCCGAGGCTGTTTGCTATACAAATATCCTTGAAAAGATAGCCCAGAACAAAGGGCAGTCAGTGCCTGGCTCACAAATCCTGCAGAAATGTGAGGAATCCATGGAGAATTATCTCCCAATGAGGACCCAAAGAGGTGAGGATCATTGGGGTTATCTTGAAGGGTGACTCCCACAGTCCAGGTTTTGCTTTTTACGCTGGAAAACAGGTTTTGTGGTAGCATCCTCAGACATTCTCTTCCTGAGGAGAAAACGGGGAATAGAGGTCAGAGCCTGTCTGCGCATAGTGATAAGATTCCTTTCTAACACTCTTGAAATTGGGCCCTCGTGTCTCATGGTCTTGCTGCCTTTCCTGCCTTTCTCTCCCCATCTCCGTCTTTGGGGCGGGCTTTCCCCAATGACACATCCTTCCTCCCAACTCTAACCACGTGGCTAAAAATTTCATTGATAAATAGGAGCTAAAGGAACTAGACTATCATCTGGCTGCAAATTCCTATTTTTGAATGGCAGCAGCTGAATTTGCCAGGGCTTCTATTTTTTTTCTATTTTTATTTCTTCCGTAACCTTGCTAACCTCCCCCCTCCCCCTCCCCTTCCCCTCCCCCTCCCTAGGGAGATAAACGTCCCGGCCAACTAATGCAAAGATCATGTATTCAAATAAAAAAGGAAAACACATAAATAACTTTCAAAACATTATACACAGAAAATTTTTTCAGAAACAAAAATGGAATTAGCTAATACATATTGTTTAGAATTTTGCTTTTAAGTTGGCAAACATATTGTGGATATCTTTCTATGTCAGCAGTATAGATCTACTTCACTCATTTTTAATAAAAATAGCACCACAGTATTCCAGAGTATACATATAGCACAATTTATTCAATCATATTTCTTCTGAAGGACGTTTAAGTTGTTTCTAAAATTCTTTGTATCACTGACAATGCTCTGGGGAATAACCTTGCAACTATATCTCTGCACGCGTGTACTAGTAATCTTGTAGGACAAATCTTTACAAGTGGAATTACAAGGGGGGTAGAGTATGCATGCTTTATATTTTAATAGACTTTGCTAAATTACCCCCCTCCAAAGTGATATCAATTTCTATTTCCACCAACAGCACATGAGTGTGTTCATTTCCCCCACATCTTCGCAATCATTGCATATTATCAATTTGTTTAGATTCATAAATCTATTTAGGTTAGTATAGTAATGAGTTTAAGTTTCTCTATTTATTGGCCACTGATGACATTTCTTTTTGAAATGCCTGCATTGTTATTTTCTTATTTGTTAGCGAGACTCTTTGTATGCGATAGGTGTTATTCTTTGTTGACAATATAGGCATTTATTTCCAGCCAATTGGCTTGTCTTTTACATTTGTTTGATTCCTTTCACTGCACAGAATTCTTTTACTTGTATAGAGTCGAATCTGCCCATCATTTTCTATACAACTTCTGGGTTTCATGTCTTGTTTGCATGAGCCTTTTATGGAGTAAAGATGTTAAACCTATCAGTAAGGGTAGGTCTTGCTCTCTGAACGTTGTATGATGCTACCAAGGGACTTGAGGCTTTGAGACTGCAGCCAGAGGTCACCTTTGCCCAGCCTGGCACAGACAGGGCATCCCAGAGGGTAATACTGGAGGCAGTGAAGGCCCCTCAGTGATGTTTTTTGAACAAAACAAGCTGAGCTCCTGGGAGAAGGTCTCTTTGGAGAGGTAAAGCTTCTTAAGAGGCCCCAAGGGGGAGCCTGGGAGGAGCTTCTGTGGGATACATGGCTGCCTGGAAGCCCACAGAAGCCTGTGCCTGCAACTATCAGGACTCCTCCCTGATTCTGGCTTTGCCAGCGCACGTACTTGTAGCCACACACCATCATCCCTGCCTGACAGATCCCACCCCAAAAGACACGCACACAGACACACCAAACACAGCTGAAATGTACACCTATGAACAGGCAGAAACATACATGCATTTGTGTCCACATTCATAAATGGTCACATGTGCACATATAAGGATGCCCATATGCACAAGGCACAAGCACACATGTACACAAATACACACTGATGTGCAAGCAGGTTCATCCAGGTACTGCCCCACCAAGAGACACAGGTATGCATGTAGGCACACAAAGACAAATGTGCACACCTGTTGTCTCAGTCAGGATCCAGCAGGGAAGCAGTTGGCAAACTCAAAAGAGGTGAGAAGAATTTAATAAAGGGAACATTTACAAAGGTGAGGGTGGGGTTAAAGGAAACCAAGAAGCAATGATGAAGAGCCAAGGGGCTAGCAATAGCAGGGAGCCGTTAGAAGCCCTGGAACGAGTGGTCAAGGGGAGCAAGCAACTATGGAAATCAGTAAGAACTGTAGCTGTTGGCCCTACAGAGATTGTGGCAGATGGAGGGAAACCCAGCTGATCCACTGCCTGATGGGGAGGGGGCCAACCTGTCCCAACCTGTCCCAACCTGTCCCAACCTGTCCCATGTCCCATCCCCTGCCCTAGGATCTCCTGCCCAGGCCTCCCATTAGCCAATTCAACTAGAAGTCGGTGGTTGATGTGGTCCACAGGGTCAGCCTCCTTGGGGTGTAGAGGAGGGCAGAGAGGGGAAGTGAAGGGCAGAGAGAGACTATCCAACATCATGCATGTATCAAGATGGGCTCACGCTCAAATGTGCACACAGCGGGCTCAGTTGCATGCAGAGAGAGATGCTCAGTGCACACTCCAGCGCCTCCACACAGTTTAGAGCCACAAGCACGTGAGCGCAAACATCTACAGACCCACACAAGAGGAAGGCTTAAAGCAACGTCCCCAGCTGGGCCTGGGCCAGACATAAGCCCCTCCCCCTCTTCCTCCTTCCTCCCCTCCCCCCGCCCCAAGCCCAGAGCCAGCTCTTTGCTGAGCTCTTTGTTACTCTTGGCAAAGACCGAATCCTAGCAGGACAATGGGTCGGCCAGGCCTGCACAAATCAGCAGCTCTTTGGGGACCTTTCTGAGGCCTGGCCTGCCTGAATGACAGCTAAATCTGGTCCGATTGGGCAGGGGAGGCACTCCTGAAGGCAGGCCCTGCAGCCTCTGAGCTGGGAGGTCTCCTCTCTCTGCCTGACTCCCACCACCATAGGCTCCTCTCCATCCCATTGCCTCCCCTAAAGGGGCACCCAGTCCAAGCGAGGGAAGCTGGACCCCCTCACCTCATTCCAAGCTTTACTCTCCACCCATATCTAGCCCACCCCCAAAGCCTGTCCATTTTACCTTCTGAGCCCCGCTACTGCCACCACCCTAATCCAGGTGTCCCATCTCTGGCCTGGATGCCTGCAAGAGCCTCCCTGCCTCCAGGGAGCTGCCACTCCCAACCAGAGAGGCCTTTTTGAAATGTAAATCAAATCATTTTCCTCTCCAGCTTAAGATCCTTCAATGGTCCTACATCCACCCTCCAGATAAAGTCTGAACTCAGCCTCCAACAGCTTGTACTGTCTAGCCCCTGCCCCATTTCCCAGCCTCACAGCTCACCGAACACCTCCCTTCCACCCTCCCACACTCCATTTGAGCTGAAAGTTTCCACTGCAGTTCTCTGGGTGCATAACGCCCCCTCCTTGCTCCGGGCCTTTGCACAAGCTGTTCTCTCTGCCAGGAGGCTTTGCTCCCAATGCTTCATCTGCTGACTCTTCCCAAGCTATCTATGGGGTAGGACCGGCTGGCTTTTTTTTCCCCCTTCCAATCCATCGTGGTCCAATGCTTTTGTAAAATAAAATAAAAATGAGCTACAAGAAAAAAAAAAATTAAATACAGAGGTATTACCACCTCCGTAAACAGTTTAGCCATTTCTTACAGTTAAACATTCACTTGCCAACAGTCCCAGCAATCCCACCCCAAATAAATGAAATCATATGTCCACACAAAAATCTATGTGAATGTTTATGGTGATTTTATTCATAACTACCAAAAACTAGAATCAACTCAAATGTCCTTCAGTGGTGAATGGAGAAACAAACTGCGGTACATCCATACCACGGGCTACTACTCAGCGATACAAAGTACAGAGCAGCTGATACACATGACAGCATGGATGAATCTCACATGCATTGTGCTGAGTGAAAGAAGCCAGCTTCAAAAGACTGCAATCTGTATCATTCCATTTAAATGACATTCTGGAAAAACCAAAACTATAGGAACAGAAAGCAGATCAGTAGTTTCTGGGGGCTGGGAACTGATGGCAAAGGAGCATGATGGAACTTTTGAGAACGATGGAAGCGTTCCATATGTTGATTGTGGTGGTAGCTACATGACCATATGTGTTTGTCAAAATTCATAGAATTGTACTCAAAAAGTGTAAATTTTACTGCAAGGAATTTATACCCTAATAAATCTGATTTTCAAAAAAAAAAATACAAATATAAGCTCCATTTGTAAAAATTATTAGATTGAACATACATAAAATTGCTTTGTGAAATTGCTAAGCACTTGCTGTTGATTTCATTATTCATCTCTCTGGCCCATATTTGGAGTAGCAGAGCTCGCCCGCTTCCTCTTCTAGGCCAGACTCTTCCTTCCCTGAGTCCCCAGGCTGATTTACCTCCCTCCCCAGTCATGCCCCACAATTCCCTGAGCCAAGTCACACCCTGCTGGGGTGGCCTGGTTGGGATCTGGAGCTCCTTGAAGGTATGACTTGAGTTGAGTCTCCTCTATCTACAGCACTGTGATGGGAGGCAGGCCCAGGCAAGGGGCTCAGAGAAAGTGTAGTCCTCCTTGGTCTGATGGACCAATGGAGGAGAAAGAATTGAACCAATGTCCATCTGACTCCAAGCCCAAGCTCTTTGCTCTAAGATACATGCTGTAGCCTCCTCCTCTTTGGCCTCCAAGTTGGAGGCAGAATTCAGGGCCAGGTCCTCTCTAGTTGTCAGGCTCAGGATGCTTTTAGCTTGCAGAGATTTCCAGCCCCTTCTGAGATGGAGACACTGAGTCAAGAGGTATGAATTTGTCCCCATCTGTGTTGGCTCCTGGGCTGATGGCTGCAGATACACAGGTGAGCCATGGACAATCATGGATGCTAACGTGTGTATGTGTGTACACATGGGTACCACATACATGTTACCTGGGTATGAGAGGTTTGGTGTATGTGTGTCTGGGCTCTAGACTACTCAAAACTTGATTTTTGGAAAAAACAATCATCTCTTTTCAAAGACTAAAGGTCAAGGATTGAGAAGGTTGAAAGAGCATTAGGAACTTAAATCTCATTCTTGTGGTCATTCTGGCACCTGAGCTCAAAGCTCAAAGCTAAAATATAGACATACTCATGCTAACACACAGGCTTACACATAAACACACAAAGTTACACACTTAGCCCCAGACTGTCACATAAACACATGCTTAAATAGACACAAAAACCCATAGGCTGCCACATAGCCATGAACACACGTAACTGTAATTGTCAACCAGGTACTGTGCTACATTGCTACGAACGACATACATTGTTTTACCTAATGCCTTTGCAAAAACCAATCAAGATGGAAATTATAATTTTTATCCCCATTTTAATGAGAAAAATAAGACTCAGAGAAGTGAAGTGACTTGCCTGAGGTCACAGAGCTAGGAAGTGGTTGAACTGGAATTTCAACCCCCAGTGCAAGAAAGCACAAGGCCAAAGTACATAATCATTAGACTATTTAGACTATTTCTTAAAACACAATTGCCTACATCATATACACATGAATTTACATATGCTGACACTTCAAGAATACCGATAGGTACACATATACACAGGGACCACCACAGATGGTATAGTTGTGCACAGAAACACGAAGCTACACATACATGCACAGTCAGATACCAGCCAACTCACACACATACATGTTAACATAGGCCACATGCAGTTGTACACACTGTTTAGTGACATGAACATATACAGAGCTAAGTCCTAGACTTAGATCTGCCCTGTCTTGGCACAGACTTCCCTCTCTCCCTTCCTGCCCTGCCCCCTCTTGGCAGGAAAGAGTTTGAGGTTGACAGTGCTGTGTTGAGCCCTGCCAGCTGGTGGCTGAGATCCTCCAGGGGCAAGATGCTGTCTCTGGCTCCCATCTACCAGGTAAGTAGAGCCACCCTTGGGGCCAGGATCACAAAGCCCCACACCTGGGCCCTTCCCAGGAGAGGCTGAGCTCAGGAAAAGTCCAGGTGGCCACCACAGTGGTACAGCCCAGCCCAGCCCATGCCTCCCCCGGCTCCCAACTCCCTCTCTTGCCACAGGTGTGGGATATGTACAGGAGGCCATGACCCTCTACCTCTCCTGCTCATCTTCTGTTTACACCCCCAAGACATCCCAAATGCCAGTCCACATGGATCTGGGGAGCACACAGGAGGAGCACCTACCCAGTCTGGGGTTCAGGAAGGCTTCCTGAAGGAAGAGGTATCTAAGCTGAGCTCTGAACCCAAAGGTTGAATAGGAATTAGCAGGGTGAGTCAGACTAGAAGAGAGCTTTTGCCTGTAGGCAACGTGTCAAAGTCCCAGAAGTAAGAGAAAATAGCATGTTTAGGGACTTGCAATTGATTCATCATGACTGGAGGGAACAAAAAAGATTCCAGAGAGAACAAAAGACTTAGTTGGAGGGGTGCTTTGAACCTTACGAGACTAAGTCTTCTTGAGGGGCATGGGTTGGACCAGAACCACAAAGGCCTAGGGCAGCTGTCTGAAAAAAGCAGCCACTAATTCAGGCCTCTCTTCCATGGTGGCCAGGTCATGCAGCACAGCCACAGATGCTGTCTCAGACAGAGGACACAGGCTTGCTGTCCTGAGGCCACCTGGTAGCCCAGGGCTTCTCCAGGCAATCTCACTGACCATGTCTCATCCTCCAGAGAAAGGCCATTGGCACCGCTGGGTGGATATTACTATTCCCATTTTACAAGTAAGGAAGCTGAGATTTGCAGAGGTGACTTTGAAACAAGGGTGTGATCTGTACAGAGCTGGCCATGACAGGGAAGGTCCCTTTGGGAGTGGTTGGGGAAAACAGCCTGACTGGATTTTCTCAAGGTCTGGGAGAAGCAGGAGACAATTAGAGGGGCTGAGGGGCCTGGGAAAGAGAAACTCAAAGACTTTAAGGCCAGAATCCCTTGGATAGGACTGAGTATTTCTGGCCTTTGGAATGACCTCTAAGGCCCTCCTTGCCTTGTCTCCTTCTGTTCCTAGCTTCAGCCCCCTCCTTGAAAGTCCAGAGCCCCTCGTGCCCATGTGGGCAGCCTCCAATAAATATTTCTAAGGATCCTAGAAAATGAGTTTTTTATTTTATTATGGTAAAATATATGTAACAAAAAATTTGGTATTTTAACCATTTTAAGTGTACAGTTCAGTGACATTAATTACATTCACCATGTTCACCATCACCACTATGCATCTTCAAAAGTTTTTCACCACCCCAAACAGAAACACAGTATCCCTTAAGCAATAACTTCCCATTCCCCTTTTCCCCTTAAGCCCCTGGTAGCCACTAGTAAACTTCTATCTCTGTACATTTGTGTAGTCTAGATATTCCACGTAAGTGGGATCATACAATCTTTGTCCTTTTGTGTCTGACATTTTACTTAGCATAATATTTTCAAGGTTCACTTATCTCTTTATGGAAGATTGATATTCCATTTTGTTTATATACCACATTTTGTTTATCCAGTCATCAGTTGATGGACACTTGGGTTGTTTCCACCTTGTGGCTATTGTGGATAGTGTTGTAATGAGCACTGGATTGCCATTAGCTTTTATGGTTCCCAAGTAATTTCCCTGTGAGATAGGTTTAAGGCTGCAAATGTGGTGACTCCACACCTAATGAGACAAGGAAAATAATTTTCTACCAGCCCTCTCTGCCCAGCATCCAGTTCAGACCTTCTCGGCCCTCAGAAGTTCAACAGACTGCTGGCCACAAGAAAGTGAGTGTGAGATTAGGAATCACAGAAACCACTGTTTTTATCCTGGTTTTTCTCCCTTATCTGGGGCTTGCTTTATCACCTGTAAGAATGGAGATAATGATTATAACAACCTCACATGGCCGTAATGAAGATTAAATGAGAAAATGTATAGAAAGTGTCAAACACAATGCCTGGCCTTTAGCAGAGACTCTAAAAATGAATATTGATTTTTAGGTGGCTCCGTATTTTTTGTGGGAAAGAATCTAAATTCCATAGTTCAGAATTCAAGGCCCTTCTAAAGCATTCTTTGCCCAGCTCTTCAGCCTTATCTTTTCTGCAGCAGGCCTGGTAGCGGGGCTCAGGGAGCAGGTAACTAGAAGTCAACAGGGCAGCACTACTGGGGAGAAGGCCTAAGGCCGCTGATTTCCCCTAACCTGGGTCTGAAAGGACTGGTCTGAAAAGACCCTAAGATGAGGGATGAGTGCCTGTGGCTCTAGCTTAGGTGGCTGCATGACACTTCCTCTCCTTTATCAATTAAGGTTGCTGATGTCTCCCCTTGACCGAAGTCTTGGCCATGGAGGGAAGGCAGGCACATGGCTGGAAGTTAAATGGACACTTCATTCCCCAGGTGCCCTGCTCCCAGCACTAAAGAGAACCCACAAATCAGCTCGTCACTGGGCTCAGCCCAAGATCACTGTGTTTGATGACTTCCCTAGAGAGTTACAGAATGGACTCCCCAACATGGTAAGAATGATGAGTCAGAGGTCCTAGGGGATGTGTGTAGGCAGCATGGAAGCAGGACTAGAACACCAGCTAGATAGTTGCAGATTCAAATCCCAGGTCTATCACTTGCTGTGTGCCCTTGGACAAATTGCTCTCTGTCACTGATCTTCAAGCTTTGCATCTGTAAAATGTGGAAAATGATGCCTACATTGAAGACCTATTGGGCATATTAAATGAGATGACATATGTACAGCACTGGAATGGTGCCTGGCCTAAACTAAAAAGAATACTTGAAAAATACCCACTTCTTCCAGTTGTTAACACTAGCACCCAGGACAGCTCCCTGAGCAGGAACAGCTTGGCTGCTGTCCACGGTGCTGATTGAAAATCTCCTTCATTTGCCCTCCTTCCCACCCTCCAAACCACCGCCCTCTGTAACATTCCCAGGGATCAAGATGAGGTGCTTAGGTCTTTCACAATTTTTTTTCTCAGACATACATCATGAGGCTTAAAGTTGTAGAACCAGAGCTATTGGTTCCACAGTGGGTAGATGTATTTCTTTTTTTCTTCCTGTGTGTTCCATTGGGTGCCCTTCATATTGCATCCATGAGCTCCAGATTAATAGAGTTATAACAAAAACAAGAACAAATTACAATAATTTCTATATGCCAGTGATTGTTTAGCTTTCCAATCATTCCAGTATCATAAACCACTGGTCAAAAATCTAGATATTTTCAACAGCACCTGAAAAATTCTTGGTCCCTCCTCTTCTTTAAGTCCTTATATCTGTAAAACTAAAGGATGGAAAAAACATTAGGGCTCCCAAGTCTCTCAGTTTTTTCCCATTACTCCAGGTAGGGATGTTTTCAAAGCTGTTATACTTCTTAGCACATCTCCAGCAGAATGAGTCAGGTACTCAGCACTGCAGAAAAAAAGCATGGGATTTGAAATCCCAGCTCTGTAACTCACTAGCTCTATGACTTTGGAAAGTCATTTAACTTCTATTGGCCTCAGTTTTCTCATCTATAAAGTGACTTTAGTAGTTGCACCTCCTTATAACATTAGTGGGAGGACCAAAGGAGACATTGTGTCTTAAGTGTTTAGCAATATCTCAGTAAATGCTCCATTAAATGGTTGTTGTTGTTGTTGTTGTTAGGGGCCGTCGAATCAGTTCTGACTCATAGCGATCCTATGCACAACAGCACAAAACACTGCCCAGTCCTGCGCCATCCTTACAATCATTTTTATGCTTGAGCTCATTGTCACAGCCACTGTGTCAATCCACCTCGGTGAGGATCTTCCTCTTTTCTCCTGACCCTGTACTCTGCCAAGCATAATGTCCTCCTCCAGGGACTCATCCCTCCTGACAACATGTCCAAAGTATGTAAGACGCAGTCTTGCCATCCTTGCTTCTAAGGAGGATTCTGGCTGCACTTCTTCCAAGGCAGATTTGTTCGTTCTTTTGGCAGTCCATGGTATATTCAATATTCTTCGCCAACACCACAATTCAAAGGCGTCAACTCTTCTTCAGTCTTCCTTATTCATTGTCCAGCTTTCACATGCATATGATGTGATTGAAAATACCATGGCTTGGGTCAGGTGCACCTTAGTCTTCAGGGTAACATCTTTGCTCTTCAACACTTTGAAAAGGTCCCTTGCAGCAGATTTGCCCAATGCAACGCATCTTTTGATTTCTTGACTGCTGCTTCCATGGCTGTTGATTGTTGATCCAAGTAAAATGAAGTCCTTGACAAATTCAATCTTTTCTCCGTTTATCATGATGTTGCTCATTGGTCCAGTTGTGAGGGTTTTTGTTTTCTTTATGTTGAGGTGCAATCCATACTGAAGGCTGTGGTCTTTGATCTTCATTAGTAAGTTCTTCAGGGCCTCTTCACTTTCAGCAAGCAAGGTTGTGTCATCTGCATAACACGGGTTGTTAATGAGACTTGCTCCAATCTTGATGCCCCGTTCTTCTTCATATAGTCCAGCTTCTTGTATTATATGCTCAGCATACAGATTAAATAGGTATGGTGAAAGAATACAACCCTGACGCACACCTTTTCTGACTTTAAACCAATTGGTATCCCTTTGTTCTGTTCGAACAACTGCCTCTTGATCTATGTAAAGGTTCCTCATGAGCACAATGAAGTGTTCTGCAATTCCCATTCTTCACAGTGTTATCCATAGTTTGTTATGATCCACACAGTCGAATGCCTTTGCATAGTCAATAAAACACAGGTAAACATCCTTCTGGTATTCTCTGCTTTCAGCCAGGATCCATCTGACATCAGCAATGATATCCCTGGTACCACGTCCTCTTCTGAACCCAGGAATTTCTGGCAGTTCCCTGTCGACACACTGCTGCAGCCATTTTTGAATGATCTTCAGCAAAATTTTGCTTGCGTGTGACATTAATGATACTGTTCTATAATTTCAGGAATCTGACTCTGGGTCTCTTGAAAGGCCAACACCAACCACCTTGTGTCCTTTCCTTTAAAGTCAGTTACAGACTCTTAATGTTCAGGCTGTCCTAGGAAGCCTGGCTTCCCTTCTGCAGCCATGGGCTGTTGTACCTCCCACAGCCCCGTGTTCCTCTTCTTTCTCTCCCTAGTCAGTATAACACCTTCCACACACTGTTCACTTCAACTCTTATTTGATTAGAGTCCACTTCTTCTGACTCTCATAGAGAGTTGGTCAAGAGGGTAGATACTTGAGATGACAGGCGAACCTAGATTTGAATGCTGAATCAACACTTATTAACTGTGGCACTTCTAGCAGAAGACTTAACCTGTCTAGCCTCAGTTTCCTCATCTGTAAAATAGTGATGATGATAGCCCCTTCCTCTGAGATTGTTTTAAGGAAAAAGGAAAAAATGCATTATTAAAGGTCTCAGCACAGATGCATATGGTGAGTATCCAATATATATTAGTCATTATTGTTATTTTTCTTGGTTTCCTGACTTTTTTTTTTCTGTCATTCTTTTCTAGGGATGCTCAGCCTCCTATCTGAAAATTTGGAGAGTAAAGACTCATATCTCAAGCTACTGTCACCTCTTTGGAAGCAGGGTGAATACCTGTATTTGGAACCCATCTCACGTACTCTCATCTCTGGGTGGGGAGACATACATGGAGCACAACTTGTGGGCCTTAAGATCAGTCCTCTAGGACCCTTTCTGTCTTATCTAGGGCTGGGATCCCAAGCAGGATATCTAGTCTTTGTGACTGTCCTTGCTATATTGAGCATTTATGTATGCATAAGGTCCAGTATATATATATATCTGTGAGTGTGGCTATAGGTGTGGAGTCCCTGGGTAGTGCAAATGGTTAAGCATTCAACTACTAACCAAAAGGTTGGCTGTTCAAACTCACCCAAAGACACCTTGGAAGAAAGGCCTGGTGATCTGCTTCTGAAAGGTCACAGCCTTGAAAACCCTATGGAGTGCAGTTCTACTCTGAAACAGATGAGTCAGAATCTACTCAATGGCAACTGGTTTGGGTTTTTTTTGGAATGGGGAATAGGTGTACTATGTGATCGTGTGAGATTTTTAAGGAAATGAAAGTGTAATTGGGTATGTAAGAATATATGCAAATGAGAAATGGTGGTGTGTGTAACGTTGTGCATATGTATGTGGTGGGGGTGGGGCTGTTGGACGTGAAGCCAGCCCAGACTCTTCAGCCATCTGCAGGCTTGGAGGGTACTGGCCAATTCACGAGGTTGCTAGTTGCCGGCACCTGCCACTCTGAACAGCATCAAATTCAATGATTCAAAATCACGCTTGTTCAGAATTTTTTACAATGTGACATAATGTGATTATGAAAAGATTTGCCAAGCACAAAAATGGTACTGGGAGGATGGTTAGCTTTTTTAAGAAAAAGTTTTTTCAGTACTTGGTTTGAACCCCTTTGTTTACAATGGGTGTTTAATTACCAGTGATTTTTATCTGTTCATTAAAGAAGCTCTCCTAAGGGACCATGTCTGGACAATACAGGGTTAGTCATTAATTCACATTAATTTGAAAGAAATAAAATTTTTGCAATGTCCCATAATTCAGACTTATCACTAATTCATGAAGTACCCCCCTCCCCAATTATTCCAAATCGGGAAAGTTCTATTATTTAACAGTAATGTATACTATACTCAGGGGAAATAACTTCTATGTCATCATTTAGAACTCAATAACAATAGCATAACCTCTTATAATGCCCTCAGTTGAACAGAGTTGAATTCTTTTCAAAGCGCTTAGCCACCCATTGTTTTATCAGACTTCCATAACAGGTCAGGAATTAGGACAACTATTGATGCTCATGGTGGTGAAGTGAGCTGCCAATCAGCTTACAAAGCCAGTTAGTGACAGGAGCCAGGATCAAACCCAGGGGCACTCAGGAGCCTCAGTTTCTCAAAACACAGTTAGATGCCCCCAGAAAAAGCCCAGAAGGGACTCTCACCCTTGGCCAGGGAAGCAGGAAAAAGTCATAACTCCCAGCAGTTGGCATGCCATGCACCCTCAGGGTGCTGTTCTCAGAAATAGTAAGAAGCAAAGAGATTTTAGCAACAGGAAGAAATTCCTAAACAACATGTTTATTCCCTGCCTGTTTGCATTTCTTCCACCCATTCTCAGGCATATCCTTAACAACTACTGTGTGCCAGGCCTTGTGCTGGTGACACTGAGAGACTCAGGAACCCTAGTGGACCTGTCAGCTGGACTCAAGGACCTCTTAGTCCAATGGGGAAGAGGGAGAGACATACAAAACAATTCTTCCAGCCCAGCATAGGGCATGGTGGGCAGTGCCAGGGACTGTGAGAGCCCAGAAGAGGGTAGTTGGTGCAGCCCACAGGGTGGGCAGTCAGGGAAGAGGTAGTAGCGATCTGAGTTAACCAGGTGAAGATAGAATCTGGCATGATTGGGGAGTTGCAAATGCTCAGCTGGTTGTGGGGTGCACCTGGTGGCAGGGGGTGGGGTGGGGGGAGGGGCAGTAAGATTAGTATGCCAGGATCATATGGTGGGCTGTATAGTCCAGGTTGAAGTTTTTAGATTGTTTTCTAAAGGCCACGGGGTGCCATGAAAATTTTAAAGCAAGAGAGAAACAGGTCTCTAACTACAGGTGCCCAAAACAAACAAACGAACAGACAAAAAAATCAACAAGATCATAACAGAACAAACAAATGTTAGGAATGGCGCCTGTCATGGATTGAACTGTGTCCCCCCAAAATATGTGTCAACTTGGTTAGGCCATGATTCCCAGTATTCTGTGGTTGTTCTCCATTTTGTGATAGTAATTTTATGTTAAAGAGGATTAGGGTGGGAATGTAGCACCACCCTTACCCAGGTCACAACCCTGATCCAGTGTAAAGGGACTTTCCCTGGGGTGTGGCCTGCATCACCTTTTATCTTTCAAGAAATAAAAAGGAAAGGGGAGCAAGCAGAGAGTTGGGGACCTCATACCACCAAGAAAGCAGTGCTGGGAACAGAGCACATTCTTTGGACCTGGGGTTCCTGCGTGGAGAAGCTCCTGGTCCGTGGGAAGACTGAGGACAAAGACCTTTCTCCAGAGCCAACAGAGAGAGAAAGCCTTCTCCTGGACCTGATGCCCTAAATTTGGACTTTTAGCTTACTTTACTGTGAGGAAATAAATTTCTCTTTGTTAAAGCTATCCACTTGTATTTTTGTTATAGCAGCACTAGATAACTAAGACAGCCCCCTTCAGCCTGGGCACATAGAAACAGCTCCAGAGAAGGCCGTGTAACAGACAGAAAAGCAAACAGGCTGTCCAGCCAAACAGATTTGTGTTTGAATGTCAGTGCCACCCTTTTATTCATTCACTCAGTTAACAAATATTTACTAAACACCTACTATGTGCCATGTACCATTGTAGGCACTGGGGTGATAGCAGTGACCAGAGTAGGAAGCCCTTGCTCTCCCAGAGCATACATTCTGCCATAAACAATAAACAAATTGATAAAAATACATAATATTTCAGGCAATGGTAAGTGTTGTAAAGAGAAACAAAGCAAGGAAAAAGGCACAGAGGGAAGGGGCATTCTTTTAGACCAGGTAGTCAGGAGAAGTGACATTTAAGCAGAAACGTGGAGGAAGTAAAGGACTGAGTTATGCAAAGATCCGGGGCAACAGTGTCCCAGGCAATAGAACAAGAAGGGCAAAATTTTGAGGAACTGGAAAAAGGCCAGTGAGTGGGGGGAAGTGGGGGAGAATGAGGCAGGATGGGGCCAGGTCACCAGACTTACAGGCCATGTTAGCAGGTGGGATAGATGGGGCAGAGGCTAAAAAGCCAGAAGTCACTGTTCCCAGGCACCTTTGGTGACTTTGACCAGGATGTCCTCTCTAGAGATGGGGATGAAAACCTACTGGAGTAGGTTGGGAGGTGAATGAGAGAAGACAGAGTGGAGACAGAAACTACAGACATCTCTTCAAGAATCTCAGCTGAAAGGGGGATCAGCTAAATGGTCTGGCACCTGGAGAGGAATGTGGGGTAACAGAAGAGTTTCTTGCCAGCACATTTGTGTGATGATGGGATGAATTGGGTAGAGGGATAAATTGTTGCCACAGGAAGGAGAGGAGCTAACTGCAGGAAACAAATCCTTGTTGGGTGGGGCAGGGGGAGTGTCTAGGGCCCCTTGCAGATAGCAGTCTTACGAAGGTGCAGGGGCATATCACCTTTGTGAGAGCAGAGAAGGTAAAGAACATGCAAATACACTGAGGCAGGAAGGTCTGAGGGGCTGGGTCAGCCTGGTGATGCTCTGGAACCAGCTCGGGAGAACAGATGGCTGCATTTTCAGGAGTAGCTTGAAAGAAGTTATGACGAGAACATTTACACCACAGAAATTGGCAAGCGCTACAAATCAGGACCTTTTAACCCAGAGAGCTGTTTGTTAAACATTTCCCAGTATGCCTGGATGAAGTAGCTCTCTTCTGATTATCTCACGTTCTCAGTGAAATAAGAAGGCAAGGGCATCAGCTGAGCATGAGAAGCGGGGAAGGGGTTAGAGAAATGAACAGGGAGATAAAGCTAGGCAACAGTCATCTTGGAGTCGTGTAAGAGTCATTAGAAACTCTTTCTGGTCTGGATCGCCAGACAGAGTTGAGAGCCCCTTCCTAGCCAAGTTCCCTCGAACCACTTTGAGCCTCGGTTTGCACATGTGTAAAACTGGGATCCTAATTCCTATTCTGCAAGGTTGTTGGCCAGAGGAGGTGCCAGTGTGCTTGACTGAATGGGCTGTGTTCTGGCTCTTGGATTTGCAGAGGAAGAAAAAGCCTAGGGCGGCTCTCACTTTTGGCCACTTGGGGAGGTTTGCTGAACCCCTCCCACCCCTCCACCTATCTCCTCCGTGATCTGGGAGGGATGGAGTCTAGCTCCAGGCCCAGGACACATTACCTCAACTTCCCTCTATCTACATATTTATCACAATACAGGAACTGAATAATTTAAAGTGGGTGTTAAAAAATATTCCAATGTGTTATGTGATTTTGCATTCCTGGGTGAAGAAAAATTGCTGCAAGAGGGTGGTTAATTATTTTAAAAGATAAATTCCATGAAATAAAATAAAAATAGACTCCTTGTCCAGAGAGAAAGTGAGAAAAAAGGGGGAGACATGAAGAATGTTCCCCCCTAAATAGAATGTGGAAGTTTCTCCCAGTAGTGAGTACATGAAAAGGAAGCGCACTCTTTGTGCACTTGTCACCTGGCCAGGAGCAGAGAGGACAAGGCCAGAGACTGAAGGCAGGGACATTGGTGAGGAGGCTGTGATGGTTCAGGGGATGATGGTGGCCTATACAAGAGAGGCAACGTGGTGATGGAGCAAAGTGGTTAGACCTGAGAGAAAATGTTCAGGTTGGATTGACCTGCATTGTTAAAGGTAGGGGGTGGTGGTGAGGGAAGAGACATGGTAGGCTTTTTATATAAGGGAAATGTTCATGGTGGTGCCTTTGGTTGGGAGTCCTTAATAAATTCCAATAAAGGATCACTCTCTTCCCCACCTGAGTCCTGATCAATTCGTAATAAAACCAAGACTGGAAGTCCAAATGCCACATTAGTTCCCGATGAAGGCCAGGTGAAGGGACATAGCCTTGGCTGAAAGCCAAATGGGTCTGCAAGCTGAACCCCAGAATATGGCACACCAACTTCCTGGAAAGTGCTGAACTTGGGGTCTTGCCCAGGAAATCTGAATGGCACAGAGAAACTCCATGTGGGGAACTTGCTCCCAGGGAAGAAAGGGAAACACCAAGCCCAGTTTATTCTTTCCAGTTTTATCAATCAGAAAAGTAACTGGGGTAAAATGAGCAAAGGGAGGAAGGGAGGCCAGGACTTACACTCACTAAGCTCCTGCCACATGGTGCACCAGGCATTACCCCAGAACACCTTTCATGGAAATGGGGAACCCAGGAGGGCAAGCAGGGTGAGGGAAGGTGACGAATCCAATGTCAGCTGTGAGAGACTGAGGTGCCTATGGGATGGGTATGTGGAGACGTTCAATTTGCCATTGAATATATCAGTCTGGAACTTGCAAAAGACCCTGGGACATTAGTGCCAGTGACTGCATTTTGCTCTCGCTTTCGAATGTGACTTCTGACGTAGAAGAGAAAAAGGGGCTTTTTGCCAGGAACTTTGCCTAGATCCTCCCAGGTCTAGGCTACTCCTTGCTCAGTCTGAACTCCTCTGAGACACCTTGCCGAAGCCTTCCTTGGTCCCCACGGCTTCTCCCATCCCTCCCTCACTGCATGGCCTTCTCTGCATTGTATCTGTTGTTGCTCAACCATTAGCTCTTCAGGTTCTGATTCTTCTCCGATCCCTTCACTGGTTGCGGAGGAGGAGTCTCCCAGGGTTTGCTGAATGAATGAAGTCAATTTATCCCCAGTCAAAACAGAGAGGCAATTCCTCTCTCCATGGCAGTGTTTGTGATTTAATTCTCAACATTAATTTTTCCCTCTGGAATGGGATGGGTCCTCACTAAGTACAGACTTGCTTGCCCTTCCTGCAGACGGGTGTGGGTTCATGCCCCAGTTACTTTTCCAACTCACGGCATGGCCTTGGGCAGGTGACTCCTTCAATTAGTACTTCTCAACTACACCATGATCACTGTGTAGTGTGTGGCGAGTCGTTCATACTGATGTAATGGCACAGGGAAACTGCCTTTATGAAAGATGGCAGGAACATGAGCCGGCTGGCCTAGGAGAGGGTGCAGAAGCTGTTTTGGGGAGAGCGTTGCTCCTTTATTTAGGAAAATACTCTCGTGGGTCTGTTTGGTCACATCAGGCAAGGCCTCTGGGCAGGCCAAGGGGTAGGGGACAGGAGTTCAGACAGGGAAGAGTCCAATGGCCCTGCCTGGAATCAGGAATTTCAGAGTTGCCCATGGGCACTGTTAGGGACTTGTGACCTCCAAAAGTTTATGTTGAAGTCCTAACCCCTGGTACCTGTGTATGTGCTCTTGTTTGGAAATAAGGCCTTTGAAGAGGTTAACAGTTAACATGAGGTCATACCAGAGTAGGATAGGTTCTAATCCAATCTGATTATCTGTCCTATAAAAGAGAAGAGACACAGAGAGACAGACAGAGGGAAAACAACCTAGTGATAAGGGAGTTGTGCTGAAGCTGCAAACCAAAGAATGCCTGGGGCTACCAGAAGCCGGAAAAAGTACGGATCTTCCTTTAGAGCCTTCAGAGACAACATGGCCCCACCAACACCCTGAATCCAGACTTTTAGCCTCCAGAACTTTGAGAGGATAAGTTTCTGTTCTTACATGCCGCCCATTTTATGGTACTTTGTAATGGCAGCCCTAGGAAGCTAACTGAGCATTGAGAAGGAAGGGAATTTGGAAGAGGAGAAGGGTATAGAGGAGGGTGCTACATGAAGACATAGTCAGTGAGAAGTTCTCCATGGCCAGTGAGTCTGATGTCTGTCTATGGGCGGGGATGAGTGACTTCCATGCAAAGTTGCTTCCTGCTTGGGCTGGGAGTTCCTTGGTTTTTCTTCAATCACCAAACTCCATTACACTCAACAGCCTTGAGTGAGCCATTCCTTAGGGAACAAAGGAGGAGGGCTGGCAGTACCAGGGTGCCATGCTGTGCCCAGCAGCCTGGGGATCAGTGGCCTATGAGGGAGCTGGTCACAAAGACATGGAGCTATCAAGAAACAGGCTGCAACACAAACTTGGTCAGGAGAGGGTTTGGCTTGAGAGAACCCCCTCCCCAAGTAGAGTGAAGTAAAGTGACAAGGTGACCCTGATGGGCTGGCCTGATGTGGAGGGAGAGGTAGAAGGGAGGCTAGATCCTACTATTTGTAGGATGTTTAGATATTAATGTTAAGGTGACCTCAGAATTGGGAAGGACGCAGAAAGCACTAATAATAATTCAGGGGCTGGGTTATTTAAGCTTATCCATATGATGAGATCATCCCCATTCACATGTCTTCTGTTGTGGTTTCTTGAATGGAAGAGAAAGGGTGGGCATTTCATCAAGTGCCCACATGTGCAAGGGTGTGAGTGAATGGCTCACGCAAATGCCATACATCATTTTTGTTACAGGGAAAAAAAGCTCAAGCGTTGCTGGCATGGATGTAGACAATGAAGCGGATTGATGGTAGATGGTGGACAGGAGTAGGCCATCTCCTAAGGGTCCTGAAAGGCCCCACCACACCTGGCTCCTGCAGACCGGGGTTTCTGAGAGCAGCAACATTTACACAGTCTACCAGGGCCATCTGTGTGCTGCATGCTGTAGGGCAAAAAGAAGCAAACACAGCTCTTGCCTTCAGGGAGTGGGTTGGGGGTGCAGATCTATGTGGGGGTACATGTCCGTGGTGAGTACAGACCTGTGAGGGGTACATATATGTGGGTGTACAGATCTGTGGAGGTGCAGATCAGTGGGGATGCATTGTCTATTTTTGAGAATTGTAAGATTATGAGCTTTTGAGGGGTTTTGAGATCCTGTACAAGCATACGTACTTTACCATAATTGGGGTTAGTGTGAGTGGCTGGGTCTATATTGGGAGGTTCTTCAAGGGAAGATATGGGTCTGTTTGTGTTTGAGGGTTAGGAGCAGGTGTGTGCTTGTATATGGGTGGTGGATACACATGTGTGCTTAACTCTCTTAGCCTGGGTTCCCTAGAGAAGCAAAACTAGTTAAGTATAGATACATATATGGCTAGGGAGAGAGAGATTTATCTCAAGGAAATGGCTCACGCAATTGTGGAGGCTGGCAAATCTCAAAGTCCATGGGTCAGGCATTGGCTGGAGACTTCTTCTAACTCATGTGGTTGCAGGGGATGATGAATCACAGGACTGTGGAGATGGCGAACACCGAAGTCGGCAAGTCAGACAACAAGCTGCTGGCTCAAGTCCCAAGAACTGGAGGTCACGTGATGACAAGCCCAAAACATGATCCAGAGCAAGCAGGTAAGCTTTGCCAGAATGTCTATATACATATTGGGTGCAGGCCACACTCCCAAGGAAACTGATTAGCTGATCACATCACGGAGGTGATTACATTTTGCTATTTATGGGAGATCACAAAATGGAGGATATTACGTCAGATCACAAAGAGGAGGATAATTACGAAATTACATATTACTGAGAGTCATGGCCTAGCCAAGCTGACACATAACATTAACCATCACACTGAGCGTATGCATTTGCATGTGTAATTATGCACGTGTGTGTGTACATGTGAGTGCCCATTAGAACATATGAACATTGTGAGGTCAGGTATTTGACTTTTTGTCAAATGCAGTTGAATAGCTATGAGTGTGAACAGGTGGAATATAACTGGAAGGTGCAGGTGTGCGCAAGTTTGTGGATGTGCCTGTGTGAGAGTGTGCACAGGTCAGTGCACCTGTGACTGTGCATTCACTAACTGTGAGACCTCGGAGAGGCTCCTTAACTTCTTTGTGCCTTAGTTTCCACATGGGTAAAATGGGGATAATCTGTACCAACCTCATGGGTTGTTGCAAGGATTTGGTGAGATCATGTATGTACAGCACTTAGAAAAGTGCCTGGCACGTGGTAAGCACTGTGTCAACAGTTGCTATTATTATTATCACTAATGCCAGAGTTTTTGTATGTGAACATTGTGTGAGTGTGTGTGTACGCGCGCGTATACACAGGAGTGGAAGTGCCCAGGTTTCAGGTGGGTGATTCCTGGCACAGGGCAGTCAGAGACAGGGAAATGGGAGACCGAGGACTGCAGTAAGACCAAAGCTTGATGTGACCCAGGCCCAGCTTGCCTCCCAAAGGCACTGAGCCCCTTCCTGCTGCCTCCTGGGAGGACTAAGGTTGCTGGGCCAGAGCAGGGTGCAAGGAGCCATCCCACCCTCCTGCCCCTGCCATCTACCCAAAGATCTGACAGTAGGTAGGGGCTGGGGACAGGCACGCCAAGGGACCAGCCCCTCCCGCTCCACAACCTGACAGCTGCGGCCCAATTAAAATCAACAGTTCACAGGTGTTCCTGGTAATGACTCAGGCACAAAAAGCTCCACTCCCTTTAGGGCTCTTTTAAAAAAATTAGAGCTATTTAAATTTTATTCACCACAACATCAAACCAAGGAGGAAGTAATAAAAGAAGATGGAGGAGGGGAGCACACGTGCACACAAACACACACACATACACACGCTTGCTCACGCATAAACATACCCACACCAACACTCTGGCACTCACATTCACGCCCCTTGGCCACTTGAACACGCAATGACACACATGCACAGACCCAAATATTCACTTGCCCAGACACACAAACACATAAACACACATTCTAAATCCATATCCACATTCACATACCTTGCACACACTCATATACTCCCCAACTGTGTTAATTTTCTATTGCCGTGTAACAAATTACCACAAACTTAGCAACTTAAAACAACTCATATTTGTTATCTCAGTTTCCATGGGTTAGGAGTCCCAGCACGGCTTAGCTGGGTCCTCCACTCAGAGTCTCACAAGGCTGCAGTCAAGGTGTCATCTGGGCTGCATTCTCATCTGGAGGCTCTGCTGGGGAAGAATCCTCTTCCAAACTCCTTCAAGTTGTTGGCAGAATTCATTGCCTTAAGGCTGTATGACTGACGGCCCAGCTCTTGCTGGCTGTTGCTGGAGGCTACCTGCAGTTCCTGGCACCATGAGTTTGCTCAATATGGCTATTTCCATCATCAAGCCAGCAAGGAAAATTTCTCTAGTTCAGGCTAGCAAGACAGAGATATGTTTATAGATATGGCAACCTAATCATGGGAGTGATTTTCCTATTTCTTTTGCTATATCCCATTGGTTAGAAGTAACTCAGAGGTCCCACCTACATTCAAAAGTAAGAGATTATACAGGTGTGAATGGGGGCCACCCTTCTGTCTGTCCATCACACCAGTTCACATGCATTTATCCATCCATGGATGCACACACTCAAAGATCACATACCCTCGTTCACTAAGTCTTTTACCAACACTTATCCACACACTCAGCAGTCTCTAGCCACCCTTGCAGGTTCCACATAGCCTGGTCAGACAGGTCAGACCTGACCACTAAAACAGCCCTGAATCCAGATACTCTCAGAAACTGGAATCAAACCCCACTGTCCAACTTCTGCTCCCCGTATCACTGCCTCTTATGGCCTTTTCTGGTTTTCCAGCTCCTGATCCCACCTTGGTCCCACTTCTCTCCTCTACCTTCTGCTCATACTCCAGCATGTACACCAGCTTTTTCCCTCAACTCAGACCTGGGTCCTAGACAGGACTGATGTCTGCTCACTACCACCCAACCCTGGACCCACATGGCTCCCATTTGGTTTTTCCACAGCCTGGACCTCACTCAGTGTGACCAGTGATTCCTATTAAAGTAAAATCCACAACACTTTTTTATTTCCCAGCCCTAGCACCATCCCTCCCAGTTTCCAGTCTGCACAGGTCGTTTTTCTGCATGTCTTTGATAAAACCAAAACCAAACCCAGTGCTGTCGAGTCGATTCCGGCTCATAGCAACCCTATAGGACAGAGTAGAACTGCCCCATAGAGTTTCCAAGGAGCACCTGGTGGATTCGAACTGCCGACCCTTTGGTTAGCAGCCATAGTGCCTAACCACTACGCCACCAGGGTTTCCATGTCTTTGACAACTTTATTAAATTGTTTGAAAAATGTTGATTAACGATGCAGAGCCCTGTAGCATCCACTAGCGTTTTCTCCAAAGGCGGATACTGTGGGAGGAAATGGCAGAAGTTTTGGAGCCCCAAGAACCTTAGTATCCTTGGGCAAGTCACTTCCCTTTGTTTATAAAATGTGAATAAGAATTATGCCTAATCTATATCAACTAAAGCTACTGTTATGACTTGGATTGTGTCTCCAAAAAAGATATGTTGAAGTCCTGATCCTTGTACCTGTGAAGGGGATTTTGTTTGAAAACAAGGTCTCTGAAGAAGTTATCAGTTAGGTTAATTATAGTAAGGATGTACTGGAGTAGGGTGGGTCCTAATACAAAATCCAATATGAGTGGTGTCTTTATAAAGAGGAGAGGATACACAGAGATAGGGACACAGAGGAAGGATGCCATGTGATGCTGTAGCTGCAAGCCAAGGATTCCCTGGTGATACCAGAAGCTAAAAGAGAAGCATGGAACAGATTCTCCCTCTGTTGCTTCAGAAGGAATCAGCATGGCTGATACCCTAATACGGTTTTCTAGCCTCCAGAACTTGAAACAATAAATTTTTGTTCTTATAAGTCACCCAATTTGTTACAGCAGCCCTTCGAAACTAAGACACCTACCCTCTGGCTCAGCAACTCCACTTCTAATTATACACCATGGAAATGCAAACATGCTGGTCTGACAGAGACTGAGAAACTCCAAGAGTATGGCCCCCGGACACTCTTTTACCTCAGTACTGAAGTCACTCCTGAGGTTCACCCTTCAGTCAAAGATTAGACAGGTCTATAGGGCCAACAATAATACACGTGAGGGACGTGCTTCATAGTTCAACCATGTATACTAGACTAATGGGCATACCAGCCCAAAAACAAAGTCGAGAAGGCAGGAAGGGACAGGAAAACTGGACGAATGGAAACAGGAAACCTGGGGTGGGGAACTGGAGAGTGTTGACACATCGCAGGGTTGGCAACCAACCTCACAAAACAATTTGTGTGTTAACTGTTCAATGAGAAACTTATTTGCTCTGTAAACTTTTACGTAAAGCAAAATCAGAGCCCTGGTGGCATAGTAGTTAAGAGCTAAGGCTGCTAACCAAAAGGTCACAGCCACTCCTTGGAAACCCTACACAGCAGTTCTACCCTGTCATATAGGGTCGCTGTGAGTCAGCAACAATGAATCACAATTAAAAAAAAATGTAAACACATGTCCATGAAGCACAATTCTAGAAAGCTCATATCAGAACTATTCATAACAGCCTTAAACTGGAAACTACTCAAATGCCCATCAGAATAGAATGGATACATAAATTGTGGCATGGCCACACAGTACAGCAATGAAAAAGAACAGACTACAACTGCACGCACCAACGTAGGTGGATCTCACAATGTTGAGTGAAAGAAGCCTGACACAAAAGTGAACATACTTTATAATTCCATTTATGGGAAGTTCAAAAACAGGGAAAACCAATTGTGGGATTAGAAGTTAGCATAGTGGCCACTTTGGGAGAGACTGACTGGAAAAGGGACCCAAGGGGTGCAGGTTACCTGGGTGTGTTCAACTTGTGAAAACCCGTTGAGCTGTACACTTATGACAGGTACACTTTTCTGTGTGTTTTGAGAAAAAAAAAAAAAAACCCTTTAAAATAACAAAGGAATATCCAACGTTTGATGTGTACCTGGTACATAATAGCCACTCCATCAAGACTAGCTCTTCCTCCTCCTTCCTAAAGAACATTCTCCTTCGTGAGGGGTCAGGAAGAAACTCAGAACATTCTATCCTCTGTTAGCATCACACTTGCACCAGGCATGAGTCTCCCTCTCTCTCTCTTTCTCGTCTCACACCTTTGAAGCACCTAAACATTTTTCAGAAGGCTTGACTTCTCCCTCAGCCTTCCGACTTTCCAGCTCGTATTCCTACCCTCTTGTGCTCCTCTGGAATTCTTCCAGAGTATGCTCCTCCTTCCACCATAACTGAACTCGGTAACTCTGCCTGGGGAGTCAGCACTGTTATCTCCAACTGCCCCTCCCTTCCTGGTCGGCCCCCTCACAGTTTTATTGTCAGAATTTCCTCTCTGAGAGTCTGCCATCCCTTTCTGCAACTTAATAATCAGCCCCAGCTTTCCTGTGAATTCTTTGACATCTATTCTCCAAGGGAAGGAGGAGCACAGTCTGATCTAGGTGCTTCAGGGAATGCTGGGATATCAGGAGACACCCAGGAATCCTATTTGCATGAGGATTCACCAGGCCTCCTGGGATGTAACCAAGTAATGACAGGTGGGTCCTGGGAAACCAGGATTCACACTCTTGGATTACAAGGAGAGATCAAGGCTATCTGAGGTCTGAAGGAATTTCCTTGTTGAATAGTGTACCCACCCTGTGGGAGAAGAGAGTTGCAGACCCTGGGTTCTGGGGCTAGGTGGCAATGGACAATGAGAAAGGAGTTTGGGTCAACTGATACGGAACAGAGGTCAGTAAACTTTTTTCTGTAAAGGGCCAGATGTTAAATGTTGCAGGCTTTGCAAGCAAAACAATATGTAAATGAATGACCATGGCTGTAGTAAAACTGTATCAGCAAGACAGGCATAGTTTCCCAACCCCATGATATAGAAGATAGCCCAGTCTGAGAAATTCCTTGAGCCCTTTGGCAAAGGTAGCTGTGAAAATATAAGACCCAAGACCACTTTAAGAGATGAACAAAATCATGCCAACTGCTTCCTCCTTGTAATGAGAAATAATCCCAGATTCCCTCCCCTTTTCTGCTGCCCCAGGAAGAGATTCAGGTGGATTCCAAACATGAAATTTTGGCCTTTTCCAGTGATCGTCCCCAGTATCATCACAGCAATGAGTCCCAAATAATGAATGGGCCCAAGTCAACAAGACCACAGATGGGATTCATTCTGCTCCTTCCTGTCACTCATGCCCCATCGTTTTCCTGCATTCTGCACCTTTCTTCCCTACTTCATTACCCTTAAGGTAGGTCATCATCACTTCTCGCCTGGACAACTGCAATGGCCTCCACTGATCTTCCTGTCTCCTCTATCCTTCTACATCACTACTAGAATAATCTTTCCTAAATCCGATCATGCCCTGTCTCCCCAGCCTTCAGTGCCTCTCATGGCCTGTTTATAAAGCCCACACTCCTTGGTTTAGTGTAGTGTATATTGATTGTTGGGCTTCCCAGCGTCCTCCCATTTCTAAGACTCCTGTTCTCCTTCTGGAAAGTTCCTGTCAATCCCACTCTCCCAACACACACACACACACGTACTATTCATCCATCGGATGATGGCATGAGCAACCATGTTAGTCAACATGACCTGAGTCACAGTTGATTGCTCCAGGGGTGGCAAGTAACAGAAGCCGGATCAATCAGAGGACTTACCTAGAATTTTGGACCTGGAACTGAAATGAGAGGTTAGGTTTTTCAGGGTGGTTCACCTTAAGACACGTAAACTCAAGTGGCCTTGGTAGCCATAGCCATGACCTGCCATGTGGACCCAGGAAAAAGAAAAGTCAGTTATCAGAAGGGGCGAGGGAGTGGGCTGGAGCATGAGACAGAGAGAACATTTCCCAGGTTGGCTACTGGGAGATTCAGGCCCTGGTTCTGTCTGCTCGAAGACCCAAACCTTGGTCTGTGGGAGCCAGCCCATGGCCTCCAACTCATCCTCACTGGGACTTGAGTTTCCCAGAGTTGGTTTCTGTTACTAGCAGCCACGAGTGAGAATCTAAATATTTAACCACTAGGTGATGTGGCCCTGACAACCAGCTGCATTAGCCCTGGAGTAGGATCCCAAAGGTCTCCCATTGTTCAGGACATTAACCCTTTAATTACTGGAGAGTGAAGAGGTCCAGGGTCCCCAGGGGAGGACTGAGGTGGGCTGGACTCAGGTGTGGCAGTGACAGGCTCTCCAGGGACTTGAGCCTGCAGCTACTTATCAACCAAATGGTAGTATTTTAGTATCGTGGGAAGATGCCAGCTGAACATAAGCCCTGCTTGCCCGCAGAATGGACCTATCCAATATAGCCAGACACTTTACACTCGGACCCCACCGCTCTTCCCAGCCTTAGATTTCACCCCACCCCACCTTCAATATTCACTCAACAAACATTCATTGAGTGACACCTCTGTGCCAGGCATGGAGGAGTCATCAACAGCAATGAATATAGCTCCGTCCCAGTCCTCCCATCCTTACAGTCTCATCTCAGCATGCCCCACTGTGCTGCAGAGCAGATCTGTTTAGGCCAGTCCCTCTGCCTCAAATGCCCTTTCCTTTCTTCTCTGATCAGTTGAAGTTCCACCAGCCTCCAAGACTCCTCTTCCTCTCAGAAAACTTCTCAGACCTCCAGTCTGTTTGGACCCCTCCCTGGGCCCCTATCACTCCCATGGGCCTTTGTACTGCTCTCCCTACACCTACCAGAACCCATCTCATATTCGAGGTCTCCGTGCCTGTCTCTCAGCCCCCCACTCCCACAGGTTGAGAGTTATCAGAGGAACAGGATGGAGTCAGGATTACCTCTGTGTCTCCCAGCAGCAGCTAGCCCTGACCTCTGCACAGAGTAGGGGCTTTAGTTGCCCTTCTTGTCGATCACTGGTAATCCAGCCTTATTCTGCAAAGGTGCTTCGCTGATGGGGGCTGGGTGAGAAGCAGGAAAGAATGGAAGGACTGATAATTCTACAAGGCGAAGCTGATTGCTTCTCTCTCTCCTTAAAACTTTCACTGCATTCCTCATCTGTTTCCATCAGGATGAAGGTCAAGCCCCATAGCAGGGCTGATAAGCTGCTTCCTGACCTGGGCCCCACTTACTGCTCCAGCTTCACCTCAAAATTCCAGTCACCCTGAACCACATGCTCTCGCACCCTTCTCTCGCCTCTGAGCTTTGCATATGCTGTTCCCTCTGCCTACATCAATTTCCCCACTATCTCTCCCCTTACTTCTGGCTAACAGTTTGCCATCCTCCCAGCCTTAGCATGCTCTAGGAAGTCACTCCTGAGGGAATTCCCATCTCCACACCCAAAGCCTGGTCACATGGTCTCTTATGAGCTCCCATGGGGCACTATACTTCTTTCATTAAGACCTAGCAGAGTGCCTAAAACCACTTGCCATCAAATCGACTCTGACTCATGGTGACCCTGTGTGTGTCAGAGCAGAACTGTGCTCTGTAGGGTTTTCAGGCGCTGATTTTTTCAGAAGTAGATCTCCAGGCCTTTCTTCCAAGGCGCCTCTGGGTGAATTCAAAACTTCAATCTTTAGGTTAGTAACTGAGTGTGTTAACCATTCGCACCTAGGCAGGGTGCTTACAACCTTGCTATGCAACATGTTGTCCATGGACCTGCAGCAACAGCAGCATCACCTGGACGCTTGTTAGAAATATAAACTCTCAGGCTCTCCAAGACCTACTCTATGCGAATCTGTGTTTCAACAAATCCCAGGGGATCTGTGTGCACGTAAAGGCTGAGAAGCACTTATCTAGGTCAGTTGTTCTCAAACTTGGTTGCACATGGGAAACGCTCAGGGAATTTTTCAAACTGCTGATTCCTGGTCCCACCGCAAAGATTCTGCTGTACTTGGCCTGGGTGGGGCCTGGACATCTGGATTAATTACAGCTCCACCGCATGATTCTAATGTGCTGCTGAGTTTGAGAACCCTGGTCTGTTGTTGTTATGTGCCATTGAGTCAATTTCAACTCATAGCAACCCCATGTGACACTGTAGAACTGCCCCACAGGGCTCTCATGGCTGTAATTTTTATAGCAGCAGATCACCAGATCTTTCTCCAGGAGAGCCACTGGGTGTATTCGAACCACCAACCTTTTGGTTAGCAGCTGAATGCTTAACCATTTGCTCCACAGGGCTCATCCAGTGCTCAGTAAATACCTACTGAATGAATGAACCAAAATCTGTTGTGCATTTCACATAATCCTCACAACAACCCTGGGAGGTATGAACTAATATCATCCCCATTTCACAGATAAAGAAAGTAAGGCTCAGGTAGGGGAAAAAACTGTGAAAGTAAGCAGCAGAGTCACTTATTCTTTGCCCTGCCACCCTGGACAAGGATAGAGTGCTCAGAAATCAAACTCGCCTCTGTCCTGGCTCCTCTCACTTGAGCAAGCAGAAGCCCCTGTAGGCACATGGGAAAGCAAGCCCCTTGGGGCACCAGGAGGCAAAAACACACATAAATAAAGCTTGAACCCCAGCACCCGCCGTGAAGATTAGGCTTATATTTATAAAAATCACCAGAGCCACTGTTCCTGGGTTTCGTGTTTCATTTACGGCGCACACAAATAGCTTCGGCACGAATATCTGGGATGAAAACAGAGCTGCAGGTTCCGGAGCATCTGTGCTATAGGAGGTGCAGTACGCACTGAGATAATTTTAGCTGAATGTGTTATAAACAAGATCTGCAGAACCGCGCGGCGGGCTGAGTTTTGAAAACTTAGGATTCTAAATGTATAAATTGTTTGGAACATTTAACATCTAGTCATTAAGCAGTCACCCCCTTGCCCTCCGTTTTCAGTGCGAAGCTTGCAGCACGGCAGCCTCCAGCTGACACCCCCTTCCCAAGTATTAAATAGGGACCACTAGGCTGTGATACACACACACACACACACACACACACACACACACACACACAGGCGTGCAGACGCACACCAGCTGGTCCAGACCGTTCGTTGGAAGGCAGGAGCAGCACCGAGGCAAAACATCTGTTCACCACTGTGCTACAGAACGTTTCTCAGGGACCGGGGCCTTTTTTCCTACTGCATTTTTTTTTTTTTTAACTCAGTCTTACACCTCAGATTCTAAACACCCCCTTAGGACAGAAGGAGGGAGGGCGGCAGGAAGGGAGGCAGGCAGGGAAAAAGGAAGGCAGGAAACTAGCTTTTATTGAGCACCTATTATGTACCAGGCCCTGGGATGTTTGTCATGTCACCTGCACCACAAACTGGCCAGATAGGGATATTACCCCCTTTTCACAGGGACTAAAAACCAAGGCTCAAGGGGAAGTGACCACCCAAGCCAAAGAGCTGTAGGAGGTAACACTGGTATTTCAACAGCAAGGGAAAGTGTTAAAATGGCAGCCATATGGCAGACAAGAACTCCTGATACCCACTGAGTTGTTTCTTTTAGGATATCAGGAATCTTTCTTTTTCCTGTTCAACAATCCCTTTTGAGTCATAGCACACTGTATGTGCATAGTAACAAATGGTACAGAAGGAGTTGTGGTAAAAAGCAACAGTCTTCTACCCCACCCCACCCCCAACCCACTCCACCCCACCGCACCCACCCCCAACCTGGGAACAACAACTTTTTTTTTTTCTTTAACGGTTTGTCTTACTCTCTGATGGGTAACTTCGTATCTCTAGCTAATTTGCTTTTCTGTTTCTTGTTTTATCATTATTATATAATATCAACTCCATGATCTGAAAGATGAGAATTTAACTCATTTTCACTGTCTTTTCTTCTTTTTTGTCCAATGTATGATATATAAATAATTATTTTTAAATCTTCTATTGATTGCCTTTGAAACTTTAAATGGTATGTAAATAATTTACTTATAACCATTGTTTCTTGTTTACAACACCTAAACAATTTTTTAAAAATATTTCTTTGGTCCCCAGACCTTCTGTTAGCCCAAGACAGGAACCATTCTCGAAGCCAACTCTTCAGACAGGGATTGGACTGACTACAAGACAGAAAATGATACTGGTGAGGAGTGGGCTTCTTGGATCAAGCAGACACATGAGACTATCTGGGCAGCTCCTGTCTGGAGGGGAGATGTGAAGGCTGAGGGGGACAGAAGCTGGCTGAATGGACACGGAAACACAGGGTGGAGAGAAGGAGTGTGCTGTCTCATTAGGGGGAGAGCAACTAGGAGTATATAGCAAGGTGTACATAAGGTTTTATATGAGAGACTGACTTGATTTGTAAACTTTCACTTAAAGCACAATAAAAAATTTTTTTTTTAATTTCTTTACTCTCCACTTTGAAAATGAGAATATTTGTACCACTATCCTTCCACCTCCTTTCTGCCAGCTACACTTTTCTTTTCATATTGTTAAGGTCCTTATATTCTGGTATTCAACCACAACCAGTACCTGCATGCTTTGCCCATAGTTTGACCCTAAAAGTTTAAAATTAATAAGCCGCGTTTACATTATTATGACTGTGTAAATATTGCTCATTGCTGAGTCAAATAATATCTTAGGATTTCATTTCTTATCTTAAAACCCAACATCAGGACCGTTGATCAGTAGTAGGAGACTTTTCCTAGCATCATGGTCAAATCAATTCTCTTTTCTTATGCTCTATCAAACGCTCAGAGCGCTGGTGGCACAGTGGTAGAGAGCTATAGCTGCTAACCAAAAGGTCAGCAGTTCAAATCCACTAGCTGCTCCTTGGAAACCCTATGGGGCAGTTCTACTCTATTCTGTAGGGGGTCGCTATGAGTCAGGGTCAACTTCAAGGCAACGGGTTTGAATTAAACACTCAAAAAGATTGCCACAGTTTCATATTTGGACCATGACTTTCTTACAAAGTTTTGATTTTCCTGGAATTTCTGATTGCCTTTCCTTACTTTCTTGCACTTTATCACATCTTCACTTTCTTCAAATTTTCTATTGCTCCACTAATCTATCAAATTCCCCCTTTCCTCAGAAACTTCCTTATCAGATCCCTCAAGTCTTTCACTCCCATCTGGACAGGTTGCTTCCTAACCCTGCAGCCCAACAGCCATCCTGGGACTTTCCAAGTCTATTCTCTTGGGTTGAACCCACTGTTCCTAGGTACCATGTCTTATTCCTTCTTGGTTTATTCCCTTATTTTACTAGACTACATCTTCAAATAGCCTGCTAAAAAGGGTGCATGGAATGTAAACTTTTTGAATCATTGCATGCCTGAAAATATTCTCTGTCTCACATTTGAATGATAGTTAAGATGAATCTAGAGACCCTGAGTTGTGCAAATGGTTAAAGGCGCTGGGCTGCTAACCAAAAGGCTGGAGGTTCAAGTTCACCCAAAAGAACCTCTGAAGAAAATCCTGGTGATCCACTTCTGAAAAATCAGCCATTGAAAACACTCTGGAGCACAGTTCTACTCTGAGACATATGGGGTCACCGTGAGTCCGAATTGACTCAACAGCAATCATCTGAAGATGAGTCTAGAATCTAAGTCGAAAATCATTTTCCTTCAGAATTTTTAAAGTATTTCTCCTTCATCGTTTAGAATCCAGTATTGGGAGGGCTAAAGCTACTCTGATTTCATTGCTTTGTAAGTGGACTGCTTTTTTTCTCTGAAAATGTTTAGGGTTTCCTCTGTGGCCTGATGTTTCACAAAGAGGTGTCTGGGTGCAGCTGTTTTCTTATTCATCATAACGTTTTCTTATCCTTCCCAGTGCGGACTTTTCAAATGTACATATTCTGTCCTTCTTCAGCTTTGGAAAATTCCCTGATGCTATTTTTTTGACTAAGGAGCCCTGGTGGAGAAACGGCTAAGCGCTCAGCTGCTAACTGAAAAGTCAATGGTTTGAACCCACCAGCCACTCTGCTCCGTGGGAGAAAAGACCGGACAATCTGCTTCTGTAAAGACTACAGCCTAGGAAATTCTACCGGGCTGTTCTACTCTGTCATATAGGGTCGCTGTGAGTCAGAATCAAATCAACGGCACACAACAAGAGCAACTACAGTTCTTTGACTATTTCATCCCCTCCATTATCTTCACTCTTTCTAGGGCTCAAACGGGTCCATATAGCACTCATCTTTTCTGTATTTTCCATCTCTTTGATTTTTTGCTCTATATTCTGGAAGATATCTTCAACTGTTCCAGTCTTTCTGCTTTTTTTTTTTTAATTATTATATTTTTAATCTTTCAGAGCTATTTTTTATCCTCTGATTGTTCATTTTTCGTGACAAACTCCTTGTTTTATGGCTATAATATTTTCTAATCTGAGTAGATTAATTAGAGGTTTTGTTTTGTTTTTAAAGTTCTGTTCTCTGAATTAGTTCTATTTCCTCCCAGGTCAGTTTTTCTGTTTGTCCTGACCTTTCTGTTTCATGGTGCTCTCCTCATATGTCTGTCTGTTAATTTTTATAAAAGCACAGGGTAGCTGGTGTTGATTTCTCTGCTCTTTTGTAAGTAGGATTAGTCTTCTACTAGGCCTCTGACCAACTAAAGATTGGGTCTGTGTAGTCTGTGTGGCGTGGGGTAGGGTGTGTGACTGGTAGGCTTTGTCTTAAGGCAAGTATGCACAAAGCAAGGACCCTCACTTGCCAGAATGAGGAGGCCTTCTCTCTAGGTCACCAAAATGTGCACTAGGAGCCTCAGGTTTTCTAAAACATATTGCTTAGTTTCTTTTTTTCTGCATTTTTGGCCTGGGGGTAAATGCTGCTGTCTGCTTTCTATACAAGGTAAGGATAAGGCTGGAGAGACAAACAGGGAGTGTGACCCCATAAATAGACCTGTAGGTAATGCCCCGCCTTCAGCCACCTCACTGCCCTCCACCAACCTGTCGACTGGAGGGCAGACTCTCTCCAGGGCCCTCCTCTCCTACTTCCTCTGCAGCCCTCTTGGAACATATTCTAAGCTGGTCCTATTCCATCCGTCAGCCCACTCCCATCTGTTTTCCACCTTTCACACATTTGCTGAAATCTCTTGTTTCAAGAGAAAGATGGTGAAACCACCCCCCAACACATACATTTGTTATTATGGATTTATTCCTTTTTTAACTTCTCTACTTTTATTTTGGTGGTGTGTCAGGAAGGATAGACAAAGGCCTGGGCCTAGTGATCCGTCTTGAACTGGGGGTGCAGAATGCCTGGATTCCAGTAAGGATCATTTGTGTGTACCACATTTTACAGATCTTAAACAGTAATAAAGTAATTTTGCATAATAAGTAATTTAATATCATACAATTTACATTAAGTAAATGACTTTCCATTTAATGGTAATGTTTTCACAGATTTTAAATAGACTTAAAGTAGATTCTAATTATAATGGCTGTTGGGAGCTACATTTTAAAGGCAACTTTCATTTCCTTAACATGTCTGTTTCTCACAATGACTCAGAGAGGCAGGCATCTTTGCCCACCCTTTGCATATGAGGCAACTGGAAATTCATGGCTGTCCCATTCCAGACTCAGTTCCACCCTGGCACTGAAATAATAATGACTATAACAATGGCTATCATCAACTAGGCCTTTACTAAATGCCTGGCACTGTACAAATAAGGAAATTGAGGGTCAGAGAGAGGAAGTGTTGTGCTTCTGTCACCTTCCACTTGAACAATAAGCCAGAGATTCCCACAGGCAGATGTCAAGATAAATTCTGGTTCTTAAATCTCTGATCACACCACCCTTTGGCAGCCAAAGTGAAGCACCCTATGATACGGAAATGAAAACTTGTGGGAGATCTTAGAGGAGGAAAACTCATATTTGGTGAGAGCATTAAACACTTTGCATGCATTCAACCTTGGGAGAGGAATGATTACCTTTATGTGGTAGATTGTGTCCCTAAATATGACTCCCACAATATCTCCCATCCCCTACACTCTTTTGAAATGTTATCTTGACCCTTGCCCATCAAAAGATGATATTAGTTTCCTCTTGTCTTGACTCTGAACTTGCCTGTGTCTTACTTTGACTGATGGAATGATCAGAAGTAACATTGTATGATTTCCTAGACTAAGCTTTAGGAGATCTGCATCTTCCACCTTCATCTCTTGAAATACTTCTTCTTGGAACTCAGCCACCGTGCTGTGAGGAAGCCCAAGCATCCACTTGGAGAGGTTCATGTGATAGAAAACCAAGGTTCCTAGTCAACAGACTTTGCAGAGCTTCTAGCCAGTATCAATTGCCAGCTCTGTAAGTGAGACAATTTTGGATCTTCCACCCTTCCCAAAGCTTCAGTTTATACCATGTGGAGCACAGTTACTGCTTAGTCAACCCATAGAATCACGAGAAATAATAAATAGCTATGGTTTTAAGCCACTAAGTCTTGGAGTGGTTTTTATGCAGTAATAGATATCCAAAATGTCCTATTTAATGATGTGTAAATTGAAGCTTAACAGCCTGGTACTGATACAATGACAGACACATAGACCAATGGAACAGAATTGAGAGCCCAGAAGTAAATCCATTCAGCTATAGACAGCTGAACTTTGACAAAGGGTTGAAGTCCATTCAAGGTGGAAGAGGTAGTCCCTAAATGGTGCTGGCAAAACTATATATCTATTTGCAGAAAAATGAAACAGGATCCATACCTCACACCATACACAGAAACTAACTCAAAATGAATCAAAGACCTACATGTTAAACCTAAAACTATAAAGTTCCTGAAAGATAACATAGGGACAAAGCTAGGGGTCCTACTTATGGAACAAATACACTATCAAACATAACTAAAAATGCACAAACAACAGAAGATAAACTGGATAACTGGAAACTCCCAAAAATTAAGTACATACGCTCATCAAAAGACTTTACCAAGAGTAAAAACAGAACCTACAAACTGAGGGAAAAAATTGGCAATGACATATCTGACAAAAGTCCAATCTCTAAAATATACAGAAAATTTCAATACCTCAACAACAAAAAGACAAATAATCCAATCAAAAAATGAGCAAAAGTACTACCAACCACTCTGACAGGGATCACAATAATGGGTCGCGGACAGAGCTGGAGAAAAATGTAGAACAAAATTCAAACTTACACACACACACAAAAAAGACCATACTTATCGATCTGACAGAGACTGGAAGAACCTCCAGAGCATGGCCCCTGGACACCCTTATAGCTCAGTAATGAAGTCACTCCTGAGGTTCACCCTTCAGCCTATGATTAGACAGGCCCATGAAACACAATGAGACTAAATGAGTACACCAGCCCAGGGGCAAGGATGAGATGGCAGGAGGGGACAGGAAAGCTGGTAACTGGGAAACCAAGGTCGAGAAAGGGAGAGTGTTGACATGTTGTAAAATTGGTAACCAATGTCACAAAACTATATATGTATTAATTGTTTAATGAGAAGCTAGTTTGCTCTGTAAACCTTCATCTCAACTATAATAAATTTTTTTTTTTTTAATGAGCGAAGGACATGAACAGACACTTCACTAAAGAAGACATTCGGGGGCTAACCATTAACCATTAGAGAGATGCAAATCAAAACTACAATGAGATACCATTTCACCCCTGCAAAAATGGCACTGATCAGAAAACAACAAATGCTGGCAAGGTTACAGGGAGACTGGAACTCTTATACACTGCTGATGGGGCTGTGGAATAGTACAACCACTGTGGAAAATGCTATGGACTTCCTCAAAAAGCTAGAAATAGAAATACCATATGATCCAGCAATGCCACTCCTCGGTATATATCCTAGAAAACTAAGAGCAGTGATACGAATAGACATGTGCATACCCATGTTCATTGTATCATTATTCACAATAGCAAAAAGGTGGAAACAATGTAAGTGTCCATGAACAGATGAATGGATAAACCAAATGTATTACATACATACAATGGAATACTACGCAACAATAAAGAATAATGATGAATCCACAAAACATGACGTGGATGAATCTGGAGGACATTATGCTGAGTGAAATAACTTAATCACAAAAGGACAAATATTATATGATACCACTTTTATAAAAGTCAAGAATAGGCTTACACACTGAAAGCAACATTCTTTGAGGGTGACCAGAGATGGGAGAGGGAGAGAGAATCACTTACTAGATAGACAAACACTAATTCTGGGAAGAGAAAGGCAATACACACTATGGAGGAAGTCAGCACAACATGACCAAGGTAAATGAATACACTGAGAGGATGCAAGAATAAAAGATGACTATAGTAAATGCTGCAACATATACAGTTCTGCAACAACAGTAATGACCACCAAAAGTTTGTGAGTGGTTTCATCAGTAGATATGTATGCTATATAGGTGTGAGAGGGCACAGGGGAGTACATGTGTGCACGTATATATAGGTATGCAACCAAAACCCGTTGTTGTTGAGTAGATTCCGACTCATAACGATCCTGTAGCACAGGGTAGAACTGCCCCACAGGGTTTCCAAGGCGTGGCTGGTGGATTCAAATTGCTGACCTTTTGGTTAGCAGTCGAGCTCTTAACCACTGTGCCACCAGGGCTCCATGTATAGGTACAGTTGTGGGCATTTGTATATACATATTTGTATGTGCTGCATGTATATTCATATATATAATAGACAACATAAGGGGCATTACTTACAGAAATTTCCTAGACATATCTAAACACCTCATGAGACTGAGTTACTGGGTTTGAAGGCTCAGGACCGTAGACTTTTGGGACATCTAAGTAAACTGGCATAACATAAAAAACCACCAGAAAAGGCATAACATAGTTCATAAATAAAATGTTCTACACCCTAGTTTGGTGAGTAGCATCTGGAGTCTTAAAAGCGAGCGGCCATCTAAAATACAACTATTGGTCTCATCCCATCTGGAGCAAAGGAGAGTGAAGGAAACCAAAGCCTCAATGAAACAATACTACTCCACAGGACCAATGGCCCACACAAACCACAGCCTGTTCCAGTCTGAGACCAGAAGCACTAGATGGTACCCACCTACCACTACCTACCGTTCTGACCAGGGACGCAATAGAAGGTCCCGGTTAAAATGGGATAAAAATGTAGAACAAAACTCTAATTCATAAAAAAGACCAGACTTACTAGACTGATAGAGTTTGGAGAAACCCC
The DNA here is from genome assembly GCF_024166365.1 of Elephas maximus indicus. NCBI lineage: Eukaryota > Metazoa > Chordata > Mammalia > Proboscidea > Elephantidae > Elephas > Elephas maximus. The sequence continues at coordinate 75,180,045 of NC_064827.1, read as the reverse complement.
ATAGAATACCTAGGATACCCTTTTAATGTGGAACTGAAGCCACTCTCAGAGGTCAACTTTCAGTCAAATAATAGATCGGCCTATAATATAAACAATAACACCCATAAGGAATGTACTCCTTAGAACAATAAACTATACGAGACCAAATGGACGTTATTTTCCCAAAAGCAAAGGTGAGAAGGCAAGCAGAGGCAGGGAAACTGGACTATGGAAATGGGGAAGGCAGGGTGGAAATGGGGAAAGTGCTGGCACATTGCAGGGATAGCAACCAATGTCACAGAACAATTCGTGTATGAATGGTTGAATGGGAAAGTAATTTGGTTCATCTAAAACACAATAAAATGTTACAGAAAAAAAAAAAAATGAGGCCCAGACTAGTTAAATATGCCGAGAGTCATAGCTAGAATTTGTGGAGTCTGGACTCAATTTAAGTCTTCTTAACTCCAAAGCCTGGGATCTGGAATAAGACACTGCGTCTGCTGTTCAGTCCTTGAAACAGACATATGATTAGATGGTTGTTATTGTTTTTAGGAGCTGTTGAGTAGATTTCAAGTAGAACTGTTCCATACGGTTTTCTAGACTATAATCTTTACAGGAACAAATTGCCAGGTCTTTATCCTGCAGAGCTGCTGGGTAGGTTTGAACCACCAACATTTTGGTTAGCAACGAAGCACTTAACCGTTGCGCCACCAGGGCTCCTGTAATTAGATGGTACAACACCCATTTTAGAGAAGAAACAAACTCAGAGAGGAAGGGGAAAGGTCAGATTATATACTTTAGGACTTATAGCTTCTTTCTCATCCCAACTTCTGTGTCCTTACTTAAACGTATATATGCTATGCGGCTGTATGTATGTACCACGGAAATATTCGTGTGGGTCTATATGTGTCTCTCTGGGTATCTGTGTATCTGTGAGCCTGTGTGCTGTCAGTGTGGCACTGTTGTGATGTGTTTGTGTGTTTGTATGTGGTGTGTGTGTATGGAGAGTATTACAATATGTGTTTTTATGTTTGCACGTGTACGTGAGGGGGTGTGGTACATGTCAAGATCTGTTTGTGTTGAGTAGTGTGGATTTGTAGGGGTGTTGTGTGCTGTATTGTGTATAAGGGACAGGGATGTGAGGTGTGTGGCACAGTTTGTGTTCCAAGACAGGAGACCCAGTGACTGGTCTCAGGCGTGCTTTCCTTCCTCGAACATCCCAGCATCTTGCTAACACTGATCTGGGTCTGGCAACGTCTTTCCTGAATAAACATGATGTCATTTCCATTCCATTCAGCCTGTGCCGGGACAGCTGCTGTCAGCATCACTGAGGGAAATGCCACCTCGGCCCTGACAGCTGCCACTTGGCACACTTTGTAGAGAGCTTCTCTGGGAAGAAAAAAAACCAGCCAGTCATGCAGATGCTATTTAAAGTATGTTGCATCTTGATGAGAAATGTAGAGGAAGCTAAAGTGTGCTGGGGACATGGCTTGGGACCTTGGGCTGTTGGGAGGGCGAGACTTGGGTGACCCTTGCACAGCTCCATTTGTCTTGAGCTAAATCTATCCCCACATCCCACTTTACAGATGAGGAAACTGAGGTCTAGAAAGGGGAAGAGGATTGCCCAAGATCATGGAGAAAGTCAGAGTCACAGAACATGAAAGTTGAAAGTAACCATTATACTTTTCAAATATAACTTCCACTTTGTCTTATTGGGGAAACTGAGGCCCAGAAAGAAGAGATTTGCCCAAGCCCATGTGGCAAGTAATGGCAGAGCTTGGACTAGAACCCAAGTCTCGGGCATGGGTATTTGACCTTTGGCTTGAACACATTGATAGTACCTGTTTTGCAAACAGTTGGAGCTAAGCAAATATTTGTTAAATGACTTGCATTGATTTGGACTAGTTGGAAATGCATTGAACTATTCTGCCATCCCTGCCCTTTGCTCCCCTTCCAGCCAGGAGCACCGTGTGCCTGTTCCATCTGACTGCTCTGGGGGCTTTGCGTACTCTGGAATACTCCAGCAGAAAGTGTGTAAGATGCTCCTGGTAAGGGCAGGGGACTTTTCACTATCATCTCTTTTTAAGTTGGTGCCTTGAGTGTTCAGCAAATCCAGGCTTGAGTTTGATCCCCTACTATCTGTCTAACCTCTCTGCCCTGTCCAGACTCCTTACAGTGGTATTCAAGGCTTTTCACCATCTGGCCTCTTTCCACCTTTCCAAGGTTATCCCTCGTCTCTTTCCATTAACTAGTGATCTTGTGATTTCTCATTCTTCCCTAACTAAGTCATGTTCTTTCACACTGCCACATACTTTCCATGTGCTTTAGCCTGGAAGAACCTTTCTCTGCCTGTCAAACTCCTACTCATCCTTCAGTACCCCATTCTAATCACTTCGTTTGTTGAGCAGAGTAGCTGATCTATCCTTTGGACTCACAGCTTCTTGGCCATCCCTTGGTCATAATCCTTAACACAATGAGTTAAAATTATGTCTACAATTCAAGATCAAGTCCCCCACAGATCAAGAACTCATCAAAGTCAGAAACTGAGACTAAGCAATGTTTGTATCCCCAGCACCTAACACAGAACTGAAATGGAGAGAAATGTTTATTGAATGAATGCCTTGCTCAGTGACTCACTGATAGGCCATGGCAGAAACCCTGACTCAGAAGGCCCAGCTTGTTCCTGGAAAAGCAGAGGGAAAGGATAGCACCATTATGGCATGAGCTTTAGGACAAATTAAGAAGCCAACCTCTAGCAATTCATAGAACTCACCCAAGTGTGCCTTTGAGATCTTACCTTTACCATTTCTGGTCCACGCCCCCACCCCCACTGTCTGGCAACTCCAGTCTCCAATCTAGTCCTGCTTCCTCTCTGATGCCTAAAGCATCTACCAGGCTTGCTCTTTTGTTGACCCAAAGCTCTAAACTTCTTCCTTACTTAACTATCAGAAAAATTCCCTTACTCTCATTGAGGCTGATTGCCTTGGATGCTGGGAAAGCAATCTGATTAAACATATTCATAATAACATGTAAAGGACTAGCATCCCATCCAACTTTCTTCTAGATGTCTGCAAAGGAAGAAGGAAGGAGGGAGGGAAGGAGTTGAGAAATATTAGTAATAATGAGATTTAATAATAAAGCAGAACTGGAAGTGAACTCAGACAAGAAACACTGTCCTAATGTTTACAAAAGCTTTGAATGGCCGTAAATTTTCATACTGGATTCCCTGTGGTTCCTTTGCTCTCTCTGTCATTCTGTCTAACTGCTTTAGAATACTGCTGTTATTGGCATCCCTCTGATAGAAACGCGCCTGTTTAGGTAAAGTTCAGCTAACTTGGAAATTTCAAAGTGCTTACACTTAACTTATTGAGAACATTATCTTAACTTTTAATTTACTGAAAGCACAGCATAAGGCCTTGAATAAGATGGCAATAGGAATCCCTCCTCCTGCTTTGTTTTATGTGGATTATCATGATGACAAGAGGGCAGAATTGGGAGAAGATTAAAGAGTGTATTCTAAGAGTGAGGCTTATGAAATATTTATGGAAGTATCTTTCTCAGAATCAGATTAGGACTCAGACATTGTCCAGTTCCAACAATATGGATCATTATATGATCAAAGAAACCTCCATAGATTTTGTGAGCCAAACAACCTCATAGCTCCTTTAGGGCTCCCTAGGTCTCCTGAAGACCTGACCACCAAATGCGGGAGGGTGGATGATGGGGAAGACTGGTCCCATTATTTCTAACTAATGGAATAAAGGGAGGGGTTGACTAATAATCCTCTTAAAGAAGGGGTCATTGGGGCATAGCTGGAGAAGAAAAGAAAACAACTTAGGTTGAGCATCTACATCTTGCCAAGCACTGTATCATGCATTTAAATATATTATCACAGTTAAATTATTATAACATCTTGATAAGGTCAGTGATTTTCAAGGTGTGATTTTCAGACCCCAGACATCCCCCAAGACTCTTTTGGAGGGTTTGCAAGTCAAAATATTTCATAACAACTTTGAGAAGTTATTCGCCTTTTTTTCATGGCTTGACATTTGCACTGATGGTGCACAAGCAAAAGTGGTTTAAAACAAATTAAGGCAGGGGCACCAAACTGTACTAATAGTCTTTGTATTCTTCATTGCCACACGATATAGTTGAAAAAATGTCCTTGACTAATCAGTTAAAAAAAAAAAAGACACACACACACACATATACATATATATATATGGAACCCTGGTGATGAGCTTATAGGACAGAGTAGAACTGCCCCATAGGGTTTCCAAGGAGCAGCTGGTGAATTAGAACTATCGACCTTTGGTTAGCAGTCGAGCTCTTAACCATTGTGCCACTAGGGCTCTGTATGTATGTATGAATGTGTATATATATACATATATATATATGTATATATATGATTAAATCTCAGCCCTGGAGTACCAGACTTTTTAATACGCTGTGTGAAAAATTGGGCAGCGTACATAAAGCCCTTCTACTGCATATTTCGGCACGATGGTTGCTTGAGGAAAATCATTTGTGTGATTGTTTGAGTTGTGGACTGAATTATCCACTTTTTTCATACAACACCACTTTTACTTGAGAGAAGATCTGAAGAACAAATTTTAGTTAATCAGACTTGGATACTCAGAGACATTTTCTCAAAAATGAAGTGAAATTTTCCTTGTCACTTCAGAGAAAATATCTGTGGATATTTGTTGCCAATGAAAAAATTTGAGGTTGCCATAACCTTTCCATAATTAAAGATTGATGAGATCAGATATTATCAAGTGTGATTTTTTTATATTACATAACGAGATGTGTCCATATTTTGGAAGGTCTGCATAACTAAATCAGTCAATATTTTCCAAATGATAATGCATGATGTTACAAAATCATGCATAGGTAAAAGATCAATTCAAAGTGCAAGATTGACCAATGCATTTTTATGAAACAGATTATGAAAGTTCAGTGATATTTCAGATTCTACATGGCAACTAAGCTTTAGAAAACTACCATTTGTTGAGTTTTGGTGTAGTAACAAAGAACAATATCCACAGTTAGTTGAAAGGGCTATTAAAATGTTCCTCCCTTTTCCAACTACATATTTACATGAGACCAGGTTTTCATATACTTCAACCAAAGAATATATCACAACAGACTGAATGCCCAAGCAGTATAAGAATCTAGTTTTCTTCTAATAAGCCAAACGTTAAAGACATTTGCAAAAATATAAAACGACATTACACTTAGTAAACTTGTGTTTTGAAAAATGGTTATTTTTCATAAAAATTATTTATGTAAACAGGTTAGTGGATTTATTATTGTTATTTTCAATGAATTCTAAATAAATATTTTAAATATTTTTACTTTTAATGTTAGTATAGTACATATCAATAAATATAACCACCATAATAAATAAAAACTCTTAGATCTACAATAATTTTCAAGTATGTAAAGGTCCTGAGGCCAAAATGTTTGAAATCTCCCTGTCTTAGTTATCTACTGCCACTATAACAGGAATACCATAAGTGGATGTCTTTATCAAACAGAAGTTTATTCTTTCAGTCTAGGAAGCTAGAAGTCCAAATTCAGGGGAGGGCTTTCTCTGTCACTTCTGGAGGAAGGTCTTTGTCATCAAACTTAGTCTGGTCTAGGAGCTTCTCCGCACAGAAACCTTGAGTCCAAAGGATGCACTCTGCTCCCAGTGCTGCTTTCTTGGTGGTATGAGATCCCCCTGTCTCTCTGCTCCCCTCTCTCATTTATATCTCAAAAGAGATTGACTTAAAACATAACCTAATCTTGTAGATTGAGTTCTGCCTCATTAACATAACTGCCTCTAATCCTGCCTCATTAACATCAGAGAGGTAGGATTTACAACACATAGGAAAATCACATCAGATGACAAAATGGCGGACAATCACACAGTACTGGGAATCATGGCCTAGACAAGTTGACATACATTCCTTAGGGACACAGTTCAATCCATACCATTCCACCCTTTGGCCCCGAAATTCATATCCTTGTCACACGTAAAACACATTCATATTATAGCAGAAGTCTTAAATCAACTCCAAGTCCAAAATCCAAAAATTTCCCTTCATCTGTGAAATCTAAAATACAAGTTATCTGATCCCAAAGTACAGTGGTGGGACGGGCACAGGCTAGAGCTTTCCATTACAAATGAGAGAAACTGGAGGGAAAGAAGGGGTAACAGGTACTAAGCAAGTCAGCAGAACACATTACTTTAGCCCTCAAGGCTTCAAAATAATCCTCTGTTCTCTGAGACCATTTACACAATGGCCCTGCCCTCCAGACTCTCGATATTGGCCACACTGTCAGGATTCTGAGTGGAAGCCCCTTTGCCCTGGGCTTCAGCTCTGCCTTCCAGACCCACTGGAAAAGCAAGTCTGTTCCCTCAAGTTTGGGTGGCCCCATTCTCCTAGTTCATCTGAGTGGTGGCTCCACCTTTTGAGGCCCCAGATGTCATGGCCCTCCCCTTTGAGGCTGAGGCAGCTCTGCTTCCTTGTCTCTTCAGCTTTTGGTTCCTGGTTCCTTGAACTTTCATCCCCTCGGGGCTCCCTGCTTATGCCTCCCCCACTGGGGCAAGTGTTCCAAAGCTCTGTAGCTCCACCAGTATGTGCCTGGCTCCACCAGTATGTGCTCAGAGGTACCCCTCTCTACCAAGAAGCCTCCTGAGCAAAGGCACTCAGGTCTCTCGATCCGTTGGTTGGCTTCAGTGCTCTCTCATGCTAGTCTCCTGGTTCTGCTGCTGCCATTTCTCTGCTGCTGCTTCTCTCTATCTGCACTGTCTCCAGTGTAACAGCAGTCCTCATTTCCTTCTGAGTCCTCACCAGAATTGTCTTTGATGTCCATAATTCCACCAACAGTCTCTTTAAGGCAATCTAGGCTTTTACTATTAGGCACTTTAAAACTCTTGCAGCCTCTGTTCATTCTGTTTCAAAGCTGCTTCCACATTTTAGGTATCTGTTAGAACAATACCCCAGTCTCAGTACCAAATTCTGTCTTAGTTATCTAGTGCTGCTATAAAATAAATACCAGAAGTGGGTGGCTTTATCAAACAGAAGTTTATAGTTCCTTATGTTCAGTTGACTGAGGAAGAGAAAACTTGTACCTAGCTTACAGATGGTTCTGTGTGATATGCAGGCACCACTTGAAAGTGGACAATGGGAGCATTACAGCCCCTTTCTGGGACCTCCCTGAAGGACAGTGGTGATGGGAATTCCTCCCAATGGGTAGAACTTTGAGCAGTGTACCTGGTTGTTCACTTTGCTTGGAAAGAAAAATGGCCTGATGTGCAATTGTATACTGATTCTTGGGCTGTGGCCAATGGTTTTGCTCAATGGTCAGGGACTTGGAAGGAGCAGGATTGGAAAACTGGAGACAAGGAGGTATGGGGAAGAGGTATGTGGATACCCTCTCTGAATGGGCCAAAGAAGTAAAGATATTTGTGTCTCATGTGAATGCTCATCAAAGGGTGACCTCAGCAGAAGAAGATTTTAACAACCAAGTGGATAGGATGACACATTCTGTGGAAACCAGTCACCCTCTTTCCCCAGCTACTCCCATCATTGCTCAATGGGCTCATGAACGCAGTGGCCATGGTGGCAGGGATGGAGGTTATGCATGGGCTCAGCAACATGGATGTTCACTCACCAAGGCCGACTTGGCTACAGCCTCTGCTGAGTGACCAACCTGCCGGCAGCAGAGACCAACATTGAGTCCCTGATATGGCACCGCCCCTCAAGGTGATCAGCCAGCAACCTGGTGGCAAGCTGATTACACTGGACCACCTCCATCATTGAAAGAGTAGTGTTTTGTTCTTACTGGAATAGACTCTCTGAATATGGATTTGCCTTCCCTGCACATAATGTTTCTGCCAAAACTACCATCTGAGGACTTACAGAGTACATTATCCACCATCATGGTATCCCACACAGCATTGCCTTGGATCAAAGGACTCGCTTCAGAGCAGATGTAGTGTGGCATTAGGCCCACGCTTATGGAATTAACTGGTATTACCATATTCTCCATCATCCTGAAGCAGTTGGCTTGATGTTGTTGTACCTATTGTTGTTGTTAGTTGCCATCGAATTGGTTCTGACTCATAGCAATCCTATGCACAACAGAATGAAACATATGGTCGGTCCTGCACCGTCCTCACAATTGTTGCTAAGCTTGAGCCCATTGCTGCAGCCACTGTGTGAATCCATCTTGTTGAGGGTCTTCCTCTTTTTCACTGACCCTCTACTTAACCAAGCATGTCCTTCTCCAGGGACTGACCCTTCCTGACAACATGTCCAACATATGTGAGACTCAGTCTCGTCATCCTTGCTTCTAAGGAGCATTCTGGCAGTACTTCTTCCCAAAGAAGTTTGTTGGTTCTTTTGGCAGACCATAGTATATTCAATATTCTGGGCCAGCACCACAACTCAAAGGTGTCAATTCTTCTTCAGTCTTCCTTATTCATTGTCCAGCTTTTGCACGCATATGAGGCTATTGGAAACACCATGGCTTGATAGAACAATGGAATGGCCTTCTAAAGACACAATTACGGTGCCAACTAGGTGGCAATGCCTTGCAGGGTTGGGGCAATGTTCTCCAGGAAGCTGTATATGCTCTAAACCAGTGTCCAATATATGGTGCTGTTTCTCCCATAGCCAGGATTCACGAATCCAGGAATCAAGGGGTGGAAATGGGAATGGCCCCACTCATTCTTACCCCTAGTGACCCACTCACAAAGTTTTTGCTTCCTATCCCAGAAACCCTATGCTCTGAGGGTCTAGAGGTTTTAGAGGAATGCTTCCACCTGGAGACACATAACTGATTCCATTGAACTGGAAGCTAAGAATGTCACCTGGCCACTTTGAGCTCCTTATGCCTCTGGATCAACAGGCAAAGAAGGGAGTTACCATAATGACTGGTAGGATTGACCCTGGTTACCAAGAGGAAATCAGGTTGATAGTATATAATGGAGATAAAAAAAAGTATGTCTGGAATGCAGGAGATCCCTTAGGGCACCTCTTAGTACTACCATGCCCTGTGGTTAAAGTCAACAGAAAACTATAGCAACCCAATTCCAACATGACTACTAATGGCCCAGACTCTTCGAGAATGAAGGTTTGGGTCACTCCACCAGCAAAGAACCACAACTAGCTGAGGTGCTTGCCGGGGGCAAAGGGAATACAGAATGGGTGATGGAAAAAGGTAATTCTAAATACCAGTTACGACCATGTGACCAGTTACAGAAATGAGGACTGTAATTGGTATGAGTATTTCTGCTTCATATGTGTGCATCAAATATTTTTGTTTTCTTCACTTATGAAATATAAGATGTAAACAGGACTAGTGCATGTTCGGTTGTATGTGTGTTCGTTGTATCATGTTAGGCACAAGTATGACTTTATAATTGTCCGTGTTCAGAGATTATGTATGGTTTAAGGAGATGTGTACAGGTGCCAAGTTGATAATGGGTAGACTGTGATAGTTAAGGTTGTGTGTCAACTTGGCTAGGCCACGATTCCCAGTATTGTGTGACTGCCCACCATTTTGTCATCTGATGTGATTTTACTACCACAAAAGCCGGTCTCTTTTGAGATATAAAAGGAAGAAGGGAGCAGAGAGACAGGAGGACTTCATACCACCAAGAAACAAGAGCCAGGAAAATAGCACGTCCTTTGGACCCGGAGTCCCTGCACTCAGAAGCTCCTCAGCTGGGGAAAATTGATGACAAGGACCTTCTCCCAGAACCAACAGAGTAAGCCTTCCCCTGGGCCTGGCACCCTGAATTTAGACTTCTAGCCTACTAGACTGTGAGAGAATAAATTTCTCTTTGTTAAAGCCATCCACTTGTGATAGCTCTGTTATAGCAGCACTAGGTTACTAAGACGCTTCTGAATGGGTTATTATCCTCACTTTATAGATGAGGAAACTGAGGTGCAGGAGGCAAAGGGACTTCTCATCAGTCACCCGACTAAAACTAAAAACCAACCAGTTGCCATCTAGTCAATTCTGAGTCATGGCAAGCCCATGTGTTGCAGAGTAGAACTGCTCCATAGGTTTTCAAGGCTGTGAATTTTTGGTCAGCTATTGCTACAATAAAGCTGCATAACGAACAACCCCAAACTCAGTGGCTAATAAGAACTGACATTTACTTTTTACTCAAGTGTCTGTGGCTTTGCCAGACTCTGCTAAGCTTTTGTTGGGTTGGCTGGGCTTGGCTCCAGGCTGCAGGTCTGCTCCACAAGGCTCTCATTCTTGGAGCAGCAGCTATGCAGGGCATGCTCTTCTCATGAAGGAAGGCAGATGCCCAGGAGGCCAAGCAACCAACACAGTACCTTTAAAGCTCCACTCCCATCATAACTGCTAACTTTTCACTGGCTGAAGCAGATCACAGGGGCAAAATCTAAATCAATAGATGAAAATGCACACTCTGCCTGCTCTACCAGAAGGCTCTGCAAAGTCATGTGGTAAAGGGTGTGATTGTGTAATCCCATCACAAAGAGAGGGTGAAGGGCTGGGAGCAATAATCCAGTCTTTGATAGGCCCATATGGGAGAGGGATCAGTCCAAGAAGCTGAAGGAACTGGGTTTGGAATATTAGATCAAATGAGGTACGTGGGCTCAGGTAGTACTACTTCTGTACCCAGAAGACAAAGAGTGGCCCAGAAACCCAGGTGTGGGGACAGAGGAATCTTGCTCCCCTTCCCTTGGCCCCAACTTCTCCACCACAGGCTAGAGTGCAGCTTGGACACCTTGAGGGCCCCTGGTAGTAGGGGACCAGCAAAGGACAACCTTGCTGTGCCTGATAGCTGAGGAAACGTGAGAGGCACTCGCAGCACAGGGTGGCTGCCATTCCACTGAGTCCCAGGCAAATGACCGGCGAAGTGGTACCTAGAGCAGAAGAATGTGCTCCTGAGCACTTGTCGGTGCTCCCTACCCTGGGAACACTCCAAAAAATTAGAGCAACTGGTGGCATGGCTGAGGCCTTGAAGGCATGTAGGCAGGAACCAGGACAAGTTAGGGTTTGGGGGCTAATGTCAATGGGAGAGCCAATGGAGTCTGGGGCAGCCAGACTGCCATTAAAGTTCAGCTGTAAAGATAGCTATTAAAATTAAAATGCATATGTCCTTGGACCCAGAAGTGTCGCTTTTAGAAATCTAACCTATAGAAATAACTTACGAAAAAGACCAAAAGTCTGTGTTTAAGGATATTCATTGCAGCATTGCTTATAACAATAAGATTGGAAAAAACTTAAACATCCCTCAATAGGGAGATGGTTACATTCATTTTGATACATCCGTACCATGGAATACTCTGCAGCAATTTTATTTAAATGTGGTCAATACTGAAATAGTATACTGACAATGACATATCGTTTCGTGAAAAAAAAGAAAGTCAAAAAATAGTAATTATAGAATGATGATGCCATTTTTTAAAAAAATTATTAGTACTACTACAGGTCTTAATTATGCACAGAAAAAACTGGAAGAATAGGTAGCAAAATATTCACAGAGGCTCTCTGGGTAAAAAAAAAAAAAAAATTTTTTTTTTTTTTTTTTTATCTGGGTAGCGAGGGGAAACTACAGGAAACTTTCAGTTACTCCACTTGCATGTGTAGGCAGCCTACGTGGTGGTTGAGACAGCCAATGTTGTAGTCACAATGAGACAGCACCCAGGTAGTGCCACTGACCAGCAGAATGGCCTCGGTAAGCCATCTGATGATTGTCTGCCTCCGTGCTTCCTCCTCTGTAAAATGCAGACAATGATACTTACTTCAGAGAGTGGTGAAGGTTAAATGAGATGGTAGAACAAGAGGCTGCAGAGCCTGGAGGTTATATACGTAGTCTCTGGTGCTGGGCAGCCTGGGTCAGATCCCCTGTTCCACCACTCAGCAACCTTCTTAAGCAAGTTACTAAAATTTTTGTGTCTCATTTTACTCATCCACAAAATAGGAATTGATTTAACTACCTTGATATAACTACCTTATAGATGATGAGGTCTGGCATACAGTATACTAACATGTTGGTTAGTATATTGTTGTGTAATGTTTGCATTTTTTATTATGAATATGCATTTTACTTTTAAAAACAATTTTATTGAGGTATATTTTTACATCATCAAATTCACCCATTTCTACTGTACAATTCAGAGATTTTTAGTAACTTTACCAAGTGGTGCAACCATCACGAAAAATCAGTTTTAGAACATTTTCACCCCCCAATAAGGTCCTTCAAGCCCATTTACAGTTAATCTTGTTCCCATTCCAAGCCACAGGCAACCACTAATCTACTTTCTGTCTCTATATTTTTGCCTTTTCTGGACATTTCATATAAATGGAATCATACAATATGTGGTCTCTTGTATCTGGTGTCTTTCACTTAGCACAATGTTTTTGAGGTTCATCCATAATGTAGCATGTGTCAGTATTCTGTCCTTTTAATTGCTAAATAATATTCCATTGTATAGAAACACCTCATTTTGTCTACCATTCACTGGTTGATGGAAATTCAGGTTGCTTCCAGTTTGGGGTTATTATGAATAATGCTGCTATGAATATTCACATGCAAGTCTTTGTGCGGACATTTGTTTTCACTTAACTTCAGTAGAAGATACCTAGGAGAGGAATTGCTGAGTCATATGGTAGTTTTATGTTTAACCTTTTGAGAAACTCCAAAACTGTTTTCCAAAGTGGCTGTACCTTTCTACATTTCCACCAACAATGGATGAGGATTCCCATTTCTCCATGTCCTTGCCAATTTTTGTAATTGTCTGTCTTGTTTATTCCATTCTTGGGGGTGTGAAGTGGTATCTCGTTGGGGTTTTAATTTGCATTTCCCTAATAACTAATGATTAGGATGGTTCAGTGGATAACAGCTCAGCTGCTAACCAAAAGGTTGGCAGTTCAAATCCACCAGCCACTCCTTGGAAACTCTATGGGGCAGTTCCACTCTGTCCTATCTGGTTGCTATGAGTCGGAATCAATTCAACAGCAATTTTTTTTTTTTAATGACTAATGATGTTGAGCATTTTTCATGCACTTATTGGCTGCATTTTATTTTTGTAATCAGAAATATGTACATTACATATACATAAGTATATATTTTAAATATATATAAATATATTTCTGATTATATATATGTAAAATATATATTTTTAAAATATATCTATTTCTGATTACAAAAGTAAAATGCGGTCAATGAGTGCATAAAAAGATACTCAACATCATTTATATATATAAAATAAGAGCTCAGATGACTAACCATCCCTCTCTCATGAGCACAAGTCCCCCCCCACAACACAGGCAAACACCCCCATACAACTGGAGGAGGAGGGCAAGGCAGGCCCAACAATACCAGCACCTGTTCCCCTGCAAAGGGACCCTAGAGGCTGGGGCTGTTGAATATAATGGAACCACTTCCCCTCCCCAGACTGCCTCCTCTCACTAGGCACCTGCCCAGGGTCATCCAGTGGGAGCCCAGGCCATGCCAGCTGGCATCTTGGAGGGTCACAGGAAGGGCATGGGCCCCAGGGACCACTGTAGGGGTGCCCAGATGGAGGGCTTGGCCCACCTGCCACCTTCCCACCATTCAGGGCTGGGAGCACAGCCCTGGACATGAGGTCAGCTCAGCCTGCAGCTGCTTGGGCCTGGCCTGCTGGGCAGCAAGCCCCTCCCATGGAGCACATACAAGGGCATTAAGGCAAGGTTCTTCCCTGGTCTCCAGAAGGGTGCCTGGCACTGGTCTGTGTCCCCACCAGGTAGCTGTGCCTATGTGTGTTCATCATGTAATGTGGTAGCAAAGAGCATGGGCTTTGGAGCCAAACACCACGTTGCAGCCCAGCTTGGGCTCTGGAGAGACAGAGATGAAAGAGGCCCTATCCTTGCCCTCAAGAAGGTCTCACAGTGCCAGGGTGACAAGTGTTAGGACAGAATGTGCAACGGGCCTGGGAGTACAGGACAAAACAGCCAGAGTCACAGTTCGTCGAGTGTCCCCCAAGTGCTGGGCTCACTCTCTAATTGTTTCTGATCCTCCCAGTAGCCTTGAGGTATGGGTCCAGTGAAAGTTATCCTACCTGATTTGCACTTAACTAACTCACTGGATTAAGGCCAGCCCTCCATTCCTGGGCCAGAACATGCTGACGTTACCTACGCACGCTGACGTTACTTACGCACGCTGACGTTACCTACGCATGCTGATGGCTCAAGCTTCTGGGGCATTCTCCACCTGCCCCAGCACTTCTACTCCTGCTGGCCGAGCTGTGAGCTACCAGAGCCAGGAGAGTTTGTTCCCCAAAAAGTTTGGCCAATTTGAATTTATCGTTGTAATTATATGATTTAACTAAATAAAATAATGAAACCTGACAGCCAAAAAAAAAAAAAAAGAAAGTAATGTTTTGAGAAAAACTAAGTCTAAGGCTTTGGAAATGTGCAATAAAGATGAGTTGCTAAAAATAAATCTGTTGATTTAGTTTGGGAGAGATTTGGGGGAGGTGGATAGTAAAATGCAGAATTCTAAATTCAATTTGCCTCACAAGTATCCTTGCCTTCCGCTTAAAAAAAAAAGAAAAGCTCTGTGCAGGCAAAACAGATTCAGCACATTTCCAACCAGAGGACTTAAACAAAGCAGCAGACTGGCCTGCACCTCTTATTTTACGTCAGAACAAAATGTTTAAGGTGTTCATGAATGCATTTTTTATGATTCCCTTTCTTAGCCAACCTTTTCAACAACCTCATCAACTACTTGGAATGAATCAGGGCAGCTGAGAGGTTTCTACCACATCATTATCCCCATTTTACAGATAAGGAGAGCAAGGCTGGGGAAGATAAAGTGCCTTGCTCAAGGTCACACAGCTGAGAAGTGTGGGTATTAGAACCTGGGGTTGGGTGGTTCCTGAGCCAGGATTTTCCCACCCAACTCATGGCTTCTGGTGAGTGGGTATATGAGTTTAAGCCTGAAACTGAGTGTGAGGGCACTGGTGTGAGCATGCATGTGTGGGGATTGTGTGGTGACTGAGAGTGCCTGTGGGTGACAGTGTGAGGAGGGTGTTTGTGTGTGTGTCTGTCTGTCTGTGTATGTGCCCGTGCACACGTGTTTCTGACATGGGCTCAGTGCCAGCCTGGCCCAGTCCTGAAGCTTCTCCTGATAATTATGCTCAGAAGTCAGTTCTAATCCCACCAGTGTGGCCTCCGTGGGGGCATCCACTCAGCTAGTGTGCAGGGATCTTGGCTCTAAGGAGGCGGCTTGTATATGAACACTAAAGACACAGCCCAGAAATGGCTCCGCCTTGTCCATCTTCTTGGTCCTCAGAGGCAAGAGGGGGTCAGCCTTGCACACCCCTAAACTCTAAAAAGGGGGCTGCCACACTAGCCATCTCACACTCTGCCCCCTCCTCAGCCCCAAGGAGGCAGCCCACGTGGGCCTCACTGGGGACCACCATCCTTCCCTGTGGGAATCTCACCCTTTCCTGGGGGGCAGTGGGCCTAGGTTCAGTCTAGGACACCGGCAGGCTCAAAGAACCTCAGTTTGGAGCCTGAGCTCTGCTGTACCCCCCGAGAACATGAAGGGGCTGGGGCAAACTGGGATGGTGCAGGGAAAAAGCCAGGCAGGTTGGGTTTAAATCACCGCTGCTCACTTAGTGGTCTGGGCAACTTGCCCTCTCATAGCTCAGTTTCCTGAGCTCTTGGTGTGGTGGCACCCACCTTATGAAAGACAGGAAGGGTTCAGATTCAGGACTATCTGGGTCCAGACTTTTATTCTGACACTTGGTAGTGGTGTGAGCTTGGGCAAGTGGCTTAACCACACTGTGCTTCAGTTTTTCTCCTCTATAAAGTGGGGATGATAACAGTACCTAGCTCCTAGGGTGGTTGTGAGGGTTAAATAAGTTAACATACGTAAAGCACTTAGAATATAGCACATGAGACACATGCATGCTGTATGCGTTTGCTATTATCACAATTTTAATTATTATTTTATTTAAAATATTATTTGTAATAATTTTTTTTCAACCTGGCAGGTTTTGGTTGAGCATCAAATGAAATGCATTGACTGCAGTGCCTGTAGGAGTCCAGGACATCTCAGCTGCCCCTCCCAGCCTGGGGAGAGGTGGGGGAAGACACAGTGAGGACGGATATGGGAACCTCCCATTTATTGTACCAACCTCATCTCTACATTCTAGAACATAAAAATCCTTCTCGTGTGCTTTGTAGTGTTTGCTGTGAAAGTATTTCGTATCTCCTGCCTCATTTAGTCTATCAGCAGACCTCAGAACAGGGACAGAGGGATTTTTATTCCCATTTTCCAGATGAAGTAACTGAGGAACTTTCCAGGGTGTTTTACTGCCCTCCCCCAGGTTGCAACCCCAGAGCGTTAAAGTAGAAAAGACCCTGCTGGGTGGTTTCAAATCCCAGAGCTCTGGTTGAGAAGGATTTTGAGCCTATATGGGACCTCAGACAGAAAACATACTGTGATTGATTAGTGATGTCTGCCACAGATACAGTAGTATGAAATAGTAACACATGACATTGTTCAACCTGTTCTCCTCTATCTCCCTCACTTAGTATATGGATTAGAGATGGGGAGCCACTTGCCCATGTTATGCACTCAAATGGAGACACTGAGTGCACAGTTGAGATAGGCCCTGCCCCATCCAGGCTCTTTCCCTGCCTGGCACTGGAGCATTTCTGCTTTCTTGGGGAGACATTTACTCAGTGCCTCTGACATTTGTGGACTCAGCTGCTATGAATCAAGTAATTTAGAGAGGACCGAGGAGCTTGCGTGTGTCTGCTGGTGCCTCTGCCAGGTCCAGATACTCATGCCCCCATGACCTCCCACTTCAGAAGTATTTGTGTTATACAGGAAGAGTCAGGGAGAAAGCAAGTCTCTGACAGAGCATCAAGCCGTACTTGTCACCAATGGTCCCTCGTTGCAGCCCCACAAGGCAGCTCCTGCCATGCCAGGGGAGCCCAAGTGAGTTGTACAACAGAAGATGCCAGAGCAAGGAGGGTCATGGGAAATACACACATATGCTATAGTGCACACACATATGCACACAGCCATTAAACAAATGTTTGAAATTGACATGTACTCAGGTACATATATGGTCATAGACATGCACTCAATAACAACATCAAATAATAAGAATACAGCGTAGATACCCATGCACTCACCACCCACCAACATATGTTGACTATTTGCCATGTTTGCTTTAGGCATTTTTTAATAAAAGAAACATATCTTAGGGATTTTTTTTTTAATGGAAGTCCCTTTTATAACTAGTTCCATTTCCTTTCCTTATTCAAAAGCAACTACCATCAGGAATTTGGTGTGTATACTCTCAGCCCATTTTTTAAAATCCATAAGCAATACATAATATTATTATTTGTGTTTTAAAATTTTACATAAATGTGTCATACTACTGACCTTTCGGTTAGCAGCTAAGCACTTAACCATTGTGCCACCAAGGTACCTGATCATACAGTAAGGTCCCATATAACTCAGATTTATTTGAGGGCTCTCTTCTTGTTCCATTGACCAATTTGCCCACCCTTGTTCTAATAACCAGGATGTCTTCATTACTAAAGTGTTATACTAAATCAGGATATTTGTTAGGGCAAGACGTCTGATATACCTCTTTTTCAACTTGCTTTTCAAAATCAAAATTATACTTTTAAGATATTTATTCACTGTTGATAAATGTGACTCAAGGCCATTTTTTTTATTTACTGTATGGTGTTCTACTTTATAAATAGGTCACACCAATTTATTCAGTTATTCTACTGATGTACATTTGGGTTATTTCTAAATTTAACACCCATGATGTCTCCTTGGCCAATGTGCAAGTATTTCTCCAGAGTTCATTCTTAGGAGTGGAATTCCTGGTCACATGGTATGCATATTTTCCAACTTTTATAGATATTGCCAGATTGTAGTATCTGATAATTCACATTTCCTCACATCCTCACCAGCACTTAATAGTGTCAGACCTTCCAACTTTTGCCAATATTATGGGTGTGAAATAGAACTTCTTTGTTGTTTAATTTATATTTATTTGATAAGTAGTGACATTAAGCATATTTTCTTACACTTACTCACTGTCTTAGGCTGGGTTCTCTAGAGAAGCAAAACCAGTGAAGCGTCTATAGAGAGAGAAAGAGAGAAATTTATATCAAGGAAATGGCTCACATGGTTGATGAGGCTGAAAGTTCAAAGTCTGTGGGTCAGGCTGGAGGCTTCTCCTGACTCATGTAGCTGCAGGCGCTGGCCAACCCAAGATTCTCAAGTCAGACAACAGACCTCTGGCTCACAGGCTGGGGAGGCCGACAAATCCCAAGATAGGCAGGAAACCTGGCAGGCTGCTAGCTCACAGGCTGCAGAGGCTGACAAATCTCAAGACTAGCAGGTAAGCTGCTAGCTCAAGTCCCAAGAACTGGAGGTCAGGTGAACAGGAGCCAGCTGCAGGATCCAGAGGGAGAAAAGCCCACAAGCCTTACCAGAAAGTCTACCTATATTGGATGCAGGCCACACCCCCAAGGAAACTGCCTTTCGACTAATTGGCTACTACAGCAGATCCTATCATGGAGGTGATCACATTATATCAGATCTCATCATGGAAGTGATTACAGCATTATACGACAGCCAAACTACATCATAACTGCCAAACCACTGAGAATCATGGCCCAGCCAAGTTGACACACAACCTTAATGATCACAGTCCACTCCTTGTCAACCTGGCACCTGCACATATCTCCTTAAACCATACATAATCTCTGGATACAATTATAAAGTCATACTTGCACCTAACATTATACAACTAGCACACATACAACTTAAAACACACTAGCCCTGTTTACATCTTATATTTTATAAGTGAAGAAAACAAAAATATTTGATGCACACATATGAAGCAGAAATACTCATACCAATTGCAGTCCTCATTTCTGCAACTGGTCACATGGTCATAACTGGTATTTAGAACTACCTTCTTCCATCACCCCTTGCATATTCCTTTTGCCCCCGGTAAGCACCTTGGCTGGTTGTGGTTCTTTGCCTGGTGGGGTGGCCCAAATCTTCATTCCTGAAGGGTCTGGGCCATTAGTAGTCATGTCTGGATTGTGTTGCTATAGTTTTCCATTGACTTTAGTCACAGGGCATGGTAGTACTAAGAGATGCCCTAAGGGATCTCCTGCATTCCAGACATACTCTTCTTTACCTCCATTATGTAATATCAATCTGACTTCCTCTTGGTAGTCAGGATCATTCACACCAGCCATTATGGTAACTCCCTTCTTTGCCTGTTGATCCAGAGGCATAAGGAGCCCAAAGTGGCTGGGTGACTTTCTTAGCTTCCAGTTCATTAGATCAGTGATGGCTCTCCAGGTGGGAGCATTCCTCTCTTTGGAACTAAAACCTCTAGACCCATAGAGCATAGCATTGCAAGGACAGGAAGCAAAAACTTTCTGAGTGGGTCACTAGTGGTAATAATGAGTGGGGCCACTCCCATTTCCACCCCTTGATTCCTGGACCAATGAATCCTGGCTCCAGGAAAAACAGCACCATATATTGGACACCGAAACCCTGGTGGCATGGTGATTAAGTACTACAGCTGCTAACCAAAGGGTTGGCAGTTTGAATCCGCCAGGTGCTCCTTGGAAGCTCTATGGGGCAGTTCTACTCTGTCCTATAGGGTTGCTATGAGTCAGAATCGACTCGACGGCACTGGGTTTGGTTTGGTTTGGTTTAGTTTAGTTTTATATTGGACACTGGTTTAGAATATATACAGCCTCCTGGAGAACAATTGCCCCAACCTAGCAAGGTACTGCCACCTAGCTGGTGTTGTAATTGTGTCTTTAGAAGGCCATTCCATTGTTCCATCAAGCCAGGATGATGGACGACATGGTAAGACCAGTGAATTCCATGAGAATGGGCCCATTGCAACACTTCATTTGCTGTGAAGTCAGTCCCTTGATCCGAGGCAATGCCATGTGGGATACCATGATGGTGGGTAAGGCATTCTGTAAGTCCATGAATGGTAGTTCTGGCAGAAGCATTGTATGCAGGGAAGGGAAATTTGTATTCAGAGTAAGGGTCTACTCCAGTGTGAACAAAGAGCTGCCCTTTCCATGATGGAAGCAATCCAATGTAGACATCTAGCCACCAGGTGGTTGGCTGAATCACCTTGAGGAATGGTGCCATATCAGGGACTCAGTGTTGGTCTCTGCTGCTGGCAGATGGGCAGTCAGCAGTGGCTGTAGCCAAGTCAGATTTGGTTAGTGGAAATCCATGTTGCTGAACCCATGCATAACCTCCATCCCTGCTACAGTGGCCACTTCATTCATGGACCCATTGAGCAATGATGGGAGTGGCTGGAGAAAGAAGATGACTGGTTTCCATAGAATGCATCATCCTATCACGGCCCAGCCAAGTTGACACACAACCTTAACAATCACATTCACCATTCCTGTTTAGTTTTCTGTGAATTGTTCATATCCTCTGTTCGTTTTTCTCTTGGGTTATTTGTCTTTTTCGTATTGGTTTGCAGAAATCTTCTTTATATATTTTGGGCATTAATCCCATGTCTGTTATGAACGCAGAAGATGTCTCTCCACAGAATCTTGCTTGAACTTTAACTTTGTAAATGGTGTCTTTTATTGTACAGGGTATTTGATTTGGTTGAGCTTAAACTTAACAATATTCTCCATTATGATTTTTAGCTTGTTTTATTTGTTTAAGAACTCCTCCATCACAATCCATAAAGGAATTCTCTTTATTCTTTTAAGCTTTTAAGATGGTTTTTCACATTAATCCATTAATTTATTTCTTAATTAATTTCATTAATTCATCTGAAGTTTATTTTCATGTATGGTATAAGATAGGGTCTAATTTTATTTTTTCCATATGGAAAGTTACTTGCATAGAGTCCATTTTTGAATGGTCCATCTTTCCCCCCACCAGACTGGTAATGTCTTCTGATCATACAGTAAACCCAAAAAACCAAATCCGTTGCTGTTGAGTCAATTTTGACTCACAGTGACCCTATAGCCTGCTGTCATCAAGTAGATTCCAGCTCTTAGCGACCCTAAAGAACAGAGTAAAACTGCTTCATAGGGTTCCTGAGGCTGTAATATTCACAGATTGTAATCAGGATTGGAGGAAGACTCCTAAACAATCTTGCTTCCTGAAAGTGAAGAGAACTTGAATCACTTGCTGATGAATATCAAAGACCACAGCCTTCAGTATGGATTACACCTCAACATAAAGAAAACAAAAATCCTCACAATTGGACCAAGAAACATGATAAACAGAGAAAAGATTGAAGCAGTCAAGGGTTTCATTTCACTTGGGTCCACAATCAATGCCCATGGAAGCAGCAGTCAAGAAATCCAAAGACATATTGTATTGGGCAAATTTGCTGCAAAAGGCCTCTTTAAAGCATTAAAAAGCAAAGATGTCACTTTGAGGACTAAGTTGCACCTGACTCAAGCCATTGTATTTTCAATCACCTCATATGCATGTGAAAACTGGACAGTGAGTAAGGAAGACCAAAGAAAAATGGACTCCTTTGAATTACAGCGTTGACAAAGAATATTGAATATACCATGGACTGCCAAAAACCCCAAAGAGAACTAACAAATCTGTCTTGGAAGAAGTACACCTGGAATGTTCCTTGGAAGGGAGGATGGTGAGACTTCGTCTCATGTACTTTGGACGTATTGTCAAGAGGGACTATTCCCCGGAGAAGGACATCATACTTGGTAGAGGGTCAGAGTAAAAGAGGAAGACCCTCAACAAGATGGATGTACACAGTGGCTGCAACAATGAGCTTAAGCATAAGGATTGTGCGGATGGCACAGGACCAGGCAGTGTTCCATTCTGTTGTACGTAGGGTCGCTATAAGTTGGAACCAACTCGATGGCACCTAACAACGACAACAATTTTTACAGGAGCAGAGCGTCACATCTTTCTTCCAAGGAGTGACTGGTAGGTTTGAACTGCTAGTGAGTACTTCTGCTCACCTTCTGGGTATGGGAACAAGCTTCTGAGCTCATCTGCAGGGTGATTTGTTGGCTTATCTGTGGCCAGAACCCTGGCGTCCTGGCCCTGGCTCTGGCATTTCCCTTGGGGTGCCCCCCTGGCAGAACAACAGCTTCCCAAACTGCAGGCAGCAGCTGTTATGACTTCATGGAAGTAGCCAGGGCTGGCTCACCCCACCGTTTCTCCCCCCAGTTCCCAGAGAACCTGAGTCACGGCTGGGCTAGAGATGGGGATAGGGATAGGAGAAGGCCTTTAGGGCCCCATTCTCAGAGTTCACACTAGCAGAAGCTTTGGGGGTCATAAACCTTCCCCGCCCCAAAACCTGCTAGAGCCAGTACTGCTACAGATAACAATCTGTAGGGTCAGGAGAAGGCCTGTAAAAGGATGCTCCCAGACAGACGCCAAAGACTCCAGAGGCTCAGAGGCTATGGAGTCCGCCGCTGCCCAGCCCAATGCACAGAGGGAGGAAGTGAGGCCTCAAATCAAACTCGTTACAGAAATACCCACTGGATCTGGATACTTACCTTGGCAAACCTTATCTTTCCTCCTCTGGGAGGGGGACAGAGGGCCCAGGTGGAGCCTACATCCTTTCCTCCCTCACCCAACACCTGTATTTCATTTTCCCCTCTGGAGTCTAAGCCACACACCCTAGAAGCTGGAACTGGGGCCCCAGAAAGCTGCAGGTTCACTTCCCACATGACTCTCTTTATGTACTTTTCTTAAAGTTGTAATAAATCACTTGCCAGTTTTTCCAAATTTCCTTTAGTACATGCTTTGCTAAACATTCAGCCTCCCTATGACCCAGCAATTCCACTCCTGGCTATATACCCAAGAGCCATGAGTGCATATGATCACCAAAAAACCTGGCACACGTGTGCATATAGCAGCCTTGCTCATAATAGCCCCAGACTGGAAGGAACTCAAACGACCATCCACAAGAGAATGGGTAGAAAAATGACGGCACATTTCTACGATGGAATACTACCCAGCAGTAAAAAAAGGAATGAACTCCTGGCTTGTGCAACAACAGGATCAATCAGATCATTATTGCGTTGAGTGAAAGAAGCCAAACACAAATGAGGACTTACTGCTTTATTCCATGTATATAAAGTTCAAGAACAGACGAATCTATTCAAGACTATAAAAGATCAAGTGGACACTTGAGACTATGTTGGCATCTCCTGCCTGGAGGGGAGATGAGAGGGTGGAGGGGGTTAGAAGCTGGTGAAAACGACATGAAAAAAGAGAGTGGAGGGAGAGAGCAGGGTGTCTCATTAGGGGGAGAGTAATTGGGAGTGTGTAGCAAGGTGTATATGGGTTGTTGTGTGAGAGACTGACTTGATTTGTAAACTTTCACTGAAAGCACAGTAAAAATTATTTTTTTAAAAAAGACTAAAAAAGACAGGATAGTGGTACCTCTGAGGGTAGATATAGACTGGGAAGGGGCAAAAGGAACCTACCAGGGCATGGGTATACATATATAAGTTCATTAAGCTATCCACTTATGCATATACTTTACCACATGTATGTTATGCCACACTCAAAAACAAAAATTTTAGAAGTACGTAGGAGTCAAAAAGAAAAATGTATACTCACTGTAAAGAATCAAGAAGTGAAAGGGTCCTAAACCAGCCACTTTTCTCCCTTTATCCCTATGTGCCCATCCTCACCTGTCACCCAGAGGCACCATATTTGAGCCCAGTCCCCACCCCAGGCCTACTCAAGTAGCATTTGTTCATTCATACACTTATTTACAGCCTTTCAGAATGGCCTAGAGGCTAAAAGACGGCAACCTGGAGCCAGACAAACCTGGGTTCACATCCTGGCTGTGTGACTTCACACATGTTACTTAACCTCTCTGAGCTTCCATTTGCTCATCTCATAGTAGAGACAATAAGCATCTACCACACAGGGCTATTGTAAGTATTAAGTGAGATAATGAATATAAAGTGCTTAGTACAGGGCCTGGCACCTAGTGAATTACTTGGTGAATGTTAGCTGTTACTCTATTATTTACTCATCCAAAAATCATTTATCATGCATTTATTTTGTTTGGGCTCTAGTCTAGGCACTGAGGACACAGAAATAACATAGACATGCCACACACACGCACATACACACCAAGATGCTCACAGGCTAGATGGGAAGCAAAGCGGGGTGGAAGCACTTGTAGTCCAGCATGAAAAGGGCCATTAGAGAATAAAAGGGAGGGACTAACTCAGCCTGGGAAGGTTTTCAGGGAAGGTGACATTGTTTTGGGCTTTGCCTGGGAGAAGCCAGGGGGAAGGGTAGTCCATAAAGAAGAACTAACATAGACTAGGAAGCATGAAGCAGCAGAACCTGTTCAGGGAGTAACAAGTAATTCAGTCCTGCAGAGTCTGGGCTGTACGTGGAGGAGGCCAGAGATGTAGCCAATTTAGAAAGAACTTTTTTTTTCTTAATAAAATAAAAAATGATTAAACACAAGAAAATATATTTATTTCAGCCCAAAAGCTAGCATCTTGCTTAACGGGGAAACACTAAAGACATTCCCGTTATGATGAAGAATGAGAGAAGTGTGTCTGGTTTCAGCACAATTATTTAACACTGTTCTGGAAGTACCAGCCCACACAATTAGACAAGAAAAAGAAATAAGTATAAATATCAGAAAGGAGAAGGAAAGTGTTAGTTATTTATAGAATTAACTGAAAAACCATTAGAAATAATGAGAGGACTTAGTAGGCTGACTGGGTGCAAAAGAAATATACTGATATTAATAGCCTTCATAAATACAAACAACCAGTTAGAAGAGATAATGAAAGAGAGGTCCCTGCTTACAATAGCAGCAAGAAAAGATAAAATATTTATTAATATATTTAACAAAAATAATGTACAGGATTTATTGGAAGTGAACTTAATAAATTGCTGAGGGGCACAAAAGAAGATGTGAACATATAGAATGTTAGAATGGTTTTGGATAAGATAACTCAACATTATAAATATGCCAATTCCCTCCTGGTTTACCAATTAATTAATCTAGTTAATTTCCTTGTTAATATAATCTGATAAAAAAAATCAATAGGATTTTTAAAAGTAAGTAAGCTGATTCCAAATTCTATATGGCAATACAAGCAAGGAAATTCTGAAAAAAAAAGTAATGAGTGGGGACTAGACTTAACACATATTTAAAAAGAAAAAGAAAACAACCAGTTTTCATCTAGTCAATTCCAATTCACGGAGACACCAGGTGTAGAGTAGAGCTGCACTCCGTAGAGTTTTAAGCTAATCTTTTGGAAATAGATCGCCAGGCCTTTCTTCCAGTACACTTCTAGGTGGATTCAAACCACCAACCTTTCAGTTTATAGCTGAGCACTTAACCGTTTGTACCATCCAGGAACTCCTGACAGATATTAGAACATAGTATAAAGCTACAATAATTTAAACAATGTGATAACTGGTGCATTTTAGACAGATGGTTCATTAGTACAGAATAGAAAATTTGGAAAGTATACCCAAGTGTCTTTAGGAATTGAGTATATGACAAGAGAGGCCTTTCTAATCAATAGCAAAAAGATAGATTATTAAATAAACAGTGTTGGAAAAACTAGATAGCATTCAGAAAGAAAGAAAGCTGAATGCCTATCTCATACCTTACACCAAAACAAATTCTTAAATGAAGAAAACCTGGGGGTATGTTAAAAAATATTCTAGAGTAAGGGACACTTTTTTTTTTCTTCTCTTTTAAAAGAAGTCTTTTAAAGTGTGAATTAAAAAAAAAGAAGAACCCATAAATGAAAAGATTGATTAAATTTGGCCACATAAAATTATTTTTAATTCTTCATGAAAAAATAATACAAACAAAGTGAAAAGGCACATATATTATCGACAGCTTGCTATTTTAAGAGCTTCTACATATCAGGAAGTAAAAAACCCAACAACTTAATTAAAAGATAGGCAAAGGATATAAATAAACAGTTCCCAGCAAAGGAAATGCAAATGATTCTTAGTCTTATGAAAACATGGTCAACCTCCCTTGTAGTAGGAGAAATGAAATTACAGCTCTGAGATATCATTTTGTCTCTAACAGATTGACAAAGATCAAAAAGTTTGATAACATGCTGTGTTGGCAAGGATGTGGGAAACAGGCACGCTCATTC
The DNA here is from genome assembly GCF_024166365.1 of Elephas maximus indicus. Taxonomy (NCBI): domain Eukaryota; kingdom Metazoa; phylum Chordata; class Mammalia; order Proboscidea; family Elephantidae; genus Elephas; species Elephas maximus. The sequence continues at coordinate 75,153,891 of NC_064827.1, read as the reverse complement.
CCTGCAAGTGGGACGGCAAATTGGTACAACCTCCCTGAAGAGCAGTTTGGCAATATCTAAGTGAATTAAAAATCCACATACCCTTTAAACGGGCAATTCCATTTCTAGGAATTTATCACGCAAATATATTTGCACATGTGTATGTTTATGGCAGCTTTGCTTATAAGAACAATAGGGAACAATCTAATTTCCCATCAATAGGTGACTGGTGAAATAAATTATGGAACCTCCATTCAGTGTAACACTATGCACTGGTTTAAAAGAATGGAGCAGATTTAGATTTCTAACATGAAAAAAAATCTCCATAATATATAGTTAAGTGGGGAAGCAATGAGCAGAACAAGGTATCCCATACAATACCATTTATGCAAAAAATATATTTGTGGACATGCTTTCATAGGCATAGCATGTCTCTGGAAAGATATACAATAGGTAACTGGGATGGCCTCTGAGTAAGGAACTAGGATGCTAGGGAAAAGAAAAAGTAGGGACACTGCATACTTAATAACTGCATATACTATGTGCAGGTGTTAACTATTCATAAAAAGATAAATATATTTAACAACAGCAACTAAAATCACAAAGAGCAAAAAAAGCAAAAGTTTTCAAGACAGACTTATCTGAGATTAAATGTCAGTCTCCCCCCCTCCCCTTTTTCTTGGGCAAGTTATTTTAGCTCTCTAAACCTTGATTTCCCCATCTCTAAATGGGAGTTGTATTACCCACCTCACAGAGCTGTGTGTATTAAATGCAATAATGCCTGTCGGCCATCATCATCTTCCTCATCATCATTAATAATGGCTTCTTGTAATGAAGGGCTCTTAAAGACAGGCTAAGAGGCTTGAACTGGACCCTGAAAATCAAGGGTCACAGTGCTACATTTAGAAAGATCCCTGTCAGGGCGATGTGTAGGGTAGGTTCCATGGAGAGCCTCTCAGAGGGGTCTCAAGACCACTTAGGGGAGTTACCTGGGGATGTGTTTCAGATGCTGGCCCCAGGGCAACTAAATGCAATGAATGACCTGGAATTGGACCTTGGATTGGGCTGGGGGAGGGAGAAATGATATAAAGGACTTTATTGGGACACTCGCAAAATTTGACTGTGAGTCGTATATCACATATTAAAACAAAAATCCGTTGCCATTGAGTCCATTCTGATTCATGGTGACCCCAATGGGTTTTAGAGTAGAACTGCGCATAGGGTTTTCAATGGCTGTAATCTTATGAAAAGGAGTCTCTGGGGTTGTAACAAATGTTTAACCCCTTGACTACTAACAGAAAGGTTGATGGTTCTAGCCCACCCAGAGGCACCGCAGAAGACAGGCCTGGTGATCTTCTTCCAAAAGGTCACAGCTTGAGAACCCTATGGAGCTGCTCTACTCGCAATGACTCCACAGCAACAAACAACAATCTGATGGAAGTAGATAGGCAGGCCTTTCTTCTGTGGCACCACAACATTTTGGTTAGTAGTTCTGAAGCTGATAATTGTACTGTGGTTACATAAGAGTATGTCCTTGTTCCTAGCACACAATGTGTTCAGAAGGAAAAGATCATGATGTCGGCAACTTACTCGTAAACAATATGTATGTATAAATATGTGTGCCGGTATATGCATAGAGAGAGAGAAAGCAAATGTGGCGAAATGTTAACAGTTGGTGAATCTAGGAAGGGTATATGGAAGTTGATTACACTATTGCATCTGTTGTGTAATTTTGAAATTTTTTCAAAATGAAATTGTGGATTCCTGGTCCCACCCCAGACCTATTAAATCAGAACAGCTAAGGTTTGTGAATCAACCTTTTCTCCAAGCACGCTGTACTCTGAGCACCACTGGACTAGCACAAAGCAGGGGTTGGGAGCCAGGTGACCCTGGTGACTGGGCCACCCAACTCCTCACTGCAGTCCCCGTCCCTCCCTACCTCCCTGGGGCTCAGGTAAAGATGAGATTCCCGGATGCCTGCGGGTCAAGGAAGCGGAGATCTTCTCCTCCTTACGTCTCAGAAGAGAAGAGCCTGCTCTTTCCCTCTCCGGCATTAGGCAGTAGGGAGAGCAGCTGAGCCCCCCAACCCAGGGGTGCCAAACCCCGCCCCCCATCCACTGCTAGGGCTCTCTCCGCGGGGCCTGTGCCGGAACACGCAGGGAACCACGGCCCTGGCTGAGTCCCCATCAGATAAGGCCGCCTCCCCAGTGCTGGCAGCCCTCGGAGCCGGCGAGGAGTTTACGTAAGCCTGTTGTTGATGGAAAAACAAATGCACTAGCAGGCGTTTCCTGGCCTGCTCGGAGCCGCGGGGCCCCAGACGCTGGCTCACCCCAGAGAGGCCCAGTACTGACAGCTCCCCAGGGGGGCTCGGGCTAGACTCTGGGGGTCCCACGCGCTGGAAGACGGGATCTCAGGGGGCCACCCAGAGCCCTCCCTCCCTCTAAGCCCAGGCCACCCTGCACGTGGCCTCAGCATTTAGTTTACGCTTGTTCTTAACCTCTGTCTTGTCCTTCCCCCCCCACCCCCCGCCCCCCGCCCCAGCACCAGCACCAGCCTGAGCACCAGCCCGGGCCTCCCTGGACCTAGCTCTTGTCCCGCCCTTGCCCTGGGCCCAGAGCCCAGGAGAGGCCCATCCAGGCATCCATCAGCACCACTCCATTGAGTCCCTGCTGCATGCCCGGCCCTGCTCAGGGGCAGCGAGGGTGATGGAGGTATGGGAACCAGGAAAGAACCACTGGGACTGGGCATGTGCTAGGAGGAAATTAGAGGGAAATCTCTCTACATGGAGCCTCCTCTCCTGATTTTCCAGCTGAAGGAGGGCTAAGGCTGACCTCCACAGAACTGTTGGAAGAATGAAATGATACAACTGAGGGTGATTCTTACTACTGCCCCCCGCCCCCATATCTGTCTTTGCCTAGAGAGAGGCAGATGATGAGGGTTCAAATCCTCACTCTGCCACTCACTCCCTTTTTGACCTCATTGCCTTATGCTCAAGTCTCTTTAGCTGTAAAATGGGGATAATAATTGTACCAACCTTAAGTTCTGAGAATTGAGACATTTTGGGGATTAAATGAGATAACAAATATAAAACCTTTAAATCATGCCTACCATAATGACTGGCACAAAACATCACACATGAAAATGTCACTATAGATGTAAATATATTATTTCCATTTTTCCCACCTGAAGGAACCCAGTGGAATTGGGAATCCAGTGTTATAAGGAATACAAAGGATCATGCAGGCACAGTGCTACCATGATGCACAATAGCTATACTCCAAAATCATAATTACATAAAATACTATCTGTTGGTGGAAAGATCTGAATTCAAATGCTGGCTCCGCCACTTACTTGCTGGGTAATCTTGGGCTAGACACTGACTCTCTGTGGGCCTCAATTTCCCCACTGACCCAAAGAAAATACAAATATTAAATACTAACATCGTTGGTGAGATTCAAATAAGTTAGTGCATGTGGAGGCATTTTGTGGACTATCAGAGGGCTAATCCTATCAGCTACAAGCTATCCCACCAATGCCAGTTGGGGGTATATAGTCTGGGACACAGGCTTTGGTATCGGTCTAGAGTCAGGACCCAGCCTGGATACTTCCTTGTTTTGTGACCTAAGGCCAATGGCTCAGCCTCAATTACCTCATCTGTAAAGTGGGGATAACAGTACCTGCCTCCTAGATTACCCATGAGGAGCCAAGGAGATCACAATAGTAAGAGTTAATACTTGTTGCTCACTTATTCAGTGCTGGACATTGTTTCTAAGTGATTTATATGTATGAACTCATCTACTATTATTTTACAGCTGGGAAAATTGGGGTATAGAGAGATTAAGCAATTTACCTAAGGTCACACAGCTAGAAAGTTTTGCTGAAATAATCCTAGCAGTATGGCTGGCACTGGAGCCCAAGGTCCTAACCACCCTTCATCACTGCCTCCCCAGAGCCTGTGTAAAGAGCTTCACATTGGCACATAGTCAGGCCTCAGCAAACAGTAGCCATTTATTATGATTCTATTAATATATTGTTTTGGTATCATCATGATCTTAATTACTCATCACTCCCTTCTCAGAGCAGGACAAGCTGAAGTTCTTTGGGCCTGGATGACTGCCAGCTGAGAGCTGGCACCAGGAGCCCAAAATGCGGGTGGGGCTTTGTTTCCTGGTCACACCCAACAAGAGTCAGTTTATGGGAGTTGGGGGCTGGTTGGTCCACTGCTGGAGCTGGGCCCAAGTGAGAATACATGTCACAGGTCATCCTCTTTGTCCAGCCTGTCACTGGACACCCACCTGGCTCCTGGAGCAGGGCAGGGCCAGGAGGGGGAGGCAGGGGCAGACACTGAGCCTTTTGTGTCCTGCTCTCATGCAGCCCAGCCCAGAAACCTGTCCCCACCCCCGCCCCAAGCTGGATGAAGGGTGCATAGTGCCAGAGAAAGAATTCTCAGGTTGGAGCTGGGAGACTGGCCAACACACTGCTTATTGGCCAAGTGTCCTTGGGCCAGTCCTTCCCGGCTTTATACCTCAGTTTCCTCATCTCTAAAATGAGCAATGGAGAGCTAGACTTAGGTACAGGCAGGGGCTGGGGAAGGAAGAGGAAAGGAAAAAGCTGGTCCTGAAGGGCTAAAGGTAGAGAATGGCACAGGGGCCCTGCCACCCCCCATTGGGTTGAAACTCAATTAGGGTTATTCATCCTTTCTTGCACGGGCCCAGATCACCCCTCAGTCCCCAACACACACACACACCAACCTGCCTCTACGAGCAGACACCATCTTGAACGCCCATGCACACCAGAACACTTGCCTTTGTGTGAACACACAGATTTACACAAACCTCTGAAAACAGACACACACACCTGATCATAGACACACACGGACACACAGGCTTGAACCAAACTTCCAGCACCGAGAACCTGACACTCACAGACACAACATGGCACAATGAACACCTGTGCCTTGTGAACACAAACTTACATTCTGAACACAGACACACGTGGATACACATGCCTGATCACAAACACACACACCTCAACCAACACCCCCACACTAACACCCACGCCAATATGGCCAGATACACAGATACAGTGACACCAGAGCATACCCACTGAACGGCCCACTGCACACCTCGACGCACCCCACCCCCCCATCACCCACCACACAGACAGGCTCCAATCCTCATGCAGGCCACTAGGGGGCAGTGTGAGCCCCTAAGGGAGCCCAAGATGGGTGCCTGGAGCTGCACGCCCCCTATCTCTTTCCATACTCAGGGAGTCCCTCAGGCTTCGGCTCCACATCTCCCAGAGGCGCTAGGAATGAGCCTAAAGGAAAGGAGGGCATCTGGGGAATACCTACTGTGTGCCAATCCCTGTGCTGTACACTTCCGCCGTCACAGCCGCTCAGCCCTCCCTAACGCAGTACCTGGAGCACATTTAGTTACTCAAAATGATCACTCCACTTTCCAGTTGAAGAAAGCGCCCAGACAGCCCCTGTCTGGAGGGGAGGTGAGAAGGCAGAGGGGGACAGAAGCGAGCTGAATGGGCACGGGGAGACAGAATGGAGGGAAGGAGTGTGCTGTCTCATTAGCGGGAGAGCAACTAGGAGTACATAAAAAAACCAAAACCAAACCCAGTGCCGTCGAGTCGATTCCAACTCATAGCGACCCTATAGGACAGAGTAGAACTGCCCCATAGAGTTTCCAAGGAGCGCCTGGCGGATTTGAACTGCCAACCCTTGGGTTAGCAGCTGTAGCACTTAACCACTACACCACCAGGGTTTCCAGGAGTACATAGCAAGGTGTATATAAACTTTTGTATGAGAGACTGATTTGATTTTTAAACTTTCACTTAAAGCACAATAAAAAGGAAAAAGAAAGCGCCCAGAGTCAGAGTCGATCCTCTCTCTGACCTCCCTCCGGGAATTTCATCAATGCCAACCCGGAACTGGTAAGAAGGAAGAGGTGAGGGAGTTCCTTGCCTGGTGGTACACCGCCAGGGGGCGCCCTCTGCCAGGCCCCAACGGGGGCGATGCAGCCCTAGACCCGGCATTCCTTCTCCAACCCTCCTGATGTCCTGGCCGTCTCCCCCGGGACCTCCCCTAGGACTAGGCAGGCGCCCCCGCAGGATGTCTCGGCTCCCCACCCCACCGGATCCGGCCTCAGCTCCGGCTTCCGCCCCCTCCCCGGTCCCCAGGGGCCTCCTCCAACAGCTACAGGGCCCCTTAGCCACCCCCTTTGCCTGAAACAGTCCCATAGCCCGCCCCATCCTAGGTTTCAGCCATTGGCTCTGAGAACAACTGAGGCCACCTTAGAGTAGGGGTCTCCTCCCTCCTCTCTTAAGGAGCAAAGACTCAAGAAGGTATCTGAATAGCAACACTGAATGGAATAAATAACAGCAGCTCTGGGTTACAAAGTACTCCTGTGTGCCAGGCACTCTGCTAAACGCTGTTGCTGCATGAGTTATGTCATTCAATGTCCACGAAGATCTTTGAAATAGGGGTTATCGCCACCCCATTTTATAGATAATAAAAATGGAAGCTCAGAGAAGTAATTTTCCCAGGATCCCACAGCAGTAAGTGGCAGGACAGGGTCTAGCACCAAAGCTCTAAGAACTTAACCTTAGTAAAGCACATGCTAACATTTATTCCCTCTGGGATTTAAGAAATATTTGCCAGACACTGCACTGGGCATGATATGAAGGTGGAGACAGAGACTGAGTCACAGGGCTTACAGCACCAAGAAAAAGAAGGAATAAAATAGTCGCCAAGCACGCACCTACAGATTCATTACTAATTTGCTCACCAGGGACCCCGTGCCCAGCACTGTGCTGAACCAAAAAGGCACAGGCCAGCCCAGGGTTGAGGGTAGGGAGGGCATGGACAGACAGATAATTACAGCCCAGCAGGGCCAGGAGGGGAAAGGGCTAAGCAGGAAAGGCTCCACAGAGAAAGGCGCATTTGAGCAGGAGGTTTTGAGAAGAAGAGAGGCAGGACCTCCAGGTAGAGGGCCTGGACCATACGATAAGCTTGGTGCACCTGGCTGGCTTTAGGCCCAGAAATGAGCAGGTCCCAAGTCATGCACCAGAGGGATGTACAGGGACCAACTTGTGACCAAGCCTCAAATGCCATCTTAAGGATCAACTTGCTCTGGAGGGCTGGGAAACTCAAGAAAGAAAAGCAATGGGCAAATGCCCCAGGTTCTTTTAATGCCTCCCCATTCTGACTAGATCCCTTTGAGGGCAAGGACTAGACCAGCATTTTGATGTTCTAAAGGCATCAAAATCTCAACAAGTCCAAGCCCCAAAATCCTGATCATCTTCCCTTATCCTCCTCCTGATGACTTTTCCCATCACAGTGAAGGGTCTACCATCTACCCAATTGTGGTCCTTCTCCCTCCTTCTTCCCCCTCCCCCTACAGCCAGTTAATTTCCTCTACCTTCACCTAGTCAGATGCTCCATCATCTGGGTGACTTCCAGAGCCTCCTCACACCTACCCTGTCCCTTCCTGCCCCCTCCATCTGGCAACCAGAGAGATCTGAAGACAGGAACCTAATTGACTCATCACTCCCTGCTTCCTGGTGCTCTTGGAATAAAGCTGGAAAACACCTGGCCACTTCTCCAGCCCCACCTCCCATCACCCTGGCCCTCTCTCTCAAAGGTCCGGCTACACTAGTCACCTTGTAGTGCCTTGGACCTGCTGGACCTTGTACATGCTATTTATTTTCTGCCATCTTCCCTTCCTTTTACTGAGTTAACTCCCATTCGTTCATCAATGATACTTTTCTCCAGGAAGCAATCCTTTCCCTCCTCTGTGTATATGCTCTCATGGTCCCTCATAGATTTCATCACAGACATCATTAAGTAGTTACTTTTGAGGCTATTTAACATTTGTCTCCCCCACTAGACTCTGAGCTCTATGAGAACAGCGACTGTCTTAGTCACTGGTATCCCCAGTGCCCAGCACAGGACCTAGCACTCGGTAAATGTCCTTTGGCTAGATGAACCCAGCTCAACCGCCTCCTGGCTGGGTGCCCTTGCGTGAATTTCTTCCCCTTTCTGAGCTCACACTGCTCATCCCTAAAATGGAGGGCCAGATGGGTAGTTCCCAACTCAGGCTGCCTATCAGAACCCCCGAGGGACTTTTTTTTTAAATGTACAGGTCATTGTCATCATCATCATTATTGAGTTGGGGGCAGGGAATGGATGGACGTATAGATGTTACAAGAGTGAATGCATATTGGTAACTATGGAAGCTGGGCTATGGGTGCATGGGGTTCCCTGTATTCTTTTGTTTACTTTGCATATGTCTGAAATTTCCCTTAATAAAAAGTTAAAAAATGAAACAATGTAGGCCCCTCCCCAGTCTCACAGAATCTGGACCTAGGAAGTGGGGAGCCTGTGAGGGAAAACCTGCTGGCATGGTCCTGATGTGCAGCTCCCGGCTAGACGCTGTCCAAGGCTATTGCCAGCTCCAAAGAATCAGCAGTGGCCATGGGACTGCTGTTCATTGCTGAAAAACACCACAACCTGAGCATACTCTCTGACCTATTTTTAATCCCCTGCTGCCTCAAACACTTCTAGGTCGTTGCCTGATCTTCTAACTCATAAAGTCCCCTGAAACACAAATCCCTTTTAGCTGCCTTTTCTGGGCTCCCTGGCCTCTCGAGCCCCTAGTCCCAGCTGCACTCACACCTGGTCTGTTGCTGGGTCAGCTTCCTCAAGACCCGGTCATGGACCTGCATCACCTAGGTGCTCCAGCCACAGTGCCTAGAATGGAGGAAGGGATTGATAAATGGTTGTTGTTGTTAGGTGCCACTGAGTCAGTTTCAATTCATAGTAACCCCTACGTACAACAGAAATGAAACACCGCCCAGTCCTGTGCCATTCACAATTGCTGTTGTATTTGAACCCATTGTTGCAGCCACTGTGTCAATTCATCTCATTGAGGGTGTTGCTCTTTTTTGCTTTAACAAGCATGATGTCCTTCTCCAGGGACTGGTCCCTCCTGATAACATGTACAAAGTGTGTCAGATCAAGTCTAGCCATCCTTGCTTCTAAGGAGCATCCTGGCTGTACTTATTCCAAGACAGATCTGTTTGTTCTTCTAGAAGTCCATGGTATATTCAATATTCTTAGCCAACACCATAATTCAAAGGTGTCAATTCTTCTTCAGTCTTCCTTATTCACTGTCCAGTTTTCACATGCATAAAAAAAAAAAAAACCCAAACCCAGTGCCATCGAGTTGATTCCAATTCATAGTGACCCTATAGGACAGAATAGAACTGCCCCATAGAGTTTCCAAGGAGCACCTGGCAGATTCAAACTGCCAACCCTTTGGTTCACAGCCATAGCACTTAACCACTACACCACCAGGGTTTCGTTCACATGCATATGAGATTGAAAATACCATGACTTGGGTCAGGTACACCTTAGTCCTCAAAATGACATCTTTGCTTTTTTAATACTTTAAAGAGGTCTTTTGCAGCAGAGTTGCCCAGTGCAATACATCTTTGGGTTTATTGACTGCTGCTTCCCTGGGCACTGATTGTGGATCCAAGTAAAATGAAATCCTTAACAACTTCAGTCTTTTCTCCATTTATCATGATGTTGCTCATTGGTCCAGTTGTGAGGATTTTTGTTTTCTTTATGTTGAGGTGTAATTCACACTGAAGGTTGTAGTCTTTGATTCTGATCAGTAAGTGCTTCAAGTCCTCTTTACTTTCAGCAAGCAAGGTTGTGTTATCTGCATATCTCAGGTTGTTAATGAGTCTTCCTCCAATCCTGATGCCCCGTTCTTCCTCATATAGTCTAGCTTCTCGGATTATTTGCTCAGTATACAGATTAAATAAATATGGTAAAAAGATACAACCCTGACGTACACTTTTTCTTACTTTACACCATGCATTATTCCTTGCTCTGTTAGAACAACTGCCTCTTGGTCTGTGTACAGCTGAATTGAATTGAATTGCAATGAGAATATCTTCATGGCTTCCAAGCTGTGTGACCCTGTCTAAGTAACTTCTTGGCTTCCTTCTCTGTGAAATGGGATGTAATCCCTGCCTCATAGAGTGATGGGAAGGATCCAATGAGATAACGAATGTGAAAAGGCATTGCAAGTTGCAGAGTGTTGTATAGGACTTCTACTTCATGCAGAGCCAGACTCTTTCTCCTTGAGGCTTCTGTAACCCGCCAGGATTTCTTCAGTAGTCAGTGGCTGGCTGTTGATACATCTGTCTCCCAGAGAGCCCTGAAGCTGGATAAAGGGGCACTGGGCCAGAAAGAGAAAGAGGGAGGGATGAGGAGGGAAGAGGAGGAAGGGAAGGTGTGAAGGGCCTGCAACAGATAGTCCCACTCCAGGAAAAGTGGCGGGGTGGAGGGGGGGCGCTACTCTGCAATATACTGGGCCTGTAGCCCAGGAAAGAGCAGTAGAGTCATGCTGGACCATGTGTACCCCTGGCCTCATCTCACTTCCCCTGGCTGACTGCCCTAGTTTCTCCGTGTCACTCTCCCTGACCACAACCCTAACGGTCCAAGGAAGCTCTCCATAGTCCCTAGGAAAAAGTTCAAGTTGTCAGTCAAGGCCTCCATGAGCTGAACCTCAACCACCTCTCCAGGACATCCCCAGCCATTAAACTACTCTTTACTCCTGACCATGCTATGTTCCCTCTTGCTTTTATCCTGGCTATTCCCTCTGCAGGGAATACCCACATTTCCTCCCCTTCTCCACCCAGCCATCATCTGTGGTTTGTTCATTCAAGATCTCAAATATCACCTCTCAACTTCTCAAGACAATTCCTTACACCTCCTCTGTGGCTCCCCTAGTATTTAGTCAAACCACAAATAAAATATGTACATGTTCTCTTATTGAATCCTAATAGTATCCTTGCAAAGGCCCCCTTTTACAGATTGGGAAACTGAGATTCAAAGAGGCTAAGTACCTTGCTTAAGCTTTTTCAGGGCAAAGAAACCCATAGAAGTTCTGGTCTATCTGCCCCAGAGTTCCCCAACTACCTGTGGGGAAAACAAGACATGGCAGGGTCAGGCAGGACAGGTGATAGCCATGGCAGAGACCGAAGACCCTGAAAACTGCCCCATGCCAGCCCTAGATGTGGGTCCTAAGAACCAGGGAGCTTCCCTTAATCACAGCAAGTTGAAGCCCAAAAGGGTCTCAGAGATGGAGCTCAGTCCCCTCTGTGGCCAGTGTGTTGAGAGGTGCATACAGTGCCCCAAGGCTGCAGGTGACGGTAGTGTTAACACCTTCTCCCTCTCATCACTAGCAGGCAGAGCTGGCTGGCCAGCCTCAGCCAGCCTCAGCTCCTTCCCCATCAAGCACCTGCCTTCCTTTCCTGTCTCTTACTCAATCTGATCCTCTTATTTCCATCTCTTTGGCTCTCGGTTTTACCTTGCCCTTCTCTTTCCCAGCTTCAGAAGGACCATCTCTGTCTTTCAGTCTTAGTCTCAGTCTCTGAATCTGTCCCAGGGTCTCCTTTTATCTCTGAGTCTTCCCTTCTCACTCTGTCTTTGTCTCTCTGTGTCTCTCTATCTCATCATCTCTCTCCCTGTCTTTGACACTCCCTTAATCTGTGACTTTATCTCTCAGTTTCTTTGTCTCTTCCACTCAGCTCTTTCTGTCTCTGTTCCTCTCCCTCTCTTTCCATCTCTCTCCCTGTTACCCATCTATCTCTGTCTCTCTGCTTCTGTGCTTTGTCACTATTGCTGTCTCTCCAGGTCTCTGACTTTCTCTGTCTCTTCCCCTTCCTGTCTCTGTGCTCCACTCTGTATCTCTTTTTCTGTCTCCCAGACTCATTTTCTCTTTCTCCCTCTCTCCGACTCTGTCTTCTCTCTCTTTCTGAGTTTCTCACTACACACTGTGTGTGTCTCTCTAAGCCTCTGAATCTGGGGAGTGAAGTACCTCCTCCTCAGTGCCCCCATCCCTGGCCCAATAGCAGGCCTTGCTTCTAAACTAGCTCCTGTGTAGGGGTGGGGGGACCCCCGGGCACCATTCCAGGGCCGGCTCCATCTGGTTGGCAGTGCTGACAGACAAGATAGGGATCAGACTCTGCTCTGTCCGGGCCTGAGCAAGGGGCACGGCCGGGCTATGTGGGGGCGTCTGGGTGCCTGTAAACGTCTGCATGTGTGCACGTCTGGGTTTGTGTGCAGGGCTCCCTGTGTGGGGTGGTCTGGGTGTCTGGTCTAGTGTATTTGGGAGGGTCTGTGCCTGTTTATGTCTGTCTGCGAGCATCTGTGTATGTGTGCCTTTGTGTGGTGCTGTCTGGTGTGAGCACCTGAGCCTGTGGGTCTATCCTTCTATGAGTGTCTCCAGAGTGTTCATGTGTGCAGGTCTGTGGGTGCGTGTATGAGTCCCTGGGGGTACCTGCAGGTGCGGTGTACCTGTGGCTGTCCACGTGCCAGGCCCTCTGCTTGCATTCTCTCATGTAGGCATCAAAGATGGACAGAGTAGATTACCCATTTGACAGGTGAAAAAGTTGAGGCTCTTAACCCCCATACTGCAGTGGGTGACTGAACATTTGTGTCTGCTTAAGGTTGAGAACTTGGGGTCTAGAGGCAGACAGATCTGTGTTCAAATCCTGGCTTCTCCACTGACAAGCTACATGACCCCATGCAAGTTGGCTAATCTTGCTGAGTCTCCTGAATTCATTCAGCAAAAATGTTATTGATCAAAAACAGATCTATGGTGCTACAAGTCAGAAGAGTAGCTGCCTTGGGAAGGACTAATAGGGAGGGGCCCCAAGGGAGCTTTCTAGTGCTGAAAATGTCCTATATCTTGATTTGGTGGTGGTTACATGGGTGTGTTCATTTGGAAAAAATTAATCAAGCTGTTCATTTCCGATGTATGCACTTTATGTAAGTTATATGTCAATATAAATGTTTACAAAAAATTATTGCTCTCCTACTATTTGCCAGGCATTAAAAAGAAATAACACAGTAGTGTACTTGTGTGTATGTGCTTGTGTGTGTTTAACATTTCAGTCTGTTGGGCTTTAAGCATTCTCAGATCATTCTTGCCTCACTCCCTGCCTCCACTCTGTCTCAACCTTGAGGGCAGAAGAGGAAGGGAGACTCTGGTCCTAGGCTGGGCTGATTCCCTGCCCAATCTTGCCTGGCTGTTTTCTCCTCAAGGCAGCCATGATTTTTCCCTCTGGGCTTTCAAATTGCTGGGCACTGGGGATTACTTTGGTGAGTAACTGCTGCATTCAGGGAAGCTGGTAACAAAGCACTCTGCAGTGGGGCTCAAGGGGAGAAACCAGGGGTGCAAATGCCCAGTGGACAGGCACATCTATTTGGTGCATTCAACAATGACAGGCAATGCCTGGATACACACATTCCTGCTCTCCCCCTGCAAAGTCCTCAAGGGTCACTTGCTTGTCATTCAACAAAATGCATTGAGCCCCTACTATATCCCAAGCCCCTTTAACATATCTTAGTTCACCCTCACCACAGTCTTACCATGTAAGGGTCATTGTCTTCATCTTAAAAAACCAAACCCATTGCCACTGAGTTGATTCTAACTCATAGTGACCCTGTAGGACAGGGTAGAACTGCCCCATAGGGTTTCCAAGGAGTACCTGGTGAATTCGAACTGCTACCTTTTAGTTAGCAGCCATAACTCTTAACCACTACTCCACCAGGGTTTCCATCTTCAGCTTAGAGCTGAGGAAACTGAGACGCAAAGAGGTGAAATGACTTGCCTCAGGTCACGCTGCTCAGTAGTAGTAATTCCAACCTCTGCCTGCTCTGAACTTTCACCTTCTCTGCATGTGTCTTTTCTCTAGTATAGTCTGAGATTACCTGAAGCTTTAGCAAAGGAACCAAGTTCATTTCAGCCCCCTTGGAAGATTTTAAAATTTTGTGTCATTATGAAAACCAGAGCTTAAGCTGCCCTGTGGTGAAAGAATTCATTTCTTATATGGAAAACCTGCATGTTTTTCAGAAGGCTTCCCTCATTTATTGAATATAAAATTAAAATTTTTATGTTCTCTAACTGGCTATTATCTTCCAGACACAAGCAGAAAAGGCAGGTATAAGGACCTTTGGCCTCTGTATCCCAAATATCCATCAGGTTGTGTTTATAAAATATTTGAAAGAACCAATGAATGAATTAATGGAAGTTTACATATCCTCCACTTGAGCCTGTATCACACAGTTAGGATTGTTTCTTGCCTGTGTCTGCCTCTAAACTCTGAATTCCTTGAGGACAGTAATCCTGATCACCAGCCCAAAACCTGGCACAGGAGAGGAGCCCCTAAAACATTTGATTAATAAGTGGAGGCCTAAGGATTTATCTCTGGGTTTCAATAAGACCCTTAAGTCCTGTGAATTTCACACCCAACAGCAGTGGCGCCAAGTAGTTTCGATAAGTGGTTTTATTACTGGTTAGATTTTACAAATTCTGATATTCGAACAGACTTCCACCTTAAAATTCTAAAACAACAAAGCGACCGTTGAAGGGGGTTTGATTTTACTTTTTTTTTTTTTTTTCTTTTTAGGACTATTCAAAGTAACAAACTTTTTTTTTTTTTTTTAACATTTTTGCTCTGGTCATAAATATACAGAGAAAAAGAGGGAGAGAAAAATGAACAAGTCATCCAAAGTATGGAGATAAAACAGTATTCCTAAGGCACGTGGCAGTCTTTGAAAATACAGAAGCTCTAGCCAACTTAAATTATTTGTTGTTTTTCCTCGCTCAGTCCACAAAACTGTACAGTGACACAAATGTTGTGTTGCAGATAGATCTTCCAAGTAATTCCTCAGTCCACACCGCTGCGTTAGCCGAAGACGCAATTATTTTTTTCCTCTGTCCCCAGGCGAGATCCTAAAATGTGGTTAGTTAGTTGCTCAAAGCCTCTATTTTAAAATACACTTGGAATTCAACTAAAGATAATTTCTTTTTTAAAGAAATTGTGGGGCGGGGGAAGGGGCGCGAGTCATTAGAAAAGGTTGGTAAGAGTCGTTTGTGAGGGGCTGTGAGGCTCGTGGCCCTCCAGGTTGCCAGGCACAGAAGTTAAGACGGACGTCACAGTTGGCAGGGTAGGGCTAGTCAAGTCTGTGAGGGTGGTGGGCGTGCTCGAGGGGCTGAGCGAGGCGTTGGAGAGCTCCGAGGCAGGGCCCGACGGTGTCCCAGTCTGCAGCGCCGCATCCGTCGACTTGTCCACGCCCGTATTTTCCTGCCGTAAGAGGTTGCGCCTGAACTTGGCCCGGGCGTTCTGAAACCAGACCTGCAGCGGGGCGGAGGGAAGGGCTGGTTAGGGGAAGGCAGACAGAGGGTGGAGGGTGAAGGAAGGATGGCGATAGCAGAGCATTCCCCAGACTGTTTAACTCAGAGCTCCGTTGTTTCTGTGAGATAATAATCAGTGTTTTGTGGAAGGTTAGGGGGGAGATTGGCAATATTTTGTTCTTAATAAAATAAAATAAAAATTTCACTTTCTCTAATTGGCTGTTACCAAATTTCTCTTTTGTTTTGAGAACTGAGCTGCATTCTCCCGTGTGGACCGTAGCCACTAGTCACATCTGAAATGTGACTAGTTTATGGGTGAAAATACATACCACATGTGAAGGCTTAGTATGAAAAAAAGAACGTAGAATAATCTCAAGAATTATTTTTATATTGAATACATGTTGAAAAGATAATATTCTAGGTATATTAAATTAAATAAAATATACTATTAAATGTAATGGTTTCTTTTTACTTTTCGAATGTGGCTACAAGAAAATTTAAGAAGCCTTGGTAAAACAACGGTTAAGTGCTTCACTGCTAACTGAAAGATCTGAAGTTTGAACCCACCAGCAGCTCTCCAGGAGAAAAGACTTGAAAGACCTGACGATCTGCTCCCATGAAGATTACAGCCTAGGAAACCCTATGGGGCAGTTCTACTCTGTCCTAAAGAGTCGCTGTCAGTTGGATCAACAAGATGACACAGAACAACTAGAAAATTTTTAATTAAATATGTGGCTTACATATTTCTACTGGCCAGCACAGTTCCAGAACCAAATCTTCACCGTTTTTCACAGTGATTGTTTGAGAAACCTTTTTTTTTTTTTTTTGGCGGTCACCTTTAAGTACCCATTAAAGATAGATTCCACGAGTTCTTGTTGGTATAATTTTTAATGTGTTTTGAGGTCAGTAAGTCTGGGAAATACGAGAATGATGTAAAGAACACATAGGTATCAGTCAATAAATAGTTATCTAAAAACAAACAAACACCGATCCTCATGCCTGCCACCAACAGTTGGAGAAGCCACTGTGTATTCTGGGCCACTGGATTTCAGGTGTCAGGGCGGAGGTGGGCAGAGTGGGAACAGCTGCCCTATTAAATCAAGGCCTAGGAGGTTATAGCGTGGGCCTGGCTTCCCCTTGCACAGATTCGTTCTCCCAACCTGCCACATCCAAATATCCATTTATGAGTGAGGTGGGGCGGGGACAGAATTAGAACTGAGCTTGGTGCTCAAATAACGCCAAGGAAAGAAAATATGTGTTTACTTTCATTTTTCCTTGGGCACAGATACATGCACACATCCATGCACATACCTATGCACACATGCCTGTTCACACTTGTACATACGAAGAAACTGACTTACACAGCCCCACACACATGAACATCCACCCATCTAACTGCACAGACAGACTCAGCTGTACCCAGAGGTCTGTGAAGTACTTTGGGGAGAAGTCTAGGAAATCAGGCTACTGTGGGGGTTTGTACCTCCCCAAGAAAAAAAGCCCACAATGGAGGGCCCCTTCACTTCCCTTTGGATGAGGAAAACACCCTCCATAAGCCTCCCCATAAAACAAACGGCCTGGGGAATTCTAGGGATTCTGGGATGTCCATTTGTGCATTTCCAGATGTGTTTGCATCTGCCTGTCTTCCTAGTGTCTCAGGCAAGGGTGGGTAGGGCCAGCTCCTGGCCCAACCCTTCCCTGGGAACTACCCCGCCACAGGCCCCTGCAGCCTCAAACCAGTCATTTTGGTGGCCTGACACAATTTGGGCTCAATTAAAAGCACAGCTGCGGCGAGAATCTTGGAGTAAGGAGGGAGAAACAGCCCTGTGAAGTCAGGGAACAAAGCTCTCTCCCCAGAAGAAGAAAGCACATTTTCCCTGGCCTTCTGCCCAAAGGAAGCCTATCACCTCTTCTGGGTGCTTGCAAATAAGTAGAGCGCTTCCAAGACCACCCCCAGCATGCTCTCCTGGCTGGGGGAGTAGAGTGAGGGGTGGTCCTTCCCTGTCTGGCCTACAGAAATCTGTACTGGTGAGACTGTCTTTGGTCCTTAGAATGACTGATGAAGAAAGCCCCCTGAGGTGCTCAGAGAGAGGAATTGACTTGTCCAAGAACACACAGCAGGATGAGGAAGGCTGGAGCCTTGGTGCCACTCCCTTGCTACTGTCCTGACCTGTGCGCATGCAAGCCAGTGAGTGCACCTATGCAACTGTGGTAGCTGAAGTGGGGAGCCCCTGGGGTGGGGGGGCATTGCTCATTGATCTGGGGTTCTAAGACCTTAGGAAGGGCTGGGAGTGGTCAGCTGCTGGCTGTTTGCTACTCTCCAGGCATTTTCCCTAACAGTAGGTTTGGAAACAACGACCACATCTTCCACAACTGCCTTGTCTGCTTTACTGGATCTGAGGAGCTGGGAATCTCCTGGATGAAAATTCAACAACTCAGCTAAGAGTCAGGCTGCTCTGGGGCTTTGTGTTAGGGTTTGTTTTTCACCGTAAGTAGGGTTTCACCAGGGTTCTCTCCCAGGTATCTTAGCAAGTCCCTTTCCAAGAGGTAACTGAGGGCAGAGACCCTAATCGAAGTCATCTCTGTGTCCCCAGAGCCTGGTACCAGGACTGGCAAAGAAAAAAGATCAGTAATCTATGTTGAGTTTATAGCAGCTAATATTTATGGACCTCTTACTATGTGCCAGGAACCTCTAAATGTACCATCACGGGTTATCCTCATGATAAGCCAAGTAGGCAGGAACTATCATTATCCCCATTTTTGTAGAATTAAAAAACAGGCTCAGAGTGTTGAAGTCACTTGGCCAAGGTCATCTAGAGGCCAAGCCGAGAGTGGAATCCAGGACTGCCTGCCATACAGAATCCATCCTCTCACCTACCACATTATTCTGATAAGTCAGCCAGTGAATGAATAAATGAACAAACAGGTGAGTAAGCAGGTAAGCAACTGTGGTGCAGTGGAAAGAGCACTGGACGTAGCTTTCAGTTCTGGTTCTGCTACTGACCAGTCAAGAAGTGACCATGGGCTAGTCCCTTTCCTCTGGGCTTGCTTCAGTTTCCCCACCTGTACAACCAGGGAACTGAACATGATCTCTGTGGCCTCTTGGGGTTCTAACAGGCTGGGATTCTACAGCAGATGCAAGGTGGAAGGAGGTGATCTACTCTACCCACCTTCTTAAATTGGAAGCCCTCTCTGTCTCCCTTCAATCCTTGCTCTTACCCATAATAGCTCTGTAGTTGTCAGAGATCTGTCCTTGGGACAATGAGACCCAGCTCAGGTATGGAATCACCAGGACACAACACCAGGCCAGGTGCCCCAGCCTGATGCATAGTGGGTACCAGAAAAGTCCTGGGTGGATAAGGAAGCACAAGTCCACACTGCTATTTGCCCCTTCTTCCTGCACCAACTGGCCCTGCAAGCTGTGTTTTTTCTCATAAACACTCTTCCCCAGAATCTTTTTCATCAAGAAAACCCATTTGGCCTTAGCAAGTCCCCTCCTAGGACTCTAAGGAAGCCACCCAAAAGACAAAAGCTTCATGCCCAAAGATGTCCATCATGGTATTTTTTTAAATAACATCAAACCAATGGCTGCATGCAAAATGTCCAACCAGACGGAGCAAACTGGAGGTCATGACACAGCCACTTCACACAGCCACAAAGGAAAAGTGATGAATGTCATATGATAAAAGAGGATAAAAATGTATATCCTCTGGTATTGCAATTTCATAAAGAAAATATTATTCACTCACTAAGTTCCAGGCATTGTCTAAGCAAAAGTTCTAGGCATTTTACACATATTAAGTCATTTAGTCTTCATAATAACACTACAAGGTAGGTACTATTATTACTGTCAGTTTACAAGTGAGGACACTAAGGCCTGCCTCAGTTTCCCTACCTGTCCAACAAGCATACAAAAGAAGGTACCGTAAGAGGTGGAACTGAGATGTGAACTCCAGCAGGCTGGGTCCATGCCTTTAACCATTTATTAACCTCTGAACTACATGACTGGATTACTGGGTTCCCAGGGCCCTGGTGGCACAGTGATTAAGAGCTCAGGCTGCTAATCAAAGGTCGGCAGTTCGAATCCACCAGCTGCTCCTTGGAAACCCTGTGGGGCAGATCTACTCTGTCCTATAGGGTCGCTATGAGTCTGAATCAACTCAATGGCAACAGTTTCGGTTTGTTTTGATGGTCATATATGGGTATACAATGTTCTACTATTTGTAAACTTTTTAAATAACTTTTCTTTAAAGAAGCAAAAATAATAAGCACTGGACTGGAAATCAGGAATCCTTGGTTCTAGCCCCAGGACTACAACTACTTTGCCGTGGGATCTTAGGCAAGTCACTCCATCTCTCTGAACCTTGGTTTCTTGTCTAAAATGAGAGATTCAGGCCAAACCATCTATAAAACTCCATCCAGTTTAGGCCGCCCATGACTGGATTGGAAACCCACCACGGCTCTGTGCAAATGACAGGCAGGGTCATGCTCACTTTCCTTGTTTTATAGCTAGGGCAACTGAGGCTCAAATGAAATACCCAGCCCTGACCACCCCCTTCACCAGGTAAGTTCCTACGTTACATGCTCTCACTGCACCCCTGTATTTTTCCTTCCTAGCACTTCTTCAAAGGACCCCTGATGGCACAGTGGTTAAGTGGTCAGCTGCTAACTGAAAGGTTGCTGGTTTGAACCCACTAGTTGGTCTGCAGAAGAAAGATGTGACAGTCTGCTTCTGTTAAGATTACGGTCTTGCAGTACACAATATGGGGGAAATCAACACAACATGACCAAGGCAAGAGAAGACACTGAGAGAGGTACACAAGAATAAAAGGCAATGACATTAAACACTATAGCAGATGCAATCCTGCAACAACAGTGATACAAACAAGAAATTATGAGTGGATATACAGGTTTTTTTTTTTTTTTTTTTTTATATAGGTAGACAGATATGCTGAATGGATATGACAGGGCGTACGGGAATATAAACCCATTGCCGAAGAGTCGATTCCAACTCACAGCAACTGTATAGGACAGAGTGGAACTGCCCCATAGTTTTCAAGGAACATCTGATGGATTCGAACTGCTGCCCTTTTGGTTAGTAGACATAGTTCTTAACCACTATACCACCAGGGTTTCCATGGGCATATACTCATGTGCATATCTAGGTTTGGCTATGGATATTTCTACACACAAATTTGTATGTGCTGTATGTACATTCATATATATAATAGAGCACACAGGGGCACAGTCATGGAAACATCCTAGACATAGCCAATCACCTCGCAAGGCTGAGTTATTGGGCTTGAAGGCAAGGATCATAGACTTGGGGGACATCTAGTTCAACTGGTATAACAGTTCATAAAGACAATGTTCTACATCCTACTTTGGTGAGTAGCATCTGGGGTCCTCAAAGCTCACGAGTGGCCATCTAAGATACAACTATTCGTCTCTTTCCATCTGAAGCAAAGGGAAGTGAAGAAAACCAAAGACTCAAGGAAACAATCAATCCAAAGGACTAATGGAGCGCAGGAACCACAGCCTCCAGTAGCCTAAGACCAGAAGAACTAGATGGTGCCTGGCTACCACCATCAACCACTCTGACCAGAATCACAATAGAAGGTCCTGGTTAGAGTGGGGAAAAAATAGAACAAAATTAAAATTCATAAAAAACACTAGATTTACTGGTCTGAGAGAGATTGGAGGAGCCCCCGAGACTATGGCCCTTACATACTCTTCTAACTTGGAACTGAAACCACTCCCAGAGAACACTTTTCAGCCAAATAGTAGATGGGCCTATAAAATAAACAATAATACCCATGAGGAAAGTGCTTCTTAGAACAGTCATCTTATATGAGACCAAAAGGGCAACATCAGCCTAAAAGCAAAGATGAGAAGGAAGGAAGGGGCAGGAAAACCAGACAAATAGAAATGGGGAATTCAGGGTGGCAACAGGGAGAGTGCTGACACATTGCAGGATTGCAACCAATGCTACAAAACAATTTGTGTATAAACTATTGAAAGAGAAACTAACATGCTCTGTAAGCCTTCACCTAAAGCCCCCACCAAAAAAAATAAACAACTGAAAAAAATGGGTAGAGGATGTGAATAGTTTACAGAAACAAATACAAAAGGCCAATAAACATATGAAAATATGCTCAATCTCTCATAATCAATGCAAAGCAACAATAGAATTAAATTTGCAAATGATCAGGCTGGCAAAAATTAAAGTCTGATAAAATCCAGTGCTGGCAAGGATATGGCAAAACAGGCACTTGCATATATGGCTGATGAAAGTGGAAACTGCTGCAATATATTTAAAGGATAGTTTAAAATTTCTACCAAAATTTTAAATGCATATGTCTTTGCCCTTAAAGATCTGACCACAAAGCTCAAATATGTGTACTAAAATATTCACTGCAGAATTGTTTAAGCACTGGAAACAAGTTAAAGATTTGTCATGAGGAAGCCGGTCACAATGACAAACCTATAAAATGAACTACCATTCAACCATTAGAAAGAAATAAGGAGACCTACATGGACTGATACAAAAAGACCTTCGAGACACATTAAGTGGAAAAAACAAAGTGTAGAACAGTCAGGCAGTATGTGAACATATTTATACTTATACACGTTTGTGTGTGTGTGTATATATACACATACGTACATGTACGTGTGTGTGTGTTTGCTTATGGATTCATAAAAACTTCTTGAAGGATGTATAAGAAACCATATTACCTCTGGAGTATAGGACCAGGGCTTGGGGAACGGGTGAGAAATCTTGATTTTTATATCTTTGTATATGGTTTTAATTTCTTTACGAAGTGCACGTGTTTGCTTCATAATTAAAAAAAATAAAAAGTTGCTACCAAAAGAAAAAAAAAAAGATTACAGCCTTGGAAACTCTATGGGGCAGTTCTACTCTGTCCTATAGGGTTGCTATGAGTCAGAATCAACTCAACGGCAACAGGTTTCGTTTTGGCTTAGCACTTCTTCAATTTTATTTTTTTTCAAGGGTTACATGGAAATAAGGTTTCTCTAGTCAAATAAATTTGGGAAATGTTAGACTAGAAAAAGTTGAGTCTCTTCAAGATTTCTCAATGCCTATATTAATGCTAGCACGCTCTGATCTCCAAGACAAAGACATTAGCAAATCTTCTTTTGCCCAAACTTATTTGGTCTCAGAATCATTTTACAAATACTTTTGTTATGAGATATTCAAATATACAGAAAAATAAAGACAGCAATCTTACCCTTATTTTAATTATTTATACATCACTTTGTTGCACAACTGTCTCCCCCTAAATTGTATGCTCCAGAGGGGTCCTGTTCCCTGTCCTGCTCACCAGTGACTACTCAGTGTCTCATGCCCCACTCAGCACAGGGCAGGAGGTCAGTATACCTGTTAAACAGGTCAGAAAACAGAGAACAGCTACAGTTCTCTGCTCCTGAGTCCTCTCACAGGCCAGTGATGACTAACTGGTCATCCTAAGAATGTTTTTAAATTGCTGGTGGTTAAAATGCATCACACCACAAACCCCTAAGGAGAACTTCACCTTCCAAATAAATCAGCTCACCTTTCCCACCCCCTGTGCCACTAAGCCCAGAGCATCTTAATATTCTGCCTTCCTGGCCCTTCCCCAGGAAGGGAGAGAAGCATCTATGGGCTAAGGAATGGTCTCCATGCATTTGCAAGGCTTCACGTCTTAATGGACCTCTGTTCAAGGAGCCATTCTGTCTCCTAGCCATGTTGGCCACTGATGAAAAGTCAGTATTGTAGCTGTCATGCTGCTGCTGCTGACAAATTTGAGCACTTTTTATTCACCAAGTTCTTTACAACAGGGTTCCTGCTTTCCTACCAAGACATGGCATCTATGACCCACTCCTTCTCTTTTCTCTATTTTCACTGCTGCATTCTGCAGATAGATCAAAGGGGAAAAAAGATCACAATCCCTACACTGTGCTATGCTGGAAAGAGCTTTGGAATCAGAGCCATCTGGGCTTGACTCCTGGCTCCACCACTTACCAGCTGTGAGACTCAGGGCTAGGATCCTAGCCTTCAGTCTCTGAACTTCAGTCTCCTCATCTGCAAACTGGAGATAATTACATTTTTTAAATGTGTCCAGAAGAGCTTATTACACTGAACGCTGAACACAACTGTGTATGTATGTGTGTGTGCGTGTATATGACAGAAACATGTATAAAGTCCCTAATATACACTTTATAAATTATACTGTATACCATCTCATTTATTCCTCACAACTACCCAAAGAGGTAGGTATTACTATTATTCCCATTTGTTAGCGGAAGCCACTGAGGGTCAGAGAGGTTAAGTCACTTGTCCAGGGTCACTTAGTAAGTGGGAAAGCTGAGTCTGGACCTCCAAATCCCCACAGGGGTGGTCATCCCAGGCCTGCCATGATGTTCACGCATTGCCGACAAGATTCAATAACACCCTAGAAACCCCCAGACACAAACACACACACACACATACACACACGTGCGTGCATGCACATACATGTGCACGTACATGCACACATGCGTACGCACACTCGCACAGGCACGCTGCACCACCTCCCTCTGGGAACACAGCCTCAACCTCAAGCCCTGCCCCATGCCCTGGAGGCTCTTTCAGAAGGGTTTCAGTTGTGCCACAAGTTTGGGGGTGAGGACCTGCAGGGGGCGCCCAAGGCCTAGTACCATTAAGCCAGCATAGACCCAGTGATGGAAAAAAAAAAAAAAAGTGATGAGGAACTATTAAATGGGCATTCACTGTGTACCAGCAGGCATCATGCTGGAACCTTCCCATTCACTGTACCAATCCTTAGGTATCCTCAAGGTAGGAACTATTATTCTTCCCAATTCAGAGTTAAGGAGTCAAGCTCAGAGCAAAGAAGTTAACGTGCCCAAATCACACAGCTAGTAAATCAGAGAGGATCTAAACCAGTCTTTACACTTTCCAAAGCCACACCACCAGCTGCCTCCCCGAAAACTGCTCCCACCTCATCTCCCCCAACTGACCCATCAGTAGTCAGGACACCTGGGAGCAAACCCCACCCTGCCAGTTCCTGGCTCCTGTAACCTATTGCAAATCACTTTATCTCACTAGGACTGGAGTGTCTCATCTGTAAAATGGACATGAAAATATTAAGGTAAGTTAGATGAGTGGTGGAAAAGACAACGCTTTGCAAACTGCTGCACAGTCATAAGCAGTTGTGTTGTTAGTGGATACTAAGGATTTGGGCAGGAGATTTGGAGGTCTGGGAAGAAGGAAAAACAGTGGTCTGGAATGCCTTAAGAGTGTGCCCTCCACCTCAAAATTGTTGTTAGGTGCTGTAGAGTCAGAGCAAACCTAGGTGACCCCATGTGACTGAGTAGAACTGCTCCATAGGATTTTCTCGGCTGTAATCTTTATGGAAGCAGATTGCTGGGACTTTCTCCTGAGCCGCTAGGTAGATGGGTTTGAATCAGCAATCTTTGGGTTAACAGCCAAGCACTTAACTTTTTGTGCCACCAGGGCTCCTTATCTACAGGCTGTAAGTGATACTCACACTCAAAGACAGTGCTGGGTTGGCTTAGAGGAGAAAGAGCAATGTCCTTTGATCAGACAGACCTGGATTTCGATCAGCTGTGCTATTTACTAGCAAAGGGTGACTTTGGGCAAGTGGGAATTATTTGCACCTCAATGTTCTCATCTATGGAGCCTTAGTGGTTCAGCATTTAAGCATTCAACTCCTAACTAAAAGGTCGGCAGTTCAAATCCACCAGCCACTCCCTGGAAACCCTATGGTGCAGTTCTACTCTGTCCTATAGGGTCGCTATGAGTAAGAATCAACCGGACGGCAACAGGTTTGGTTTCTTTTTGGTCCTCATCTACACAGTAAGGAGAGGGGATGGTGATGTCTGACAGTGAGAGCTCAATGAGCAAATGTATTTCACAGGCTGAGCCAAGTATCTGCCTGATATATAATAAACCCATTGCCATCGAGTCAATTCTGACTCATGGTAACCCCATGTGTTACAGCATAGAGCTCTCCATGGCATTTTCTTGGCTGTAATCTTTACGGAAGATTGCCAGGCCTTTTTTCCTCAGCGTATCTGGGTGGGTTCAAACCTCCAACCTTGAGGTTCGTAGTCAAGCACAAACCATTTGTGCCACCTAGGGACCTCCAGACCAGTTGCTGTCAATTCCAACTCATGACAACCCTATGTGTGTCAGAGTACAATTACTCCATAGGGTTTTCAATGGCTGTGATCTTTGGGAAATAGATTGCCAAGGCTTTCCTCCAAGGAGCCATTGGGTAGACTTGAACTACCCACCTATTGGTTAGCAGCGAGCACATTACATATTTGTGCCACCTGGGGACTCCTGATACACAGTAGGCATGCAAACATTTGTTGACCAGTAGACACACCATAACCAGCAGTGCTTTTCTCCTCAAATGGGCCGTACCCTTAGTTTTTCTGAGACCCCATGGTGGAGAGAGTGGGTAACTGTGAGCAGTTCTGGCTCAGGGTTCTGAGGGAGGAGGGTACAGGGCAATCATTCACTCAGGCCTCTCAGAGGAACCTTTTCTCACACATAGAGTGGTTGGTACCTCTTCTGGGCTCCCACAATAACCCCCTGCTGATGGATTACACTATGGGGAAATTGGTTATCTGTGATCTGGATATACACCTAATAGATGATTTCTTTCATGGCCAGGCTTATGGTTCATTCACCTCTGTGTCTCCAGCTTCCTCCACCGCAAGGCCTGGTGCCAATAGGTGCTTAACAGATACCTGGTCAGATGAAAAAATGAAAGGTGACTCTGCTGGAAATCTTATTTGCCCCTAAATCAGGCAACTAAATTTTGGGCCTTACCAAGGCCAGCAGAGACTGGGTCCTCACTCCAGATTGAGACTCAACTAGTAAGGAACTTCATTTCATTTAATCTGGGTAACTAGGAAAGACATATGCTCTTATGGCGCCCATTTTACAGATGGGAAAACTATGACTTGGAAAAAGTAAGTTGACAAAGACACCGAGCCACTGAGCAGGGTACCTAAGGAACCCAGGTCTTCCTGAATCCAGCTCTACCTGACTTCAAGTCCCTGTTCATACTCCTGTCCGCTTTACCACCCCTGCCCCCTCCCCCCTCCCCAAAATAAAGGACTATGGTTAGTGGGAGGGACGAAACCTCCTACTAACTAGAAAAAAGGCCGATGACACCAAGGTCCCCAGGCCAGAGTCCTCAAGGAAGCATCAAGTCCCAGTTTCAGAGCCAGTTCAGAGCTGAGGAAGGGATGGGGAGGCGAGGAGGTTCCCCCGACATAACCCAAAAAGCTAAAGTCTGAGGAAAGCGGACCAGGGGGCCAGGAAGGCGTAGCACTATCGCTCCCACCCACGCGCCCAGACCAGCCGGACCTAGGCCGTGGGCAAGACGGACTCGAGGAGGAGGGGCTGGGCCAACGCGGGAAGCTCCAGGCCCAGGGGGCGGATCCAGAGAGGCGCACTAGCGCCCCATTGGCTGGCTCCTACCTCCCTCGGCTGCGTCACGGAGCCCGCAGGAGCCGGAGCTGCCCCTGAGCTGCCGCTGAGCTGCCCCAGTAGTGCAGAGGCCAAGCCCGCCTGGAGATGCAGACTCTCTACTCCCCCGGTAGGTTCCAGGACCCGCGCCTTAGTCACAGGCCCCTCCCTTCACCGCGGTCACAACACGCTTTTTCTTTTTTTCTGACAGGCTCGCTGTGAAACTTTTCTAGGATGGCTGCGTACCCGTCCGTGTCTGTCACTGTTACCCTCATCCCTTCGATGTCGCCTCGCAGACCTCAACCCCCACCCGGGGGCTGGAGCGTGGGTCAGGCTGCCCTAGACTTGTATCCCAGCACCTCCCCTCCTGTTGCGAAACCCTGGTCATGTCACTTCATCTGTTTTCTTACCTAAAAATATTTCTATAATCACACGTTCTGAAGAATAAAGGGGAGGAACTTTCCTGCCTTGTCATTGTATGGATGGGAAAACTGAGGTTCAGCAACCAGAATAATTGTTGATCCCATTAAAACCCGTTGCCTTCGAGCTGATTCCAACTCAAAGCAACCCTATAGGACAAAGTAGAACTGCCCCATAGAGTTTCCAAGGAGTGCCTGGTCCATTCAAACTGCCGACCTATTGGTTAGCAGCCACAGCACTTAACCACTATGCCACCAGGGTTTCCAATTGTTCATTCTAGGTAATTAATTAAAAAAACAACAACAACAAAAAAAACTCATTGCCCTCAAGTGGATTCCAACACATAGCGACTCCATAGGACAGAGTGGAACTGTCCTATAGGGTTTCCAAGGAGTGCCTGGTGGATTCAAATTGCCGATCTTTTGGTTAGCAGCTGAACTCTTAACCAGTGTGCCATCAGGGCGCCACCTGGGAAAAAAGGCCTGGTGATCTATTTCCCCAAAACCAGCCCTTGAAAACCCTATGGACTACTACTCTGACACAGATGGGATCTCTGTGAGTCAGAATCAACTTGATGACAACTGGTTTTACCACCCACTGAGCAGTTAAGTGTCAGGCACTGTGATGAACACTTTACATCATTTCAGTGGCTCCTCCAATAACCCTGTGGTATAGTTTCTTGTGCCCATTTTACAGATGAGGAAACAGGCTCAGAGGAGTTAAGTGACTTGCCCAGGACCATGAATCAAGTAAGAGTAGTAGAAGCTAAAGATTCAGAAGTGGCGGCCCAAGGCTTGTGAGTTTGAGCCACCCAGGGTCCTGAAACCCCCAGAATGGGGTTCTTAATACCTTTGTCATCATGGACAGACCCTCTGGAATCTGATAAGAGCTCTGTATCCCCTCCCTATCAAGAAAACACTTTCATATACAAGTACAATTCTGCTCAGTTTCAGAGGCAATCACCTCTTCCCCCACCTGCTTCCCCCACTGCCCTTTGGGCAGACCTGTGAAAGCCTCTCTTGCCCACCCCATAGGACCTGCCTGCAACCCTTCCAAACCTTGCTTCCAGGGGAGTTTGGAAGACAGCAAAAAGAGACAGAAGAATAATATAGAGAGATGCCAGTACAAATAAAAGAGAGGGGGAGAGAGACAGAGACAAAAAAAAAAAAAGAGAGACAAACTTGGGAAAGTGAGTGAGAAGCGAGGAGAAAGGCAAGCAGCTAACAGCTGCCTCCTATGAGGAACAACCTGGGATGAGGGATTGAAGGGGGACTCTGGATGTACCTGAAATGCTTGGACCTTTTACAGTGTGAACATATTTGAGTGTCACATGAGTAATAAATAGTAACTAAGAATTATTTGCAAGAAAGGAAAGAGACTTGTGTAGACAAAGAGGACAGAGAAGGACAAAGAGAAAAAACTGAGAAAAGCTGAAAAAGAGAAAGAAGATGTAAAGTTAGAAGAAAAGATTAAAAGACAGATAAAGAAACAGACCGAGTAGACGGAAGTGGAAAACAAGAAAGATAAATGCAGATACAGGGGCCAAAAGTCCTTCCACGGTCCGTGGCTGGTGTGGGGTACTGTCCCAGGCCCTGGCAGTTGCCCCCATTCCTTGCCCTGGCCCTGGCTGACCTGGAGAACTCGCTTGGTAAGGCCCGTCTTCTGCGCCAGCTGCTTCAAGTCCTTGGCATCGGGGTTGTGGTTAATGGCAAAGTAAGACTTCATGGTGCGAAGCTGGTGGTGCTTGAAGGAGGTGCGCATGCGCTTCGTCTTCTGGCTGCTGGGGTAAGGCTGGTCGCGGTCCAGGTGCTCCGCATCATTCTCGTTGCAGCTCAGCGCTAGGGAAGGGATGCAGAGTAGGCAGGTGAACCTTCTGATTCAGCCCCGGCCGCCAGGTCCACACCAACGCCACCCACCACCAAATGTGTCCATCCTTGGGACCAAGGTGGGATGAGGGTTATTACCCCCATTTATAGATGGGGAAACTGAGGCTGAGAGAGAGAAAGCAACCTGCCCAGGGTCAGAGAGCTAGCAAATGCAGGATTCGAGATTCAAACCTAGCTCTTTGAGAATCCAAAAACCATTCTGAGCCATCATCTTATAGTAACAATGATTATGATAATAACAACCGCAACTTGTCGATTGCTTTACTTCACTCCAGTTGGTGTGCTAAGGAACTTTACAAGCACATTCTCACTGAATCCTCAAAACAAACCTATGGAGCCAGGCATTATTTTTCCCCTTTTTACACATGTTGACACTGAGACTCAGAGACACAAGTTACTTGACTGAGACACTGTAACGCAGGGACTCCGGCCCACACTCTTCCCATTTCCCACTACACTCCCTAAGGAGA
The DNA here is from genome assembly GCF_024166365.1 of Elephas maximus indicus. Taxonomy (NCBI): domain Eukaryota; kingdom Metazoa; phylum Chordata; class Mammalia; order Proboscidea; family Elephantidae; genus Elephas; species Elephas maximus. Next base: position 75,124,400 of record NC_064827.1, on the reverse strand, counting down.
AGTGGTTATGGCTCGGCTCTCCCCGTGGTGTCTAGGATAGGCATCTGGAAGGCGCTGACTGAAAGAGATATTCGTTTTTATTTTGCCCTCATCAGTTCCCACAACCAAAAGTACTGAATGCCCCTGGGCCAGGGCACTGGACGGGCACTGCATTTTGTAGTTTAATCCTCACTGTGCGCTGTGAGGCAGTTTCCCAGTTTAGCAAATGGGGTAAATGAGGCTCAGGGATGTTAAGTGCTCTGCCTCAAACTCTCAGAGAGTGGCAGAGTTGGAACTGGAAAAGAGAAGGAAGTTGGAAGAAAAAAGGAACATGTATTAGACACTTCCGTATGCCTCTGCCTTTTCATACATCATTGGACCTTCATTCACAACAGTTCTGAGAGGTGGCTACTACTGTTCACCCCATTTTAGAGATGAGGAAGCTCAGGGAAATGAAGCCACTTGCACATGGCCACACCATTGATAATGGCTGAGCCTACATTCAACACTGGAGTCCTCATCTGTTTCCTTCCACCACATCACAAAGGGGAGGGGAGATGACTCTTTGAGGAGCCTGACTCCATCCAGAAAGGGTCCAACTGGGGCCTGGCTGCCAATGCTTGGAAGAGATGGGGGGGGATGCCGCAGGGGTGAAAACCTCAAGAAGTTACTCCCCAGCTTGGCATTGATAGGGACAGGGCAAGACTCCAAGTCGCAGGCCCCTCATCACATCCTGAGGCAATCCATACACAATGTCTTGCCTTGAGGCAAGCCTCCCAGGAGGTTCAAATTCAGCCCCTATAAAGTGGGGACCTGGAAAGATGTCTAATACCCATTATACCCCTATAAAAGAGTGGCCATATTTTGTGCAAAAAAATGTAGGACTTCCTGCTCAATTTGAATTTCACATAAAGAACAAATAATTTTTTAGTAAAAAGACATTACCATCAAGCCGATAACGACTCATGGTGACCCTATAGGATAGAGTAGAACTGCCTCATAGGGTTTCCAAGGACCGGCTGGTGGATCCGAACTGCTGAACTTTTAGGTAGCAGCCGAGGTCTTAACCACTGAGCCACCAGGGCTCTAGTTTTAGTAAAAGACGTCCCAAATAATTCACAGGAATACTATAGTAAAACTTTATTTGTTTATCTGAAATTGCAGTATAACAGGACGTCCTGCATTTTATTTGACAACCCTACCCCCAAGTACTGCTCTCTGGATGACCTATCCCTCCCCCTGCCCAGGTGGGAAGTAGTCCCTACTGAGAGAATTTGCAAGATACAGGTCTTGCCCCGCCCTTGGAGCTGACAGCAAAGGGCTACTCCTCTTAAGGGCCCCTACCCACACGTATCCAGGTCCTCCACCCCTGTTGTGCTCCCACTGAGAGCACCCAGGGTGGGCAATAGGAGGTCCATAAATTTAAGGGGATCAGAGTATTTTTTTAGAGTATGGATGACTCCCAACCCGCTCCGCAGAAACTGCCCCGCCCCCGCCACACAGTGGGGAGCGACCCTCTTCTTGCCCTAGGCCCAAGCTCCACCCGGGTGGGGCAAGCCTCCCCAAGGGGATCTCTGGGCCCATCCGTCAGCCCAGCCTCTGCAGGGGCCTCACTGCTGTTAATGAGCTCCATGGGGACCCCGGCGCCCTGTGCACGTCCCTTGGGCTCACGGGGCGCGCCCTGACTGCGGCCTAGGTGGGGGGAGGTAGCGCGGGGGAGGGAGACAGAAAGAGCAGAGATAGGAGAAAAACGAGGCAGGAATAGAAAGCCAGAGAATGGAGAGAGAAAAAAAGGAGAGGGGGTAGGGAGGGAAAATGGACAGAGCCAGGAAAAAAGAGACAGGAGGAAAAAAAAAAAAAAGCAATAGAGATGGTAAAGAACTGCAGAGAGACAGCTACAAAGACTGAGAAATAAATCAAAGAGCCTGAGAAGAAAGCGAGGCCGGAAGTAAAGGGAATGTGTGGCGGAGGGTTCGGGTGAGAGTACCGTACCGAATCCTAGGTCTCACGGAGACCGGTCCCTGCACGGAAGGCCTTTTCGGAAGCCGTTACAGGCGGGGGAGTGGAAAGGTGGGAAGAGGAGGCGAGGGGAGCTAGGGAGCCTGCCGGATGGAGCGAGGCCGAGGGCGGGCCAGTGACCAGGGCAGGGGGCTGTGCTGTGGGAAGGGAGAGAAGACGGTGGGAATAGGTGGCCCCTTGGGCCCAGGTCTGGCCCGTACCCCAGACACCCTCAATCCTAGGGTGGGGCCCAGATTCCCCAGGATCGGATCCGGGGAGGGGTGAGAGGCCAAGGGGAAGAGGAGGACCCGGCCTTTCTCTCTCTCTCTCTCTCTTTTTTTTTTCTTTTCTTTTCCTCTCAATTAGGCCGATTCAATGGAGCTAAAGAGCTCGTAAAATCATGAATAATTTACTCGTGATCTGTTATTAACCCATCGGGTTTCGAGCTCTTGTCGCTGGAACTGAACCTGTAATCAAATCTGACTTCGCCTCATTTTACTAAAGACGAGATTGTAGGTTCAATTGTCTAAATAATGGATTGGAATCAAATCAGTAATTACGCCGCTAGGCACACACACACAGAAAGCTGGGACTGGGGGAGGCCCTGGCGTCCAGCCGGTCCGCGCGGGACTCCTGCGGCCGTGGCGCGCAAACCCGGCGCAAAGTTCGTGGCCTGGGCCCCGCGCCGGCTCTGGCCGTCCTTCCCGCACCCCTGGCCCCGCAGGCAGTCCCGCTGGGGTGTGCGTTTGGAGGGGAGCAGTTCAGTTCCACCTCCAGTGCTGTGCAGCGCGCTCGGACCCGCGGGGCAGCAGGAGGAGGGGCACAGCGGCCCCCCGCCCCGGAAGGACTTTCCGACCCTGCGGCCCTGCGGCCCAGGCTGTCCTCCCCTAAACCAAGGGCCCCACGCACCGACCGCGCCTCCTCCCCACTCTGGCCGGAGCTCACCACCCTTTAATAACGTGCCGCGGCTCCTCGGCTGGACTGTCCCCTAGACTGAGGGCTTTTCAAGGGATCCATGTTGCTGGGCCCTTAGGTGTGGGACACTTACACAAACAAGCTCACGTCCTTATAGTAGGAAACATGAGTGCAAGCGCGCGCACACACACGAACACACACACACACAACGCACACAGCCCTAAGTCAGACCCTGGTCGGTTCTCTATTTTCAGTCCCTGTCTCCCCAAAGCCTGGGGTTGTGGTCTCCCCAAAGCCCACACTACCGCCATTTCCCTGCCGCCGGTGCCCTGAAGGGTGGGGCAAAAGCCAGAACTGACAAGCCTGGATGAGCCCGGTGCCCCCTTTTCCCAACCTAGCCCGGAATAAGCAAGCCGCAGAGCCACCAGCGGCGCGCTCTGCGCTGTTTCAGCGAGTCCGGAGAGCCTGGGCCAAGGCCTGAGACCCGTGCACCGGGACAGAGAAATAGACACGCAAACAGAGATCCAGAGACAAGAATAAGAGAGACGAAGAGAAAGGGGGACTGAGAGAAGGCAGAAAAGAAAAAAAGGACGGGCCAAAGAGCACCTAAGAAGACAGTGAGTGGCGGCGTTCTGTGGAGGTGCCAGATATCCTCAAACTCAGTCTTCAGTCACATCTCCCCGCTCAGGGCAGAGAGGCCTCTCGCGGGTAGGATGGGGGTGGGGGTACGGAGGCCTAGGAGTAGCAAAAACCAGAAATAAATCTCTGCACCTTCTACCGGTCAGTTCTAAACCAGGCTCCTAATGTGCGTCCCGGGAAAACAATCCCGCTCCCTACCCACCGTGCGCCTTGGGGCCGCAGAGAGCCGGCTGATTCCTATCAGAAGCAGACCCCACTTAGTAAACAGATGCGGCTTTGTTGGGGGGGGGGTTGGCCTAGACTCAGTTTAGTCTTTATTTTCCGGGCGGTGGGAGATGAGGGAGGAAACTTCAGGAAAGCGGCATCTTTGGTACACCCATCAACAAATCCTAAATCCTCCTCTGCCGCGGTTCCGGTGGACCCGCTTGCGACCACCTCACCATTTGCTAAACTGGGGGCTGCATTTTCCTCCCAGCTCCGCACAGCCACATACACAATCCACGATCCAGAAGTATAGCGAGGTTAACAAGCGCCCAGGAGCCATCTCTCAGTTTGTGCCCCCTCCCACCCGGTCGACGATGGCTGGTAGTTGTGGCGGGGGGGGGGGGGGGGGGAGTTGTGATTCGCCGGCCTGCCTCGTCGGGTGCCCCCTTGGACTTGCGCCCGGGGGCAAATGCCCCCTCTAATCCCTCCTCGCTACGCTTCTGCCAGGATCCTCCAACAAGCAACTTCGGTGGAGCGAACAGGAGCCCCACCCGCATCACATCCGATTTCCCTCCCCAGCCAGGTCACACTTTTTAAGATTAAAATAACTCTGATTTCTCTGACTTCTTCTCCACCGCCGTCTCCTCCCCATAGTTCATAGAGTTGGGTTTGCTTTTGTTTTTGGTTTTTTCCCCCCCAAGTTGTGCATTTGACTGAGGGGAAAAGGAGGAAGAAAACAAAACCTCCCCAATCCGAGTCTCTCACAAACCAAAGAAAGAAAATACTTGCAAATAAATTCTATCTAGTTCGGAAGCCCGGGACGTCATAAACCTTTCCAGGCCGTCCAGACTTCAGGCAGATGTTGCCGGTTCAATTTGCTGGGCCTCAGAACCCCAGCAGCTGTCCTAAGCAGGGAGGGGCGCGGGAGGGGTAGAGCCTCGCGGAAAACTGCCGGGCGAGGGGGGGGGGTTCAAAGACGCCGGAAATGTGAAACGAGCCCCCTCTTCCCTCCCGCCACCTCCTCCCCCCCGCTCTGCGCGAGGCCCGGCCTCCTCCAGTCTCAACCCCCAGCGCCGGGTTCCAAGGGTCGCGGCCCTCACCCTAGTACCCCCAGGCCCCGGGAACTTGGGGGAAAGAGCCCGGGAAAAGCGAGACCTGGCCGAGCAGGAGAATCGAGCTGGGCACAATGACCCGCAACTCTTCCTCAGAAAAGGCTCCAGGGGCTCCAGTCCCCCTAGCCTGCTGCCCTCGGGGCATTTTATCCAACCGGGCTGCATGCCAGGGCAAGCTCGGTGCCCCCGGCCACTGCCAGCTCTTTCTCTTGGGACCCTTGCCACCCTGCCTCTCTCCTCAGCTCCCCAGCTCCCTGTCTTCAGCCGCGCCAACTCAGAGCCTCTTTAGTGTTTGGCGCCGCCTTGCTTTCCTACTCCTGCACTTTGAGCCCAGCAAAGCGGAGGAAAGGCCCAAATCAAATAGCCGCCCCCAAAAACCCATCTCTCAGCGACAAGCCTTTGCACCAGGGGCAGCGCAGCCAGGGATTAATGCGCCCTTTATTGTTTTTCTTCCTGCTGCAGCCATAGGCACGTGGGCTGATGCTTGGAAGGCTAATGTTCCTCCTCCCGGGGCTGTCCAAGGCTTAAGGCGCAGGGAAGCTGAGGACTAAAGTACCCCCTCCCCATATGCCCACCACACTGAGATTCACTCTGCACGCCGCACACTACCTCCCAACCCGATGGGGGCGCTCGGCGCGCCTCACACTCACCAGCGTTGTAGGCCGCTAGATCCGCCCCGGGGCCGGGGCTCTTGCGCTTTCTGGGCCGCCCCTTCTGCACCGTGCCCACGCCATTGTAGTAGGGAAGACCCAGCGGGTTGGCCCCCGCTGCGCCCAGCCCCGCACTCTTGGCCGCAGCTGCCGCCGCAGCCGCCGCTGCTACATCGGCGTGGTTGAAGTGCGTAGGGTACTCGCCCTGCAGCAAAGCCTCGAAGTGCAAGCGGCAGTAGACTAGGCTGTCCTTCATGCCGAAGTGGTCGCCCGTAGTCAGCATCTTGTTACACGTGGTGCAAGTGAAGCAGTTGAGGTGATAAACCAAGTCCCGGGCGCGCATCACCATCTCCGAGGCCGAGATGCCCAGGTGGCAGCGGGCGCAGCGCTGCACAGAGAACCGCCTGTAGGGACCATCGAGGGAGGGGCTGTGGGGACACATGGTCGTATAACCCCTCTCCCACATCCCGCCTTCAGGTGCCACTGCTGTTGCTGGGGTCAATCCCTCCTCAAGATGGACAACCTAGCCTTTACTTGGAGTATGGGGCAAGAGGGGACTAAATGTTTACCCAGGCCTGAGGCTGGTTCTGCCCTGAAAAAAAAAAAAAAAGCTCCCCTTAAACATTTTCATGCCTCCAAAGGCTTCTACTTGACTCAGAGAGTGAGCAAGTCCTAGGACAGCCTTTGCTTGGGAGGGAAGGAGGGCTTCCCCACTTGCCCCTTTTCCACCCTTTACTTCTACCCTCCACACCAGCACCTGGAAAACCTTTGTAACTTGGGAAAAAGACAGACAGAGAGAGAGAAACAGACCTTAACCCTATATCCTAAAAGAAGGAGAAACAGGGAGCTTGGGGTCTGTTAGTGGTGATTCCAGTCCTTTGATCCTGGCCAGCTTTCACTCCCATCTTGCCCAAAGACTCCTCAATGCACCCACTCCCCCAGTTCTCCCTCCAACTTTGCTGCACACCAGCCAAGGGTGCCTGGGTTTGGTGGTACCTGTTTCTGTCTCCTCTGATACACCCAAGAAACTTCGAAGGGTGAAGGGTGCGAGAACCCCAGCCCAAGCTCGCTTATGGGCTAAGCTGAGACTAGAGAGCAGCTTCCTGTTTTCTCTGAGTCACTACCCTTTCCAAGAGCTCCCAATTTGTCTCTGAAAAGGGCTGTCACCCATTTAGCATTTCCTTGAAGTAGGGGGTTCCTGAGTAGGGAGCCCTCCCCCAGGACTGGAGGTAAAAGAGAAGAACAGTATTGGTCCTGAGGTGGGGGTCCTGAGTGGCAGGGGGTCCTGGGGTAGGGGGCTACCTGTAGTAGTCTTCCTTGCAGTAGATGCTGCCGTCCTTGCTGAAACAGGTGAGCTCCGATTCCAGATTGAGCTTGCACTCGCAGCACTTGAGGCAGCGCATATGCCACTGCTTGTCCACCGCCAGCAGGTAATAGCGGTCCGAGATCTTGCCCCCGCAGCCGGCGCAAAGCGCGGCGCGGTCACTGCTGATGGACGGCATGGTCTGCGGAGGGAGGGAGGCGAGAGACCGCAGCGCCTGCATCAGGCTGCGGCCAGCCGCCGCCGCCGCTGCGAAAGGGGCACCCGCAGCTCCCTTCGTGGCCCCAGCTGGCCCTAAACGTGGAGGGGGCTGCCTGCAGAAAGGCACAACACTCTACCCCTACCCCAAAAGGCCGGTATCCGGGCAGCTCGGATCCCAGGCCCGCCTTCACAGCCCAAGCCGGCCACAGGCCCAGGCCGGGCTCCTGGCCTAGATGGCTCTCCTGCCTTACTTATCTCCCCTCCTCTTCTCCCTGCCCATTCCCCAGAAAGACTCAGGCTGTGTTTGGGGACTGCAGCAGCGGTGGCTACTCCAGTCAAGCTCTCCAACAGCTTCCCAAAATTGTTTCTTAAAGGAGCCACTTGGCTGAAGCCCCAAAAAGTGGCAGAGTGACCATTGGAAGTCACCCTCCACACACACAGGCTCCCCTCCTGAGACCCGCACTGAGTCCCTGACCTCCAGCCTAGAGATCTCTGGATCCTTAAGCCAAAGGTTTAGGCCAGGGCAGGTCCCACCGACTCCTGCTCTTCTGCCACCTCTACCACACCGGCTGGGGCTCTCTTGAATCCTCAATGCAGGTCAAAGGGCTAAGAGATGGTTAATGGGGCGCAGGGGCACCCTCGAAGTGTCCGAGTGCCGGACAGGCCCTACTCAAATTCGTCGCTAACCTGAGCACTCTGCGGGCTCCTAAGCAAGAGGCGACTGGAGCTGCCGCTCTTGCTCTTGGAGCAAAGAAGCTTCGCCCATGTCCCCGCCTCCTCGGTTTCTAAAGGTCATCTCTGGGTTCGGCTTGGGCAGCGTCTGCTCGTGCAGTCTCTGGGGAGATTTGAGGCGAGGAACTGGCTATTTGGGGCTGGGCCGGCGGAGCCAGTCGTGAAGATCCTAATGGACTCTCCTTCCGCAAGAGCCAGGCCAGAGCCTGAACTCTGAGCTCCTGGCTTGGCCAAGTCCGGTGGGCAAGGAGGCCAGAAGACCGGGGATCAACGAAAAGCACTGGCCGCGAAGACTCCGGCCTCAGAAACCAGCTACGGAGGGAGCCCGGTCTGCGGGGAGGTGGGGAGCGGCCCAAGCCGGCTGAAGCCCCAAGATTCCCAGTTGGTTGCTCTTCCCCGGCGCCGCAGGCGGCACCGCCAGCACCCGAGCCGAAGAGAGCGGGGCGCGGGTCCGGCGGCCAGAGGTGAGGTGAGAGCCGCCTGCGCCGTGAGTCAGACTTCGCTCCCACTTCGGGAGAAATGGTCTCCTCCACCCTCCCGGTCAGACATTTCGGTTTCAACCGTGTTTCCCTCCTTCGTCCCAGCAGCCGAGTTTTCCCCAGGCCAGGAGCTCTGGGCCCTGCATCCTGCCCGTGGATTCTCAGCGCCCTGTCCCGTGCGGCACGAAAGACTCTCGCTCCCCAAAGTGCCCCTAAACTTCGAGAAGCCGAGACGCAGATCGGCCCGGCCCAGCTCTCAGTCCCGACCCCTCAGCCGACCGCCTACCGTCTCTGTGTCGCCGCGGTCGATGGCGGAGCTGATAGCCGGGGCCTCGCTCTTGGCCCTTCGGTCCATCTCGTCGATGACCCCGTGCACCTCGGGGCCTGACAGACTGTGGAACAGCATCACGGCGGCACCGGCGGGGCCGGGGGCGCGGCTCCTCCGCGGGAGGGCTTGCCCCCGGCCTCAGCTGCCTGGCGCTCCCAGCGCTAACGGGCCCGGTGCATCGCCACCGCGGCCCCGGCCCCGCCCGAGCTCGGCTGCGCCCCCAGGCCGGGCTCCGGGCCCCGGGCGCCAGTGGGCCAGGACGACTCCCGCCAAGACGCAGCGGTAGCTACATCGCGGGGCGCCTGGGCGGCGGCGCCAAAGCCGGAGTCACAAGGGCACCGGGCGGTAGGCGGGGGTGGGGTGGGGTGGGGTGGTGGGAGACAAGGGCAGGGGTCGGCGCCCGCTGCGGGTGCTTTCACGCCGCGGGCATCGTCCACCCGGTTTCGGCGCCCGGGGCGCAAAGCAGGGGCGCAAACTCTGCCCGAAGCAGGGACGGCTGGGTCTGGGCTCACCCCGGAGCGGCTAGGTGCCCACGGCGGCCCAGCTGCCTGGACCCCTCCCCTCCCCGGGGTGCGCCCCCAGCCCAGGGCGACCCGTTTGGGCGCTGAGTTGGCTACTGGAGTAGGGGTTTCTCCGAAGCCAGCGAGCCGAGTCGAGCCACCGGGAGAATTGAAGAGGAGGAAGAAGAGGAGGAGGAGGAGGAGGAGGAGGGAAAGGAGGAGGAGGTGGAGGAGGAGAAAAAGGAGGAGGAGCAGAGTGGGAGGAGGAGCCGCCGGCCGCCAGCCCAGCCGCGCGCAACGCTCTCCAAGCGCGCGCCGAGCCCAGCCCCGGCTCTGCAGTCCGCGCCAGCGCAAGCCTCCGCGCCTTTTCTACAGCCACGCCTGACATCACGTCCTGCCGCCACGCCATTGGCCGCCCGGAGCCCCGGGCCCGGGCAGCGCGTGCTCTCGGAAGGCGGGAGACTCGAGAGGGAGGGGAGAGTCAGGAGAAGAGACGAGATGGTGGGAGCTGGTGGGCGAGGTTGGAAGGAGGCGGCGGAAGGGAGGGAGGAGGGAGAGCTCAGGGTTCGGAGTTTCAAAGCTACGAAAACAGTTGCCTGAGATTTCTTCAGGAAGGAAAATTAAACCCTCTTTCCCTGTAGTCTCTCTGCCAAGAAGGCGCAGCCAGAGGTTGCTCGAGATCTCACTCCGGGCTGTCCAGCCGAGGTGCAGGCTCCGGAGCCGCGGCTTCCTCCAGCAGGAGCTGGGAAGGCTGGGGGAAAGCAGGCCTGGGACAGAGAGCTTCGGAAGCCTTTGGCCGCTTCCCGCCAAACTCGGCCTTCGGGCCAGGCTCCGCGCCCTGGGTTGAGGGCGGCCGCGCAGGCCTCCTGGGGACCCGGCAGGGCCAGAGAGGCGAGAGCCAGCGGGAGAGTCGTGACTCCCGGGGGTGGGGGGTGAAGGTGGACAGCCGGCATCTCATGGCACCAAACGAGCCAGGGCTCGGTCTACGTATGGCACAGGGGCGGTTTAACCAGTAAGCAAGGTACGCACGGGCTTAATTGTATTTATTTACTAATCTGTAATGCACAACTTCATATGGGTTTCACCACATGAAGATGAAATTGTGCACTACACATTAGTAAGTAAACAGAAGCCCGTGCTAGTTTGCTTATTGGGTAATCCGGTATAATATGGCCCAGGGAGTAGCAACTTCTCACCCTTTCCAGTCTCTCTCCGGCCTGAAAGAATGGGGCAAGCATGTCTTTAGGAATTTGGATAGTCATGAGTTCGAATCCTAGCTCTGCTGTTTATATGCAAGGTAACCTTAGGCAAGTAACTTAATCTCTCTTAGCCTATGTTAACCTCTCAGCCTGTTTCTGATCTTTTCACGGGGGACAAACAGCCTCTCCACAGGGATGTGGTGAAGAACAACAGATCATGGATGTAAAACGCCTGCAATATAAAAGTAATAGGCGCTCAGCAAACTCATCGATCCCTCATTTCTCTCATCACCCCCTCCTCCTATTAAAAACTTTCCCTCTCCCAAGATACACTGGGCATCCACAGGGTGCCTAAACCCCAAAGCCCACAGGCCGGTTCTCTGCTCCCCTGGGCTCACCATGCACACAGACCCACTGACATAGAGTCGACCCCTGCCTCCTGGCTGCACCACTCCTGGAAGAAACAACAACCCAGCCTTCAGGAAAATCCTGGCTGCCACCTCATCCCCCAGGCCTCAGGCTGAACCTAGAGTTTCTTGGGTGGTCGAAGGCCATTCCTAGGTGTGTAGTGATGGGGGATTTCAGAAATAGTGATGGCGGCGAAAAACTACATAGTCAGTTACTGGGTCCCCATATCTTGGGTGTGAGGCTACTTTGGAGGCTGGCTTGGTTCATTTTGTGGATGGGGGCACCAGCCTGAGATGGCCTGCTTGCCAGAACAGGGTAAGGGGATAAACAGGATCTCTGAAGTTTATATTGGAGGACACAAAGTTGAGGCGGCAAAAATCATACTTTCCACATGTGCACATAGCTTTTAAACACACATATAACTGTGCATGGAAGGCCCAAGCAGGAGCACTCCTGTACGTGTGTGCAAATGCATATGTTCATCTCCGTTGGCAAAAAACACGGCCAGCACGAATGGAGAACCACAGTCTACACGTGCTTATCAGGTATGTGTCCAGTGAGGCGCAGGAAGAGGCAACTGTAGAGCAGTAATGCACGTATACCTATGCAGACTTGGGTGTTACAGCAACTCTACCGAAATCCGTGCGCGTGCTTTCTCTGAGGCAGTGTTTTGCGTGTAGGTAGAAACTCTCCAAGTTAAAAGTGTGTTTGTACACGTTGCAGTGCACAGATGCCCAACGCAAGGAAGGACCATCAACCCAAAGACGCGCATACGCTTATGTTCAGAAAGACGTGTGTGCTTCGACGCCTGCACACGGCCCGCGCCCAGGCACTGGGACGCCTACACGTATACGCAGGCGTGTTTTACTGATGCATCTGGGACACTTTGTTTAAGAAAGTAGGGAATGAAAATCTAATCTGAGAGTCACTAGAGTTCATCTGGAGGTCGCCTAAGAGGTAGAAAAAAATAATTTGCAACAAAGCTGGAGTGTTGGTCCTTGATGGAGCTCGCGCTCGGGCTGGATGGATACAGTAAGTTTTCGAGAGCTCGAGGGGCTGCTGTGAAAGCTGTGGACGTGTATGGGGAGGAGCGGAGTTGAGTGGGAAATGGGTAGCTCAGTAACTCTTGCTGCAGGCTTCTCAAGAAATGTGAAAACGCATTCTAGGGCTCTTCACTCCCCCATACATATATGCACCATGATTCCTACGCCACGTCTCTGACCAGGAGCCCACACCTATCCCTGGACGGACCTCAAATTCCCAGGCAGTCAGGATTCCCACTCGAGTACACCCGTCTGTTTACCCCTCTGCGCCAGGCTAGGACGCTCTCGGGTCTGCAAGAGGCTCAAATACATCTCCCGCCGCGGTGCACGATCAGGGCGCTTCGGCCCGGGGTTCAGATGCCTGTAACTCTGCTAATCTTCCCCCATTGGCTGGGGGACGTCGCGCAGTCGCTAAGTCCTGTCCGCGGACACGAAACAAGGAGAGGAACTGGCTGTAAACACACATCCTGACAAGTGAGTGACATTTACACGATGTGAGAAGCCGCAGCCGAGGGGAAAGCGGGGGGTGGGGGGGAGCGGGGAAGGCAAGCCCCTACAGGTAAATGGACCTTGGCGGGGGGGCTCCGGAAACTGCAGCCCCTCGGCTCTCTCCCCCTAATAAGGGAAACGAACCCCTAAGTCCCTTGAACCTGCCTTTTGTGGAAGGTGACAGGTGAACGGAATTCAGGTCTGGACACTCGCGGCTGCCTACCTCCCCACCATCTGCTTCCTCGCAGACAAGCAGATCGGGCGCATAATGAGGTAGCAGCCTCCAGCCGGCCACCGTGACTAACTCAGAACAAAAGCGCTCCCTCCACGCCTTCTCCAACAAAGGGGCCACCAGCCCCGGCGCTCCCCTAAGGCTGCGGGGCTCCCGGCTGCCGGCTGCGGAGCTGCCGCGCGCAAACTTCCCGGGGCTCCCGGGGCAGCCGGCGCCACAGAGCCGGGGCCGCGGAGGGAGGAAGCGCCTGACGCCCGGAGAAAGTGAGGCCGATCCGGGCGGGGGAAGAGAGGGAGGGAGAGGGGGAGCCACGGAAGGAGGGTGATTGATCAGTGCGCTGTTCCCCGCGCTCTGTCCCGTTATTAGAGGCGGCCAAAGCAGGGCCACGCAATAACCTCCGAATCGCCAACTAATTGACGCTGCAGGCAACTACTTCATTGTGCGCGCTGGTTTTATGTCTTCATAGCCAGTGATTGACAAGGTGTAATTAGTCATCTCACTCGGTGATAAACATGGGCACCCTCCTCCCGCGGCATCAGGCCGTGTGTACCAGCAGAGGAAGCGATAGTTGACGCTGATATACCATTAAATCAAAATGAAGACGTTCAGAAGTGTGTGTTTGCTGTGACGCTCTGATGGTTTATTTCTCAAATACGGCACCAACAGATTTACTTGATTTGCAAGTTAACTACAACATTAACTGGTTTTATTTATTTTGCCTCTTCCTTCCTCTTCCCAGGCAAAGGCAGGGATGTTGCTCTTGGAGACTGTGGAGACAGTTTGCTTCTTGACAAGCGAGCGGGCGCCCAGATTTTTGCAGCCTCTCCGAGTCTCCCCCGAGGGAAAGACAGGCAAAGAAAATGCCGGATTTGGGAGCCACCAGGGAAGGATTCCGCACAGGGTAGCCGGCCTCCTTGGCCCCAGCCGGGTCTGCGTGGGGCCCCCCTTTGGGCACGGCAATGGATGGCCTGAAACTCTGAGTATGGTGCTAGGGATTGGGGGAGGGAGGCTCTTGAATAATAACTGTAAAGAAGAAGGAGGCAAAAAACGTTTCTTCCTTGCCTTGAAGCAGAAAGGGCTGTGTTCTTAAAACTGCTGCAGTCACAGGGCCAGCTGCCCGCCTCCATTCCCTGAAGTATAACGTGTCCTGTCTTTAGGACTTGCTTGCACCATTCAGCAAATTATAGTCCTTACTCACCAAAGTGGATCTTGCTCAGGGAAGTGTGTGTGTGTTTCCTCCTCTGTAGTGAGGCTGCTGCTAGAGGTGCTAGTTACTCATTCCAGAAACCTGAAGGTTTAAATTTTAAAAGCAGGGGGCACCCCTGGTTGGGCTCCCTGGGATTACTAAACTCTGTCTTGACTCTAATTCTGGTTAGAGAATGGCAGGGACTGAAGAAAGCCACCAACACCTGAAAGTCCACTTCCAGGTATCACATGTGCCCCAGGAGTCCCCAGTGGGGTCTACTGCCTGTCCTTTCCTGTCCTCTCTAACCTCTGTTTCCTGTTTGTAGAGGAGAGGAATGGTGATTCCTTGCTACTGCACAGGCATGTGTGTTTGTGAGCATCTCCAAGCAAAGGTGGGGTGAGGGTGAATCATAGGCATGGCAGAAAAGCCCAGCATCTTCACTGAGGACCCCCTCTTTCCCAGCGTATGCTTGTGCGCCTCGCTCAGCAAAGGAGGGTGTTTTATACTGATGTGCAAGGCTATCAGTCAGCAGCAAATCAGCTTAGGCATGGCTGTCTTTATGAAATCAGCTCATTGCCTCGGTCACACCGTGCAGAAAACCTGCTGATTACCACTGTCGACAAAACATACTAGTGGGGCCTTAGTTGTTTCGAAGAGGAACACCATGTCTGGCACTAGGATAGATAACTGGCTTGGGCCATCTCAGGTAGAGCGGAGCCCAATACCTCCTCCTCCTCTTCTTGCAGCTATCTGAACAATTCCGAAACTGCCTCCGCGGGCGTCAGCTGAGCAGGTTGGGGAACTAACCAGGGCCCTCTCTCTAGGGCCCTGTTAAATGCACTGAACTTAAAATGAAACATGAAGTGTGAATTTCAGGTTTGAACATGATGCATGTGGAAACGTGGAGGTTGGCAGCCCTTTTCCTCCCTCCTGCCTTTCGGTAGCAAGTATTAATATTGTATTAAATGTTATGAAAGAGTACCGGCTATGGAGAGGAATGTGCTCAGATGCAATTTTGTCAAGGTTTTTAATCTGTGATTATGATTCCAGATGTAGAAACTCCCAGAGGAGGGAAATGAGGGGCTGCTGGCGTGTGACATGTGTTTTAAGGTGTTTGGCTGTGTTTCTCAAAGTGGTGACAAAATGTTCAATTTTATCGCAGTGGATTGGTAAAAGTAATATGAATACTAGGTCAGAGATTGCTCACTTCAGCAAAGGGATTTACAATTATTGATTGGGGTGGAGAAAGTTTGTATCTGGGCCCTGCTTAAATCACATTGTCAACAATGTAAATCTGTCAGGTCAGATTACATGTTCTTAAAGAACAATTTAACAAAACACACAATAGCTAATTGCACCCCCCCCCATACACCAGTAAATTTCCATGCAAAGATATAAATTGCCCCAGGGCAAATACATGCATATACATTCATATATATATATATTTTTTTATGTGTGTGTATATATATGTCGACAAGATGTCGAATTTTTTTTTCCCGTTGGTAGAACTACAGCCATTCCTTGACAGTAATTTCTTTTTAATCTAGCCTAGAGTACTATGGGTATTTGAAGGGCTGTTTTCCTAACCTGACTATTCTGTAAACCTTTTGGGTTGAAACACAAGTAACAGCAATACATTTCCTCACACTGGGAACTACATTTTGTTTAAAGGGGAATCGAGAAGATTTTGTATGGAAAAAAGCAGGGGTAGAGGGGGAGGAAGCCGCTGAACTCTTCACTAGCTGACAATTCTTATATTCACATGCATTTGAGACTGCAAATTTTTTCTACCACAGCCGTTCTCCTTTCAAAGGCATCTCTACCATCCCTTTCTGACAGCAGGACACCCCTCAACTCCATTTCTAAGCAACGGGTTCCTCATAAACCTTTTATGAGCTTCGCATACACTAATCAACGCTGCTGCCCAGCCAGCGCTGACTGGACTGGAGGTGGGTTTGGTAAACATTTTCACAGAATAAAAAGAGGAGTTTTTGGCTAAAGATGCTGGACTTGGCTCCTCCTTTGGTCCCCTATCACAGGACGAGAGTCTCTACCTACTCGCTGGAGCCGTTACCACACAGACTGCCCCATATCTAGCATACTCGGTGTGTCTCTCAGCCCAGTCCACGAAGCCCACACAGACTCAGCTCCAGCCTTTCCTTAATCCAGGCTAAAGAATGTTGATTTTGGCTTCTCTGCCGCTGGCAGTATTTTACCATCACAAAGAGTACTAGGCTCCTAGCACAATTTTCTTCATCCTTGGAAATAAGAAGGTTCCTCTCTTATGAGGTGATATTAGACATGGTCCATTTCTAAGGGGACTAGTGAGGTTGTAGGGGAGGGAAAATGCCCAGTGCGGCCATCGTCTTTCACCCTGCACTTTCAGCACTTCCCCTATCCCCATCCAACTTTCCACTGGCCCGATTAACAAATCTCTGCTGCTAGTTGGGAAGCTGGCATTGTCTCTTTAGGTGATGAACAAGTTTCTTCCTACATACACTTCACCTGAAGCCAGCCTCCTTTGCGCCCCCCCTCAATATTTTTATTCTTCCATTAATTAAAACAGACTAATGTCCCATCGGTTATCTTTGCATGAATGAAAATCATTGTGGACCTTTGCAGGTATATGGGAAATTCTGTTTGCTTTAATATACACACTCTGATTTCCTATAGGCTCATTTTCTTAGAAATTCAAGCATAACGAAACAAAAACAAAATCGCGATCTCCTGACAATTTGCAATAAAATACGAAGACTAGTCATAACGAGCTCGTGCCAATCTCTTGCAGGAAGAAATGCTCAGATGGCCCCATTTTAGAGCTGAATTTTACTATCTGGTAAAGGATTCTAGACAGTAAAGGCAAAGACTCAGAGGTCATCAGACTCGGATTTTGAATGTGTGCTTGTGTTGAGTCAGATGAGCTCACCCAAATTGACTTCTAAGCTATGCATGTCAGCCCTCGCAAGTAAAAAAGGCAAGGGGCCATCAGCCCTATTTGAAATTTCCTAGCTAGTTGGCCATTTCAGCTTGCATCTCCATTTCTGGGGGCTGCCATAATTAGAGCAATCTATTTTGCATTTACTTCTCTTTGCAAGCACTACATTATTCACTCTTTCCTGTGCTTATTAAACAGTGCCACCTGCACCAAATTCAACAAAGCTCTCCCATCAGTCGGGCCCAGCTAAGGATCCCGGACCATATATTATCATTAATTGAAGCTCAATTGAAGAGTTGATGATAAGAGGCATGAGTAAAAGCAATACATTTTGTAGGACCTGTTTCTAAAAATGTTTCAAGCAGAAAACATTTATTCCAAAATAGTCATCTTTTACGAACTCATTTCATTCTCTGTGCACAGTAATTCAAGCAGCAATTAGCAAGTCTTTTAATTAATGAACTATTCCCTGCATGTCACCAAGGTGCCTCCAGCACAAATGTCCTCCTTCATAAGGTACGAGCAAATGCAGTCAATATTTTGTCACCCAAAGCCTTTGCAGCTGACCACCTCGATAGCCCTAATGCTATAAAAAGGAACAGAAGAGTCAGAAACGAGGCTGGAAAACAGAGGACAATTTTCAGGAAACTAGTCTAAATCCGAAGAGAGAGAGGCAGAAGAAAGAGAACAAGAGACAGACAGGGAAGAGGCAGAAAACGAATGTTATCAGTGGCTCTGAGAGGCACAGAAAGTTTCTACCAAAGATGGGAGCATCTCTGAGCTCGAGCTATGTTATAACAAACTACATCAAATGCGGATGATTTACATACACTTTTAAGAGCCTCAAACCTCACTGTGGCTTGTTCTTTTAAAAGCTTCCTGCTTTGTTGAAAATACCGCTTATCTTTGGCATTGTCAACAGCTCTGCATCTGGGAGAGATTAATTAAGTGATAGGTCAGACACAATGAGGTGAAAGGGCATGTCCTCCCAATCAGGACTGATTCATCCATTCCTAGGTGGATCAACTTTTTTGAGAGATGCTAATTTTAGTTCCATTTCTGGGGGGGTTCATTAGGAGGGATGCCTGAACTCCCTCAGTGAGGGGCATTTAGCTGGAAAAGATTTTTGTGTCAACAGAAAAATCTAAAACCTACACTCCGTCTTTTTAAGATGTGAAAGCAAAATATAACTGCAAATCACACATATGCTTAAGTTTCATCAATCTGGGTGACGTTTGATATTTTTGCATATAATCCTTCTACAAATTATCGAATAAGATTGCCCTGCAATACAATAAAAAACATTAAAAGTTCGTTTTCTCTTCTCTGTGCTCTCAACTGTTTCTTATTGCCCTTTCCTGTCAAAGTTCACTTTTAATTTCAGGAAAGGCTTTTAGAAGGCAAAATGAGAGAGACAGGAAAGGGAGTAGGAGAGGAAGAGAGAGAATATGCCTATGAAAGAGAAAGAGGTTTTCTAGGTGTCCTCAACTAAATTTTTCCATACCAATTAGAGGTTATCTTTAAATCTCCATCCCCTACTCCCTCCACACCTTTCTAAATAGATCTTTAGATTAGCGAGAAATTAGTTAATTGGGAAAGGCAATGTGGCCAGTTCACCCTATTCCTAACCAGAAGGGTTTCCAGGACCTTAGACGCCACCTCCCAGAAATGACACCCTCCCCATCTCCTCAGCAGCATGTCAGTCTGGGTCAAAATTATAGCTGCCTCATGTGTGTGTGTGTGTGTCTGTCTGTCTGTCTGTCTGAGAGACAGAGAGAGACTCCCAGCCTGTGTACAAGGCTAGGCTCAGGTAAAGTGACTTCTGGGCAGATCTCAAACTTTTGAAAGATTTTCACTCTAGAACCCTTGTGCAAATAAAGTTCACCTTTTCCAAGATATTTTCTTGGCGGGGGAAGGAGTATGGAGTAAACAATGATTTGTTTTTTGCAACTGACCAGCCATTTCCCCTTCCCCAAAGAAACGTAGGATGCTAGTTTCTTAACTATCTAATTCTTTAAATCATCTGGGATTTATCTATATTTATAAAACTGAGCAGAAATACTTAACAGCCTGATCAATAGCCATTGACCGTCAGCACACCTCGCACCCTAACATGCACAGCTTGATCATGTATATTTGATCATTGAAAATATCAAAGCATCTTGTGGCAGTGTATCAAGCTTCCCATAAAACAGTCTCTCTTCCTGTGGTTTTAAAAAGAGTGAGTTTTTCTTCCCTGGCCATCCATCCATCTATCTATGTACACACAGACACACACACACACACACACCACCTCCACACCTTCTTGGAGAATTTATTGCTCATATATTTGATGAAGAACAAGGTAATTAACTGCGAGGCTGTACATCTGGGAGGCACTTCATATCCATTGCAATAATAAAACACTTTTTTTGCATTTTAGCAGAAGAAAGGCTTGTCCTGCCCACAGATTCAGAGGACCCCAGAGTCTCCGTTTGCAAAGCCTCCTTGTTATAAATTCTGCCTCCCTCTTAAGTGATGGCATGTACAATTGCACCAAGGGGCACTAAGTTTATCTGTGCAAAAGCATCATTCGAGGAGCTTGTCCCTTCTCAGAGCTTCAGCATCAGCTTGTGGGGCATTGAAATAGATGCAGTCGGCTACCCGTCCCCAGTCTGCTTGGCAGCAAATGGGGACAAAAGTCCAGGGACTTGTCCTCCGAAGGGCCATGGGTAGAAGAGGTGTATTTTGGGATCCCATGGGCTGGTGTCCTGTGCACCTGCCACTAAGGTCCAGTACCCCAAAAAGGACCCAGTCCTTCAGACTTTTCTGATACCCTCTAGTCAAAAGGCTGATTCTAAGTTTCTTTATTAGGTATCCCAGATATATCTTAATTATTCCAAGTGTCTGGCCAGAAGAATATAAGCTGGCAGGTCCACTCCAAGTCCCCAGCACTGTCCTTTTAACCGCAACCCCAGAGACAGTCCCACTCCCAACCAGCAAAACAAATTACCTGCAGAACCTCCCATCTTGGGAGTCCCCTGCTCTGTATTCACCGTGCCCAGCACAAATTACTCGGGGCCCTTCCTTCTAAAAGCAGCAGCATCTGGGCTGAGGCGCCCTCCTTTATATTGTGTGTGTGTGGGGGGGAAGACTTCATATGATAATACGTGTAATATGATATGGAATGACAGAATGCATGACAGTTGCCCATAATACGGAGAAGTCAGTCAAAGGACAGAGGGGACATTTGGATAATTACCATCCATTGGCTAGTCAATCACGCGAACAGAGAGAAACTGCACAAAACCCACAATGGAGTTGGGAAACAAAAGAGACCCGAGCCAGACTCAGGATTAACCGGTCTAAAGCGATCTAAATGCTTTTGTATCTGAAGAACTGAGGCTCCCGGGTTGCCCGCCCCCCCATCCCAGGGAACTAATTGCAGGGATCAGAGTTAAAGCTCTCTCCCTCCTTTCCCCCTTTCTCTTTGTAGACTGCTCACCACGCAGAAAAAAAAAAAATGATTTCTCTTTCCCTGTTCATTAAACTATTTTAAAGTTAAAGGGGTGGGGGAAGGGGACTAGATGTGGCCCCTCAGCCCAGAAGCTGGGATTCTTCAGCCTTCGAAAAGGCGGACTCAATTCTTAATTCTTTGTTTCAGGGTAGTCTTCCCTCCTTGCCTCTTGGAAACAAATGCCTGTCCATGGTCCACCTAAGCTGAGGCTGTGCAGCCGCCTGTGCCTGGAGACTGACATGGATGACTCACACCCTGCTTTATGAGGGGTCCCCATAGCTGGCCTTGCCCCAGAAAAACACGAGGTCCACCTCCCACTCGAAGGTCCAAATTGAGTCTGCACACCCAGGATTAAGTGAAGTAAAACGGTGATAGAGAAGGGGGTCTAGCCTTCAAAATGGGGGGATGAGATTGAAGGAGATGGTTGTAAATTGCGGGGAGAGAGAATTTTCTTCTAAATTGGAGCATGAGAAAGAGAAAAAAAACTAAATTGGGAGAGAGAGAATATGTTTAATTGGGGGAGACTCCTTCTGCCTAAGAAAGAGAGGGAGAGTGGTGATTCCTCAAAAGAGACATAGAAAAATGATGCCTATCAATTTTTAGAGATCCAGAGAGAAAAGGAATTCCTTAAAAGAGAAAAGATACGGGCAGAAGGTCTCTGTACGCGAGAGTGAGGCTCCTCTACTCTCAGGACAGGAAGGAGGATAACTACCTCACCCAATTCCCACCAGGTCTTCCTCTACAAATTCCAACTCGCCCCGAGCCCTTCGCCGCTGCCCCAGCCGGGCCCTCGCCTCTGTTCCTGGCCGAGTGGCCGCGGCATTTCCCGGGCGGGTCGGGATTGGTGAGAACCGGAAGGCACAGCTGGCTGCGCCGCCAGGCGGGCGGCCCGGTGCCCGCCGAGCCCCTACCCGCGCCCCAACGCAGCCCGCCCGGCCCTTCGGGGCGCGTAAGGCGCCCGCTTACCTTTCCGAGTCCTCCGCAGCGGGTGTGGCCGGTTCTGCGGGCAGCCCCGGGCCAGGGCCGAGGGGCTGGGGGCGGGGGTGCTGGGCTGGGGGGGAGCGGCAGGGTGAGGGCTGGGGGGGCTGGCACGGTGCCAAGGGGGGGCGAGGGGGCAGTTGGCAGCCCCAGGGCCTGCGGGCGGGCCCGGCCGACCCGGAGGAGCTGCGAGATGTGGGGGGCCGGGGCCGGGCGCAGGACCCCGGGCCGGGGGGCGGTGGGTTTCCTCGGGCCGGCGGGGCGCTCCAGCCTGCAGGGCCCGCCGGGGAGCCGGGCGAGGCGCGCGCGAGGGAGCCTCGGCGGGCACCGGGGAGCCGAGGACTGGGCGCACGGATTAGAGGGGCTGTTTCCTCGGCTCCGCTGACAAATCAATCAGGGCTGGCCGAGCCGGGGGAGCTGCCACCCTGGCTGCGGCGCTCGCGGCTCCTCAGCTTGCCCGGCGCTGCCAGCTGACCGCGGCCTCGAGTCCTGGCGGGCCGCGCGTCGCAGGTTGGGCTGCGGTCATTAGGCTGTGGGCGCGTGCGGCCGGGGGCGGAGGCGCGGGCGGGGGCGGCGGCGGAGCCGGGGAGGCGGCCGTGCAGCTCAGCAGCGCTCGGCCTCCCTCCCCCTCCCGCCGCCGTCCCGAGTCCTCTCCGCGCGCTCCTCGCCTCCCACCTCCACCCCGCCCCGCCGCGCTCTGTCACTGTCACTAGCTCTCGTTTTTCTCTCTGTCCGTCTCTGTTCGTCTCCTTCTGTCTCTCTCCATCTCCTTATCTCTGTCACATTTCTCTGTCTCCTCTCCTCTCTCGGTCTCTCCTTGCGTCCCGTGTTCTCTTGCTTACTGCATCTTTTTCTCTCTGTGGGTCCGTGCTGCGGACTCTCTTACCCTTTCTATACTCGGTCGCTCTCCCCATTTTCTCCCTCCCGCTCTTATTTCTTCCTACCTCCCCTCACACTCCACCCCTTTCTCTCTTCGTTCTGGTGGGCTAGCTCTCCCTCCCTCCGTCCCTCCTTGGAACAGCGGTTGCAGAACCTAGCCTAAGCCATTTCCCTACTCTGAGACCTCGGACAAGTCACTTTCTCCCTCTTGGTTGCAGTTTCCTTATCCGAACGAGCTAATGAACCGCCTTTTGTGGAGTGGTTGAGAGGAGCACTGGGGGGGCACGCGGGAGATACCCAATAACTCCTCATCTCCCCTCGCCTACTCAAGTGCAGCAACCACTGTGGCAGCTGCGTGGCGACCAGGGCTCACTGGGTCCCACGTGTGCCCCACAAAATCCTCGTATCCAGCTGGGAGGACCAGGACAGGTACCAGAAGGCAAGTTCAGCACGGAATATCACGGGTGGTTTCCTCTGGGGTCCCTAAGGCTCCTTCAGAGAACCGGCTGTGTCTGGCTCCCCATCTCCACCGCCGCCCCCTCTCCCGTTTCTGATGATCATACCGAGGGCTAGTTCTGCCGTCTCGTCTCAGGCCCAGTCACCTGCTGGCTCCTCTTCCCTTGATAACACAGATCAGAGGGGCAATACTTTCTCCTGTCCTTTCACCCAAGCAGGAAGAATCTTACTTTGCAACTCCCCTCCCCGCCACACACACCGTGTTTGGCTTTCAAGATTCAAAGATGCTTCCTGATAAAATATGAGTTCAGAGTCAGACAGAGGTAGGTTCAAGAATGCTTACTTCGTGTAGGTCTTGGGCAAGTCACGTGATTCTGAGCTTCCACTTCCTTATCTGTGAAATGGGAACAATAACCACTTCCCTGATGAGATTGTAGAGCCCTGGTGGCACAGTGGTTAAGAGTTTGGCTGCTAAACAAAAGGTCAGCAGTTCAAATCCACCAGCCACTCTTGGAAACCCTATGGGGCAGTTCTACTCTGTCCTGTAGGGTAGGGTAACCTTGAGTCAGAATTGACTCGACAGCAACAGGTTTTGGTTTTTATAAAATCGTGGTTGAAGGAGCTTTGATGGAGCTGTGGCCAGAGCGCTGATCTGCTAACCAAAAGTTCCACAGTTCAAACCCACCTAAACAGTCAGCAGTTCGAACTCACCAGTGTCTCCACGGGAGATAGATGTGGCAGTCTGCTTGCATAAAGATCTGAAGCCTTGGAAACCCTGCGGGGCAGTTCTACTCTGTCCTATAGGATGGCTATGAGCCAGAATCGACTCCACAGCAACAGGTTTGGTTTGGTTTTGATTTGTGAGATTGTGGTTAGGATCATCTAGGGTATGGCACAAACGGCTAGAGTCCAGGGAAGGTTTTTCATTCTGTTTACTTTTATTATCATAGGCTTTTTGCTTGGCACCAAGGATACGGCAATGCACAAGGCAGGCATGGTCTTTGCCTTCATGCAACTTTAGTGTCTACCTGGGGAGACAGACAGTGAACAGCAATTGTATCATTCATTGTTTCATGACAGTTGTGCAAGTGCTATGGAGAGTGTGATGAGAAACTGACCTAGGCTGGGGGCTCAGGAAAGGTTTGCTCAAGGTGGTGATGTCAAAACTGAGACTTAAAGCCAAGCATGGGGCCAGGGTCAAAGTTGGCAGGAGGTGGAAAGGACTACTGAAGAGGGTGTTGGGGAGAGGAATGTTCCTGGCAGAGGGACCAGTATGTACTAGGGACCTGAGGCAGGAGGGAGCATGACCAGTAGGAAAGACAGTGTGGCTGGACCAGAGGGAAGGAGGGAGATAAGACTGGAGAGAAGGAGTCTGGGCCAGTGCATTGGAAACTGCTCTTATACCCCTCAACCATGTGAGTCCTGATTTCCTCTTTTCTGAACTGGAAGGAGGAAGCCAGGACCAGCTCCCAGACACATTTTGCCTTTGATCCTTCTTCAGGGTTGTCATCTCTTGTCCCCTCCCCTGTTCTGCCCCAGCGCTGCCCACCCCACAGTATTTGCACTCTTGGTATCTGTGCCTGCTTTGGCATCTACACCTCCAGCAGAGTGTGGCCTCCCTGAGAGCATGCACCCATCTCTGTGCCCTGAGAGTCAGGCTCACAGCAGGTGTTCTCAGCTGCTATTTGCTGGTGTCCACTGTGTCTCACCCTGTGCTGGGCATGCCCTGCCTGCCCAAAGCATTCGCTCTGTGGGAAGACAGCCTTTGAACAGACTGGACCTTGATGACCACTATGAAGGAGCCTGTTAGGGGACTTGCATGTGGGCCTGGAAGTGCTTTGAGGGCAGGCCCATCCTGGGTTTTCTCACCTGCTCTAGTCCTCAGGGGGTGGCAGAGCAATTGGCACAAGGGAGGTACTCAGTAATGTGTGGTGAGAGGATGAAAAAGAAAAACGAAGTTTAACTGAAAGAGTGAAGGATAAGAGTGAAGGAAGGGCAAGGAGACTCACCTGGCAAGATCTAGGAGTGGCAACATGCAGATGGGAGGAGATGGGGGAGAGGGGATCTGAAGAGAGGGAGGAAGCCAATGCTTATTGAGCTCCTCTTCTGGGCCAGGCTGGGCACTTTTGTGCAGTTACCTTGGCCAGCCCTCACAGCACCCTTGCCTCATGGGCACCTCTGCCCTCCCTTTTCTGATAAAGCCCCAGGGTCCAGGAGGGTTAAGTCACTGGCCTGAGGTCACACAGTTACTAAGAAGCTGTGCCGGGATTTGAGCCCAGATCTGTCTGCTCCTCTTCACTAAAATGAGGAAGCAAAGGAGGAGGAAAAGGCAGAGGAAGGAGAGGACTAAGAACAAAAGAAGAGCGGTGGCAAAGGAGTGAGCTCAATGAATCATTTTTTCAGCTTGAAAACAATTCCCATTTCCCAGCCCTGAGGAGGGAGCTGCGGCAGATCTGAGGCAAGGCTGGCCCTCTGACTCGCAGGAGCCTGCTGAGGGGCCCCAGCAAGCTGCTTCAAAGCTGGCCTGTTCAGCACAGGCGCTTTTAAACTTAGCTCGGGAAACTTTCCAGGGCTGACTTTTTGCACTTTGTTTCCAAATCAAGAGATGGGGAAGTCCCTCTCAGCTCAGTAGGGTGGAGAGCTCACCTAGCCAGCTTGCCCTGAGGTTCCAGGTGTGGCACATCCCAGGGCAGCCAGCTTGTCCCTAGATGCCTGGGGGGCAGCCTGCCCCCTACCCTCATCTGGGTTCCTGAGGAGAATTCAGGGTATAGGCTTGGCATCCGGTCTCTCCTGGGCCTCTCTTCTTGTGCCTCCCTGAGTCTGTTTTCTACCTGGCTTCTGGGTAGCACTTGCCGACAAGGCGAGAGCATCTCACCAATGTCACATGTGCTCCTCGCTCTTTTCAGCACAGCAGTCTCGCAACTATCATCCTCTGATGACCATTTTGAGAGGTGGATGAGGATCTCCCCAACCCTCAACTCTCTCTAATTTTTGGAATTCAGATTTGGATTTTGGATGTACACCAAGAGGCTGGCTCCATGCATTTTAATTAAGCTGTCTTTTTTCATTTATTAATAATATGCTCCTCTTAACTATGATTTATTTGTTAAACAAAGCACCATAAGCCATCACTTATTCATCTTAATTTCAACAAAATTAAAGTAGTCACTGTTAGATTGCACCTAATTGCACTTGCAATGAAAAGAACGGAGATGTTAATCAAAATAAATTGAAGATAAACAATAAAATCATTACATCTTTGCAGCGGTTAAGTATAACTAATCAGCTTTGACTCGAAGCGACTGAACAGGAATAATGAATGTGTCACTGAAGAAGCACTCTTTAAGGGAAGCCGCTACGGCCTGGGTCCTCAGGGCAGGAGATGGCCACCCTGCTCATGTGGCCCTGAAGGTTCCTGTCCCCTGGGCTGGGCAGAGGGGCCCTGAGGAGCAAGGGGAGCAGGGAAAAAGAGGCTCATAGACTGGGAGAGAGTCATGGGTAGGGGTCCTGAGAAAGTGAGAGGTTCCAGGCTCATTTCTGAACACTCAGGTAACTAAGGGTAGGGGAAGAGAGGCTGGGAGAGAAACACAGACAGACAGGCCTTCAGTGGACACAAACAAACAG
This sequence comes from Elephas maximus indicus, assembly GCF_024166365.1. Lineage (NCBI taxonomy): Eukaryota > Metazoa > Chordata > Mammalia > Proboscidea > Elephantidae > Elephas > Elephas maximus. The sequence goes on along the minus strand of NC_064827.1, from coordinate 75,098,417 downwards.
ACACACCCCAGTAGAGAAGAGTCAAAGAGAAAGAGAGACAAGCAGAGAGAAAGAGACCAGGAAGAGAAATAAGGACAAAGAGGTAGAACAAGGCCAGAGATGGATGGACGGACAAGGAGAAAGAGAGTGAAGAAGCTCTGAGGAACAGAAAGTGAGGTAGCTCTGACAAAGTGATGGAGTAGGGATGGAAAAGCCTAGTGGGAAGAGGGAGGCAGGAGAGAGAGAACCAGGCAGACCCACAAGGTGGAGGCTGGTCAGTCTTAATTAAGTAATCTCTTCTGTGAGGACAAGACAAGCAGATTTTAATTTTGAGCCAGTGAAAGCTCAGATTTCAGGTTAGGACTCTGAGGACAAAGTGGTCCTCAGGAGTCTGTTCAGGTAAATGAATACCAGATGGTGATCCCTGGACTGGAAAGGGACAGCTGAGGTAGAGGGAAGCAGAGGGCTACCTGAGCAACTCCTGGGCTTGTCCTCTAATCACAGAGATTTCACAGGCCAGAAGGGTCCAGATTGGGGTCCTATCCCCATGTCTCAGGCCTCTGTGCCAGCCCTTGTGGTGCTGGCCTGGACATAAGACACAGAGCCAGAGAGAGATCAGCCTGGGCTTCTCTGGGTGTGGCTGCCTCAGCAGCACCCCCTTTCCAGGCTGGGAAGACTCAGAATTTGGGCAACCCTGGGAAATGAGAAAATCATGCCATCTTGGCAAGATCGGGAACAGAGACCAGGAGAGAACAGCCTGAAAGACACCTGTATTTTCTGAATACTTACCGTGTTCCTAGATCTGGGCTGGGCCCAGGAAACAAAACAGATATGACTTCTCTGTGACTCAATTTCCCTCTTTAAAGTAGGATTAATTAATAACAGAACCTACTTCATAGGTTTATTATGAAGATTAAATGAGTTAATATTTACAAAGAACTTAGAACAGTGGTTGGATTTTGGTAAGGGCTTTATATGTTTGTTAAATAAAATTAATTCCTGCCCTCATGGAGTGCAAGATCTAGTAGAGGAGAGACTCATTAGCAGTTAAGTTCAGTCCATTGGGATGAGGGCCAAAATAAATGCTTCAAGATGCTTTGGGAGCCCAGAGTGAAGAGAGAACTTCCATCTGAGCAAAGTCTTGAAATAGGAATAATAATTAGCCAAATGGAGGGAGAGGAGAAGGAAGAAAGGGTTTTCTAGGCAGAGGGGGCCACAAGAGCAAAGGCAGGTAGGCAAGACACAGCAGGATATATCTTGGGGATGTCAAGGAGAGTGTGAAGAAGCAGGGATCAGAATCAAGATGATGCTAGAAACCAGGGACCCAGGTCTTGATGTGTATCAGAAGGAACCACCGAAGAGCATCTGGGTGGACACTTACTGGGTGTTGTTTGTTTTTGCTGTTCAGCATGCATTCACTGTATTTGGAGTGGGGCTTTTCTTTTGGGATTATGTTCTCCTCCCCTTTCTCCATTCCCCTTTCTGGTCCACGCCAAGCAAACAAAAAAACCCATTGTGGTCAAGTCTATTCATGGCAACCCCACGTGCTACAGAGTAGAATCGTGTTTCACAGGGTTTTCGTGCCTGTAATTTTTACATAAGCAGATTTCTAGGTCTCTCTTCCACAGCACCAATCTTTTGGTTAGTAACCGAGAGCAAATCGTTTGTGCCACCCAGAGTACTTCTGGTAGAGCCAACTCCACCATAATGCCAGGAGAAGGAACATGTGACACAGACCTAAGCCAATTGGTGCAGTTCATTCCTGTGGCCACAGTGATTGGTTGAGGAATAGGTCCAATGGGAGTCAGGTCCATAGGGGCCAATCCAGAGCTTCGTCTAGAGGACCTGGGAGAGGTCTTTGATCCTTTCTGCTGGTCTCTAATCTAATGAGATGTAAGGGCTGGGCTGCTGCCACCCTCTCACTACCATGTAGACTCTGAAACCAAAGCCAGCACAGCAGAAGGCAGCATGATGGAGCAAAATGTGTTCCAGTGACATTTTTGAGCCCCAAAATCAGCTGAGATAAAGCCAGCTCTAGCCCCTGGCCTTTTTGGTTTCATGAGCCAATAAATTTCTTTTTGCTTAAGCCAGTTTGGGTTGGGTTTCCTGTCACTAGGAAGTTGGAACAGAAAGAGTCCTGATACAGGCTTCAAACAGGAATACCACACAGTCGTGTGTTTTAATAACATCAATCTGGTAGTCACAGTGTGGCAACGGGACTGTAGGGAATGAGCTTGCAGGCAGGGAGACCAACAGGGAGGCTGGCATGGTCATCCCAAAGAGATCTTATGAGGCAGAGCAGGCAGAACTAGGGGCTGTTCTGGAGGTCAGAAGTGTGAAATCAAGACGTCAGCAGGGCCTCTTCCAGCTTCTGGTGACTGTGGCTGCATGACTCTAATCTCTGTCTCTATCTTCACACCATCTTCTCCTCTGTGGCCATGACCTCTCCTCTTCTTTGTCTTAAAATTACACTTATTAGATTTAGGACCCACCTGGGTAATCCAGGAGATAATCTCACCTCAAGAACCCCAACTTGAATATATCTGCGAAGATGCTTTTGCCAAATAAGTTCACGTTCACAGGTTCTGGGATGTGGACATACATTTTTGGCCACCATTCAATCCACTAAAACCAGCAGGGAAAATGATCACCAGTTCAAAAAGATCAGAATAAATATCGTTGAATGGGAATCGGAGGCATGGGAGGTGCAGCAGTGGTGAGAGAGTACTAGGGAGTGCAGAAATTTAGGCCTCTTGGCTGGGAGGAATTCCATTCCAGTGCACCAAGAGAACTTGCATGCAGGATTTCCGAGCCACTGTCCTGGTTCCCTAGATGTCTTAGGGTGGGCTCTCTAGAGAAACCAAACCAGTAGAGAGTATAAATATGTATACAAATATTTATATCAAGAAAACGGCTCATGCAACTGTAGAGGCTGGAACTTTCTAAGTCTGTGGATCAAGACAGAGGCTTCTCTTGATTTACATAGCTGCAGGGGCTGGTGAACCCAAGATTGGCAGGTTGGAGAGCGGGGCTCCCTCTCTCAGGCTGTGAAGATCTATGAACCCCGAGGTCTTTAGATAACCTGGTAGCTCAAGTCCTAAGAGCTGGAGGTCAAACAAACAGCAGGCAGCCACAGGATCCAGAATGAGCAAAAAAGCCAGAATGTCTGCTTATATTTGGATGCAGGCCACACCTTCAAGGAAACTCTTTTTCAACTGATTGGCTACTCAGAGCAGATTCAATCATGTGAGTGATCACATATAAACACTGAGAATCATGGCCCTGCCAAGCTGACACACAATCTTAACCATCACACTAGGGAATCCAGGAGACCCAGAGAAGAGCCAGGAGCCTAAGGAATGGAAGGAAAACAGTACTTTGCATTTTCAAAACCTGGAAGGTGAGAGATTCTGCAAATGCATGGAATAGGGAGCTCAGTGCCCATCTGAGGAAGATTCCAGATACCTCGGGGCTTGTGAGAGTACCTAGGAGGGAAAGCAGTGATTTCCAGGGCCCACACTGATTCCCTAAGGACAAGTCATGCCAGATCAGCCTCAGCTCTTTCTTTTCCAGGGTTACCAGATGAGTAGGTCAGGGAAGGCATAATGGATAGAGTGAGCCCAAACTTTCGTGTGGGCCTTTTAAAAGATGCCTTGTGGTTTTCTTGTAAATAGGACAGAGAAAAATGTAGGATGGATTCAAAACTGAGTAGGGAGTTGACTACCCATAATGAAAAGGTATTGACTGATCCCTGTTCCCTGGAAAAAGTCCTCTAGTGGGGCACCCTAGATTCTCTTTACCTATTTAGGAGTAACCTAGATCCCATCTTGCTGCTCAAGTTACATGTGATGATGCTAAACATTGGGAAAGCCCACTTGTCCAATTGGAAGATGGTTTGAGAGTGAAAGAATCAGAGACTCTATTGGATAATAGAACTCTTTCATGTGTGTGTTTTGGTGTTAGCTACGCTCTGGCAGAACAATGGAGAATAAGACAGAGAGATAGACGGGGTATCTGCCCTCACAGAGCGTGCTGTTCTGTGTGGGAATCAAGCAAGCACTTACAATTCAGTGCGATAAGTACTCCAAATGATATCAACAAGATGAGGTTTATAAAATGGGAGGAGGCAGGGAAAATGATAAGCTCCTGTCCTGGTCCAAAAAAATCAGTAGTAGCAGCTCAGGAGAAGGGAGAGCTGGATCAGCAGCAGTTGGAGTGAAGTGGAGAGGGCAGTGGTGTGGGAGGGGGGCATATGGCCCTGCCATGATTGGAGACCTGACATGTAGCCTTTTAGCTTACATAAGCTTAGCAAAGGAGAGGGTTTGGAGTTGTGTGGGGGTGGGGGGTGAAGGCTCTAGGCAAAATTGGGGCAAGAGTAGAAATAGTTTTGAAATCATCTTATTCATTTATCATGGCAGGAACTGAAAAGCCCCTTGAGGACTGGAGTAAGGATGACTTTGAGTGAGGCAGTATAGTAGCCCCTCAACCTACCCCAGGCCAGGATGCAGCTGACTGACTTCGGAGCCCCAGGCCAGGAGCCACTCCAGAGCAGTATGGTGGGGTCAAGAAGGGTCAGAGAGACTAAGATGCTCTTTGTCTAATTTGGCTAGTCCCAGACCAAGGGAAGGAGAAATCCTGCTAACATGGGAGGCAAGAGGAGGGTGGTACCTACATCATCACCATCTCCCAGACTCGGTGCCTGGCTCAGTGCCTGGCACACAATGGGTACTGGGTGAGGACTACCTAAAACAGAAGGCTATTTCCATTTCCACTTCTCTCTGACACCCTTTTCACTTCTCAGAGCCTCAGCTTCTCTATCTGTAAAGTGGGTCAGGATGATCAACACACCATGTGAAAGAATTGTGTGAACCCTAAAGCCCTGTTCAAATACAGGGACTTAATGAGAGATGAGGAAGCAACCTCCATATTGCTGCTTCCTAAGCGTGCCCCTTTAGTAACATTTTGGTCATGAAAAACAGGACCAATTTTCTCATGAACATTAAAGAAGGATAAACTAAATTTTAAGGATCAACACTTCTCATGAGACATAATAAGACACACTAATGGTATTCCATAAATGCCTGCTCCCTTCCCCACCTTCGGCTCATAGCAAAGAAAGGGAATTTATATAAAGATAGGCCATAGGAAAGCGAGGAGTTTGCCTTGGCCAACCTGGAATCCCCTCCCAATTGTCCTTAGCTGCGACCCTGAGGACCCTGCTGGGAATTGCTTTATCACCCTGACTCCCCTCTACCCTCAGCTCTGGGAACTCTGCCTCCTGCACTCCCTTGCCTGACCGGGTGATGACCAAGGTCGTGACAGCTCTGTTTACTGATCACTTACTCAGTGCCAGGCAGAGGGCTCAGGGCTTACCATGCATTAGCTCAGTTTCCCTGTTAGTAGAGTCTATTATTATCAACTATCCTTTTACATATGAGGAAACTGAGGCTCAGAAGAGAAATGTGAGTTTCCTAAAGTCACACAGCCAGCAATTGCCACAGCCAGGACTCAGGGCTGGATCTGTATGATTCCAAAGGTTGAGCTTGTAACGATGACCCCAACCTGTCTGATGTAGACTCTGGTGGATGAATGGTCTGGGAAGAAAATGGCGCCCTGGGACTGGGGCCCCTGGACTAGCAGCAGGCAGAGGCGGCCCTCCTAGATGGTGATGCTGTAAGTGGCAGTGCTCCCAGAAGACAGTGCTTCAGCTTCATCTGGAGTCCATGAAACAGGAGGTGACCCCACAATTCCTCTTTGAAGTAGGAGCCAGAGTCGGGAACCACCGCACCAGGCATGGCCGAATGCTGTGTCTCAGTGGAAGGCCAGGAACACACCAATTGTGTCCTTCACAGGGGAGGCCAGAGTAGCCCAGAGATTGTGCTGGGCAAGGGAGGAGGTGTGGAGGAGAAGCTCATATTTGCCCACGGTGCTCCCTTTTAAGCTGAAGAAGTAGAGGCTTTAAAACGCACTGTATCGCGTGCTCATCTACTAGTCCTTTGCAAGAACCACAGTGATAATTATTTCCCTGTTATCCAGATGGAAAACCCACAGAGGTTAAAGCCTGGGAAGTGGCAGAGTTAGGACATGAACCCGTGGCCTTAACCTCTGTGCTCAGACAGCATAAGCAACTTGCCCAGGGCCACAGGCGGAAAGTGGCAGCACCATTTTGACTGTTTCTGGTGTGGAGGCAGAGTGAAATAGTGGGGGAAACCTGGAGCCCTTGGTGTATTTGACCCCTGGAAGTGAGACGGGCAGAAGGGAGTGGCAGCCTGGAGGCTGGCAGAGAGGGTCTGTAAGAGACCAGTGGGGAATCAGTTCTTATGGAAGGCACTGTTTCATCTTTGAAAGCCCCTGGGACAGCTTCTCCTCCCTGCTTTTTACTGCCTGCTGGGAATTGCAAAGAATCCAAGCATGCCCAACAGATGTTTTATTCTACCCTGAGCTGGCCCACTTGGGCAAAGTAAACTTCTTTCTCCAGGAGAAAAATAAGGAGGCAAGCATTTCTAGGGCATTTACTATATGCCAGGCCAGAGAGATTTGTTTCTTCATTTCACACAGAAGCTCCAGCTCAGAGACGCAAACTGACTTGCCCAGGGGCGCACAGCAAATCAGCCCCCATTGTCTAAACTCAGAGTGCCCAGCTTTGGGCCCAGGACCCAGGAGATACTACTCTCCATTCTGGAGCTTTCCAAGAGCTGGTGCTGACTCCCTCCCAGCCTCTGGGTCCCCGTTCTCAGGTCTTCTAACAGAGGAACACCTAGGAGGGCTGTGGGTCCATGACATCTCTGAGGCTCTGAGTCAGCAGAAGTTCTCTTCCCCACCTCAAAGGGCACTGAATCACTGAGTCATTAAAAATCTCTTCAGGTGACTTCTTGGGAAGGCTCTCCGTCATCTGATCCTGCCTCCTTCTGCAGCTTCATCTCTCAGCATCCTCTGCCCTCCAGTACCCCAACACTTTGCCCTTTTTACTCCAGGCTTCTGCCTCTGCTGCTCCCCTTCCTGAGGCTCACACTGCCCCCCGCTTCATTAACCTCTCCACTACTCATCCCTCAGGTCCCAGCTTAAATGTCACTTCTTCTGGGAAGCTGTCTTGATTCTTACCTGGCTTACCACCTATACCACACACTCACACACAGTCATACACACTCATTCCTCAGTCACACGCACATGCACATACACACTCATAAACACATTCGTACATACACACTTATACACATGTGCTCACACAGACATTATCTAGTGTTCATGGTTGTGTCCCCAGTACCTAAAACAGCTCCTGGCACAGAGCAAACTCTCTGTGAATTTGAGTTGATTGCATGAACACATGAAAGGAATAGATTTCGGTTCAGTTAATCGTCTGGGACTTACCATTAAGCAGCTGGGAGGACCTTAGGCAAGATACTTAATCTCTCCGGGACTTAGTTTCCTCATGGGTAAAATAAGTCTGATGACAGAACCTTCTGCACAAGGTATGAGGAGTCAGTGAGGGATTCCATGCACAGCACCTGGACCGTGGCAGGGAATTAGTAATGTTAAAAAGAAACTAACTCCTGGAAGACCGTGCCTTCACCGTGCCCCCCAGGTTTCCCACATTGAGGAGAATGGCAATAAGTGCAGAAGTTAGTATCTGCTTAAGAAATCTGAGTCTCCTGAACTACAAGTTTGAGACATACAAGTACCCTGGCCGCTGAGGACTTTATAGTCCAATGGCGGAGTAAGCCCCAAATAGGCAGTGACAGAGGTGGCTGAGGCTGCTGTGGCAGAAGGAGTTCTGGGTGAAGCCCCATGGATGGCATCCCAGCGGAGGGGATGCTTGAACTAGGCCAGGAGGGAAAGGCAGGAGCTTCCCAGGCTAAGAATTAAGAAGCGGAGAGTCCTGTAGGGAGAGAAGACTGCATGGGCAAAGCCTGGAGAGCAGTGACTGGATCAGAAGGACCAAAGCCCAGGTGCCTGGTAGGGGCTAGAGAAAGCTGGAGAGAGCTGGAGAGGGTAGAGATACCAGTAAAGAGCACAGGAAGCTGTCATCCCAAGGAAGTTTTGTCCTATAGGCCAAAGGGAGCCATGGCAAGGCTTCAGACAAATTGAAGGTGAGGATTGGAGGGTGACATCATCAGATTTACTCTCCAGAAAGAGAGTATGAACAAGGCTTAGACTGGCAAAAAAGAGACTCCTTAGTAGGCATTCAGAGCATACCCCCTCAGCCCCTTAAATGCATAGAAATAGAAGTCATTGGGTTTCAGAGTCAAGTAGACCTTGCTTCCAATCTGACTCATCTCCTTAGGGCTGTGTGACAAGTGGCTGGCCCTTTCTAAGCCCTGGCTGCTCATCTGTAAATCAGGGACCATAAGACTGACCTGCAAGGCTGCTGAGAGGATATGGAGAGGTTCTGGGTATGCAAGGGCCCCACACACAGTATGCACACAACGAAGGTCAGCGCCCTTTCTCTTTGAGCCTAAGGAAGAATTCACCCTGATCATCTAAAGGACTCAGGTGTGACCAAACCCACATGCTTGTTCCACGCCCATGTTAATCAGGTTATTCCAGTAGCAGTCTTCGGGGCTTCCCAGAGCACACATCAGCCCAGCACCTCCAACGCGCCTTGTTAAAAACCTCCTCCTAAATTCAGTATCATTGCCCGGCAGACCAGGTCACCCCAGGCAGGGGCAGCTGGACCTTTGTAGCTGCACATAAAGGCTGTCCCATCCCTGGTCCCAGGGTTTACAGCCAGAGTGACACAGACCAAATTCGTGCTCAGGGGGACATCCTTGCTGCAAACCTTCCATCCATCTGGACAAGCCACCCTCCAGGACACGGGTAGATGAGAGCCTTCGAGGAGATTCAAGGCATATTGGGCATGAGCTATAAGAACCCGAGAAGTTTACAACATACAGGGGAAATGTAGCTTTCCTCCTTCCCAGCGCTGTACATACATTCAACACCATTCTAGTCCCCTATGATGTCGCACTTTGTTAATAATAATCACATCTACCTTTAGTTGAGCCTTACTATGTGCCAGGTACCTTGCAAAATTTCGCTTGATCTTTATAACACTGTGAAGCGTGTACAGTTTGTCAGTGCCATTCACAAAGAAACTGAGGCTCACAGAGTTTATATCACTTGTCAAGTCATCCCCTGGCACCTAGTGGACTGGGACTCAAATCCAGGTCTGTGGGCTCTAGATCTTTTATTCATAATTGCTGAGCAATTTGGTTGGTTTAAAAAGGCTCTGTTTAGATAAGTCGAGGGGGACAAATATTCTGTCGGTTGTGCAGAGGCTGGGCTTCGCTGTGATCTTGGAGGCAGGCAGTGCAGGAGGTTGCTGAGCAATGTGATGGGGAGGCTGGAAACAGCAGAGATTGATCCTCTAAGGCTATCCTATCAGAGACCCAGGTGGGCTGAGGGTTTAGGAGACCCTAGCTGGTGCCTCCCACAATCAAATTTCAGTCCTCACCCCATCCTTCCTCTGCCCAAAGACCTTTGCCAGCTCCCTATTGACTTTAGGACAAAGTCTAAATCCCTTGTTCTGGCATTCAAGGCCCTTCAGGAGATCACCATTCACGTCTAACCCTCTAGACTCACCCCTGCCACTCAGCCCACCTGAGAGCCTCATTTCTCTTTCATAACTCTGAGCCACTGCATATATTGTTCCTGCTGCCTGAAATACCTTTCCTGTCATTTCCTTTTGGTGAACTCAGGCCATTCTTCAGCCCCTAGCTCAAACATCAGTGAAGCCAATGCAATCTCTCCTACCTAGAACACCTTCTCTTGCTCTTTCTCTCTCTCCCCCTTTTGGTTTGCAGTGCATTTGTTTATGCGCCTGTCTTGTTCTTTAGGCTCTGAGCTTCCTGAGGCCAGGGTCTGAGTCTTGCCTACCTTGGCCTCCCCAACCCTGAGCACAAGGTCCAGCACAGAGTAGGTCACACAAAATATTTGGAAATGAGAGAATGAATGACCCCATGGAATGAACGAAGGTTGCAGATGTGAGAAGAGAAGGCTAAACTGCTGTACCTGGGGAAGAAGAGAAGTGAAAGCCTGTGAGAGAAATCAGTGTGGCTGGGAGGGGCACTCTAGCTCCCTTTGACTGACTGAATTAAGAGTTAGACCCAAGATTCTTTTCTTGAGAAATATTTTTAATGGATATCAGGATGACTCATCCCTTGACTACCTTCCCATACCCTTAACTTTTGAAGGGGCCTCATGCCCTTGTATTAACTCAGAAAACTTCCTTTGGCCCCATTCTTTCACTCATTCAATGAGTCAAGATAGGATCAGTTATGCTGCAGTAACAACCACCCCAGAATCTCAGTGCTTATACTGTATGTCCACTGCAGGTATACTGTCTCCCTCTCAGGGACCCATGCTGAGGGAGGCTCCCTCCCTGTGCTTCTACAATTACTGAGGCAGAGAAAAGGGATATGGCAAATTGCACACTGGCTCTTAAATCTTCTGCCTGGAGTTGACCCATCACTTCTACTCAAAATTCACTGGCCAAAGCAAGTCACAGAACCACACCTCACTTCTAAGCGGGTGGGGAAGTGTAACTATACATGTGCCTAGAAAGCAGAGAGATGGAAACATCTGGCAAATAACGTTAAATACTACCATGCCTATTAACATGTACTGTGCACCTACTATGTGCCATGCATAGTAGGAGTTCTAGAGCAGGTGGTAATTGTTCTCTTCACGTGTTATCTCTGAGAAGTCTTATCTGACTCCCTGGAATGTTCAATTATCCCTTCTCCACAGTTTCATGTCACCAAGACTCTGCACATATAATCCCATCAGCTTCCTCTCTTCGCTACTTGGCATATTCCCATCCCTCCTTTTTCCTTCTCTTCCTCCCTGCCTTCCTTTTTTCATTTAACAAACATATGTTAAGCACCTTGATAGCCAGCATTATGCTTGTCTTTTCAAGATCCAGCTCAAATATCACGTGTTTTTGGAGGCCTTCTCTGACCATCCCACTGATAATCAAATGCTTCCTGTTCTGGGCCTCCAGCACCTTCAACATCCTTCTGCTTGTCTCTTTGGGTTCTAAGTGTCTGTGTCCATGCCAACTTTGCCCACTATGCTGTGAGCTTTGCGAGGGCGAGGACTATGTCTCATTCATCTACATACTCTTAGCTCTTACAGCTTATTCTCAGGAAAAGATTGTTAATTGACTGGTTGAGTGAATGAATAAAAGGATGTTCACCAATAACTTGCATACGAGGTAGAAGATGGTTTTCCACTGTACTTAAAATCTAAACTCCTTCCCATAGCCAACAACACCCTGCCTAATCTGACCCCTGCCCATCATGTTCCAGTCTTGGTCATCCGTCAGTTCATCAAACATGTCACATTCATCCTTGTGTCAAGGCCTTTGCACAAGCTGTGCCCTCTTCCTGAAACATTCTGTGCTCAGTTCATCATGGCACTGGCTCCCTCTCTCCATTCTAGTCCCTGTTCAAATGCCACCTCCTCTGGGAGGCCTTCCCTGACCACCTAATCAAAGGAATCCTCCACTGCTGTCTTTGTCTCATTGCCTGTTTTGTTTTGATTGAAGTGCTTTCCACGTGACATTATTTTTTGTGTATATAGTCTCTCCCCCTTCTAAAGTGTAAAGTTCATGACAGCAGGGGCCTTACCTGGCCTGTTCACAGTGCTATCACAGGACTTCTGTGTAGTGCCTGGTATATAACAACGGTTGAGTTCGTATTTGTTGAATGAATGAGTAAAAGGTAAAATGTGGCACATTATCTAAGAGGGGTGTAGCCTAAATGAGGGGGGATTTAGCTGTTTCTTGCCCACCAACCAGGCCATAGGCCTTGAACCCCTTGATCTTCCCTACCTATCAGCTCCATAAATGCCTATTTATCTAGAACACTCCCATCCCTGATACACATACACCTGAAACTCATGGAGCCATCCTTTAGGCAAGAAGAAAGTACCTGGCACCAGAGCACAGAGGTCCTTCAGGGGCCATCTCCCAGCTTGCCTTTCTTTTGATTCTGGGCCACATGACTGCTCATTGCCTGAGTACCCAGCCCTGTGCAGCTGTAGCATAATCTCTAGTTTTAAAAGCAAGGCTGGGTGTTTCTCCTGTCCTGCCTTTGAGAAGAACGCACAGAGCGGCCAACCCAGAGCTGGCAGAGCAGACATGGACTTCAAAGCCCCATCTTTAACTGCTAGTTGCCAGGCAACTGGAAGGTCAAGGGCTAGAGGCAGGGTGGGGCACAGCCAGGAATAGGCTGTGCCCACATGCGTTGGGGTCAAGGGGGGCTGCCTCCCCAGCTGGGCCAAAGATATGAAAGCAGGTTCATATCTCCTTTCTTCTTTGGCCGTAGGTGAGAGCTCTGCAGGGGCTGGGTGAGGAAGATTCATTGCTGAGCCCCTGACACCCTGCGTGGGCCTAAATGGATTATGACTCTGCACTCTCATGACCCCCCTACAAATGTCTTCCTTGGGGTATGGGGAAACAAGCCCTCTTATTCCCTTATATTGATTCACTCTTTTCAGAGGGTAAGTTTGCAGCCTACAAAAGCCTTTTGAATTTGTTCTAGGAATGTATCCAGCACATACTAATGCGAGTGCATAGATCCATTCAATAATTTGTTCCATCAGTTGATTGTTCAAAATGATCTATTGAGGCCCTACTATGTGCCAGGCACTGGATCACGCACTGAGATACTCTCATGAGCACCCAGACATGTGACCCTTAGGTTCCCTTAGGAATCTCACAGTTTACTGGGGGAGAGAGGTACTGAATATACGGTCACAGAAACCCTTAGTTGTGATTACGATAGGCACTTCAGGTGAAAAGCATAGGGTGTGGTGGAACAAGGTTCACAAATTCTTACAGCAATGTTTTCTGCAAGTAAAAATAGGCAGCAGCCCAAATATCCATCCACAGGGGAATGTCAAGGAAAACTGGTGTATTCATACTTTGGATTGTCTTGTACCTGTTCAAAAGCATAAGGCAGGTTACATGGACAGACAGCGAAAGATGTTCTCAATATAGTGTTAATTTCTTAAAAGTGTATGTTATGCTTAATTTCTGTAATACTAACAATTATTGTCATATTTGTGTGTTATTAATATTTACATGGGAAAAGACTAGAAGAATATGTCCCATATTGTTAACAGCTGTTATTTCAGGGGAGGAAAATACCTGTGACTTTCACTTCTTAAGCATTCCTATAACATTTGAATTATTAAAAATAAACATGCACTACCTTAGTGAAAAAGAAAAGCTGGGGAAAAAAACTGATGGTAAACATTTTTGAGAGTATTCAGCCATCCAGAATCAAGGCTGCTCAGAGACTGGGGTCTTCCTTCTTGAAGACACATTTCCTTCCACCCAGGACTAGAATCTCAAAAGAGAAAAGAACCACAGTAATTACGGAGTGGAAGGGGTCCTTAGAGGTCAGTGTGGTGCTGGGAGGGCTGGGTTCTAACCTTTCACCAGCGGTGATTGCAGTAAGTCGCTGGGTCTCAGTTTCCTCACCTGCAGAAATAATATAATAATCTCTTTCTCACAAGGTTGTTTGCAGAGTAAATGAAACGCTATATCAGAATTTTCTTGGAAAGCCACTATTTGGTGGTTCTAAACAGAAGGAATGCCTTTGCCAGACCTGAGAGAATCATATGGAATTGTTGGAAAAGGAGAAATAATTTTGCTCTTGGCTCTTCTTGCAGGGAAACGAAGTTTGCTTACATCATCTACCTAGGAAAATGCAGTAACACGTCTGCTTGTCAATAAGAAGCAATGTTTTCAGTATGTTTCCTTCGGCATCCCCCTCTGGCACAGGGAAGGTAGCAGAGTTTGTTGACTGAGTAATTAAACGATCAACTCCAGCCTAGAAGTGACTTATGGATGTCACCAGGTGTAAATCTCAAGTGAGCAATTCACTGAATAAAATCCACATTGCACTCTCCGAATAGTCTTGGTGAAATTGACTGTGAAATGTCTTCAGCATATCCACGCAACGCACACCTCTGCATATAACGGCTTGCGGTAAGAGGAAAGGCAGTGAGGCTGGCTCAAGCCATGAGCCAGTTAAAACTGGTTGAGATGGAGTCCAGGACTCTGGCTTGAAGAACAGGTTGGGAAGCAAAAGCTGGAGAAAGCTTTGGCTTTCTAAGAGGGCAGAACTTCAACCCCAGGGCACTCTCCAAGTCACAAATAGGGTTTGGGCCAAGGTAAGCTGGGACCTAGGGACCAGGACAGTGGGAAGGCAAGGGGTCTGGCAACATCCAAGGGGGTGGTCTGAGGCTTAAAGTCCAGTGCCCAAAGTTGTGTGGTGGGCTTTGGCTTGGGCCTGTCTAGCATCAATTTTTGGGGGATAGGGGCAGCATCCATTAGAGTCAGGGCAGCCATGGAGGCAGGAAGATCAGTTTCTCCATAGCAGAACCCCAGCGAACCTGTGAAGTGCTCAGCTCAGGATCTGGCACATACTAAGTTCTTAACCAGTCAGTAGCTGCCAGCACTTGCTATTATTAATAATGTTGTATTAAGGAAGATCAAAGAATTGATGCTTTTGAATTATGGTATAGGTGAAGAATATTGAATATACCACGGACTGCCAGAAGAACAAAGAGATTTGCCTCAGAAGAAGTACAGCCAGAATGCTCCTTAGAAAAGAGGATGGTGAGACTTTGTCTGATGTACTTTGGACATTTTATCTGGAGGGATCAGGCCCTGGAGAAGGATATGATACTTGGTAAAGTGGAGGGTCATTGAAAAAGAGGAAGATCCTCAATTAGATGGATTGACACAGTGTCTACAACAACAGGCTGGGCTGCCTGAATCTAAGCTAGGGCTGGGGCACTATTCTAGGGTTCTGGCTTCACTGGTGAGCTCTAAATCAGAGGGAAAAAATGGAGTTCTTGGTGAGAAATAGAAGTAAGAACATCCGATTGTGTGTTTCCTATGCAAGAGGCACTATTGTAAGCCCTTTACCTAGGTTGTTATTATTATCAGGTGCCATCGAGTAGGTTCCGACTCATACAGACCCCATGTACAACAGAACAAAACACTGCCTGGTCCTGCATTGTTGCAGCCACCATGTCAATCCATCTAATTAAGAGTCTTCCACTTTTTCAACGACCCTCCACTTTACCAAGTATCATGTCCTCCAAGGACTGGTGCCTCCTGATAACATGTCCAAAGTACACCAGACAAAGTCTTGCCATCCTCATTTCTAAGGAGCATTCTGGCTGCACTTCTTCTGAGACAGATCTGTTCGTTCTTCTGGCAATCCATTGTACATTCAATATTCTTCACCTATACCATAATTCAAAAGCATCAATTCTTTGATCTTCCTTATTCATTTATCCAGCTTTCACATGCATATGAGATGACTGAAAATACCATGGCTTGGGTCAGGCATGCCTTAGTCCTCAAAGTGACATCTTTGCTTTTTAACACTTTAAAGAGGTCTCTTGCAGCAGCTTTGCCCGGTGCAATACATTATTTGATTTCTTGACTGCTGCTTCCATGGACGCTGACTGCAGATCCCAGTAAAATAAAATCCTTGACAATTTCAATCTTTTTTCTTTTTAGCACGGTGTTGCTTCTTGGTCCAGTTGTTAGGATTTTTTTTCTTTATGTTGAGGTGCAATTCATACTTAAGGCTGTAGTCTTTGATCTTCGTCAGTAAGTTCTTCAAGTCCTCCTTGCTTTTAGTAAGCAAGATTGTGTCATCTGCATACTGCAGGTTATGAATGAGTGTTTACAGGATATATCCTGATGCCTCATTCTTCATATATAGTTCAGGCTCATGGATTATTTGCTCAGCGTACAGATTTACCTGACTTGAAACAATGCAGTATTCCTTTGTTCTGTTCCAACAACTGCCTTTTGGTCTATGTATGGGTACTGCACGAGCACTCTTAAGTGTCCTGGAATTCCCATCCTTGGCCAAGTTATTCATAATTTGATATGATCCACAGAGTCTGATGCCTTTACACAGCCAATAAAACATCTTTCTGGTATTCTCTGCTTTCAGCCAAGATCCATCTGACATCAGCAATGGTATCCCTCTTTCTGTGTCCTCTTCTGAATCTGGCTTGAATTTCTGGCAGTTTTCTGTTGATGTACTGCTGCAACTGTTTTTAAATGATCTTCAGCAAAATTTTACTTGTGTGCGATATTGTTCGATAGTTTCTACATTCTGTTGGATCACCTTTCTTTGGAATGGGCACAAATATGGACCTCTTCCAGTTGGTCGGCCAGGTAGCTGTCTTCCAAATTTCTTGGCACAGATGAGTGAGTGTTTCCAGTGTTGCATCCATTTGTTGAAACATCTCAAATGGTATTTTGTCAGTTCCTGGAGCCTTGTTTTTTGCCAATGCCTTCGGTGCATCTTGGACTTCTTCTGTCAATACCATTGCTTCTTCATCATATGCGACCTCCTGAAATGGTTGATAATCAATTATTTTTGGTACAGTGACTCTATGTATTCCTTCTATCTTCTTTTGATGCTTCCTGCGTCATTCAATATTTTGCCCATTTAAAAAAAAAAAAAAAAAAAACCTGTTGCCATTAAGTACATTCCAACTCATAACAACCCTGTAAGACAGAGAACTGCTCCAGTAGCTGGTGGATTCAAACTACTGACATTTTGGTTAGCAAATGAGCTCTTAACCACTGAGCCACCAGGGCTCCACTTTGCCCTTAGAATTCTTCAATGTTGCAACTTGAGGCTTGAATTTTTTTCTTCAGTTCTTTCAGCTTGAGAAATGCTGAGCGTGTTCTTCTCATTTGGTTTTCTAACTTCAGGTCTTTGCACATTTCATTGTAATACTTTACTTTGTTTTCTTGAGCTGCCCTTTGAAATTTCCTGTTCAGCTCTTTTACTTCATTTCTTCCATTTACTTTAGCTACTCTACATTCAGGAGCAAGTTTTAGAGTCTGTTTTGACATCCATTTCGGTCTTTTCTTTGTTTCCTGTTGGGTTAACTCACAACAATTCCCTGCAGTACAGACTGTTACTATGCGCATTTTACAGATGAGAAAATTGAGTCTTACTGAGGATAAGTAACTTGCCCAAGGTCACACAATTAGTAATTTTTTTTTTTTTTCTAACCAGGGCCCTTGAACAATATGAGGATGACAACCACAGCCCCATTCACTTAATGCCCCCAGGAGTCTGACTTTGTGCAAAATGCTTAAATCATCTCATGTGACCTCCCAGGTCTCTAGGGTAAATGCATAGCATAATCTCATTTTACAGGTGAGGAAAGTGGTTCAGAGCTGAAGTGACTCACCCAAGCTCACACAGCCAGAAGATGACAGGCCAGGACAGAAGCTAGGTCCTTCTGTCAGTCTGAGTCCAGATGCTGAGGCTTTCTCAACAAGCCGACACTCAGCCAGCAGGTGGGTAGGGAGAAGCAGAGCATAGGGGGCACTTGGGACTTCATAGCTTCCCTTAGATGCACGAGTGCCAGATGGGTGGTGGCCAGACTGCTGCTGGTCCCCTTCTGCTGGGAGGTTGGGGTTGCGGCTCCCCTCTCTCACTCTCCACCCTAATCAGGAGGGGCCCAGAGA
This sequence comes from Elephas maximus indicus, assembly GCF_024166365.1. Taxonomy (NCBI): domain Eukaryota; kingdom Metazoa; phylum Chordata; class Mammalia; order Proboscidea; family Elephantidae; genus Elephas; species Elephas maximus. The sequence continues at coordinate 75,080,908 of NC_064827.1, read as the reverse complement.
TCTGGTAGAGTAAGGCTGCTTTTAGGAACTGGGAAAGCCCAGCTTGGGGCTGTCCTCCTGGCCCTGCCCTGAAGGCGTTCATGAAGAAAGGACTGTATCCACCCAGTAATTAGCTGGGCCCTGGCACAGGAAGCCCAAAGTGGAAGCTGATAGAAGGGGGCCCCATGGTCTGCACTGGAGGTGGCAGGAGCACTAGAGAGAGGTAGGGGCTCCTCTCTGGTCTCCCTGCCTCCTTCCTCTCTCCTTCCTGTTCCTCTTCTAGCCTGAGACCATAGAGCTACTCCTAAAACACAAATCTGACTACCACTTTGCTGGTTAATGACCTTCAGTAGCTACTCATTTCCTTCAGGATAAAGTCTCAGCAAGCAAGGCCTTTTGAGTATGACCGGGCCCTTGCCTTCCTCTCTAGCCTCATCTCCTACCATATCCTCCACTTCGAACACACACACATACACGCACGCACACACACGCATGCACACACACACACATTTTGCTGCAGCCATTCTGCACAGTTTCCTGGATATACTAGGCTCTTAAGCCTCTGTGCCTTTCTGCCTAGTGTTCTCTCTGCCTAGATTGTCCTTTCCAACTTCTTCGCCCAGCTAGCTCCTACCTGTGTTGGTCAACTAGTACTGTGATAACAGAAATACCCTAAGTGGATGGCTTTAACAAAGAGAACTTTATTCTCTCACAGACCAGTAGGCTACAAGTCCAAATTCAGCGTGTCAGCTCCAGGGGAAGGCTTTCTCTCTCTATTGGCTCTGGAGGAAGGTCCTGCAATGCATCAGTCTTCCCTTGGTCTGGGAGCAACTCCGTGCAGGAACCTCAGGTCCAAAGGATGCGCTCTGCTCCCGGCACTGCTTTCTTGGTGGTATGAGGTCCCCACATCTCTCTGCTCACTTCTCTCTTTTGTATTTTAAAAAGAGATTGGCTTAAGACACTATCTAGAACTACTTTAGGTGACGGGAAAGACAACACACTATACAGACGAGGTTAGCACAACTGAATTAAACCAAAGCAAAGAAGTTTCCTGAATAAGCTGAATGCTTCAAAGGCCAGTGTAGCAGGGGCAGGGGTTTGGGGACCATGGTTTCAGGGGACATCTAAATCATTTGACATAATAAAATCTATTAAGAAAACATTCTGCATCCCACTTTGGAGAGTGCCACCTGGGGCCTTAAACGCTAGCAAGCAGCCATCTAAGATGTATCAATTGGTCTCAACCCACCTGGATCAAAGGAGAAAGAAGAACACCAAGGACACAAGGTAATTATGAGCCCAAGAGACAGAAAGGGCCACATACACCAGAGACTACATCAGCCTGAGAGCAGAAGAACTAGATGGTGCTTAGCTGCAACTGATGACTGCCCTGACAGGGAACACAACAGAGAACCCCTGAGGGAGTAGTTGAGCAGTGGGTTGCAGACCCCATATTCTCATAAAAAGACCAGACTTAATGGTCTGACTAAGACTAGAAGGACTCCGGTGGTCATGGCCCCTCGACCTTCTGTTGGCCCAGGACGGGAACCATTCCCAAAGCCCACTCTTCAGACAGGGATTGGACTGGACAATGGATTGGGGAGGGATGCTGGTGAGGAGTGAGCTTCTTGGGTCAGGTAGACACTTGAGACTACGTTGGCATTGCCTGCCTGGAGGGGAGATGAGAGGGTAGAGGGGGTTAGAAGTTGATGAAATGGACACAAGAAGAGAGAGCGTGAAGGGAGGGAGTGGGCTGCCTCATTAGGGGGAGAGCAATTGGGAGTATATAGCAAGGTGTACATAAGTTTGTGTGTGAGAGACTGACTTGATTTGTAAACTTTCACTTAAAGCACAATAAAAATTGAAAAAAAAAAAAGACACTATCTAATCTTGTAGATCTCATCAATGTACCAACCAAAAAACCCAGTGCTGTCGAGTTGATTCTGACTCATAGCGACCCTATAGGACTGCCCCATAGAGTTTCTAAAGAGTGCCTGGCAGATTCGAACTGCCGACACTTTGGTTAGCAGCTGTAGCTCATCAACATAACTGCTGCTAATCCATCTTCTTACATCATAGTGATAGGATTTACAGCACATAGGGAAATCACATCAGATGATAAAATGGTAGACAATCATAGAATAATACAAGGGAATCATGACCTAGACAAGGTGACAGATATTTTTGGGGGACACAATTCAATCAATGACACTGACCTTCATGACACGGCTCTGGCTATGCCTCCTCCAACAAGCCTTGCCTGACCCTGAAGCTGGGTTAGCTGCCCTATTTCATGCCCTAGCACCCCATCCTCCCTCCATTGCTGCTTGTATCAGGCTGGATTGGAGCTGTTCGGCTGTGTGTCTCCCTTCTTACACTGTGAGCTCCTCCTTTCAGGTGCCTACTTCATCCCTGCTTCCTCTGAGTCCAGCCAGGTCAGGTGAGGGCTCTGGCCATGGTTGATGAAAGAATGGATGAATGAAGGTGAATGGATGAATGAAACTCCAAAGGCTTTCCCATAGAATTCTCCCTTCTGTCTCTTCCTTCGATGCTATGAAACTGGCAGCAAGAGGGTTAAAGCATGGAGATGCTACAACGTGTTAGCAGCATGAGGACCAGGTGAAAACGAATGGTTACCAGGCTGCCATGCCACATCCGCCAGGCTTCTGCTTATTCCTGGTGCCACATATGGTCTGCAGGATGCCTGCCTGCCCCAGAGAAGGGTGTGTGTGAGTGTGCAAACAACGTGTGTGTGTGTGAATGATGTGTGTTTGTGTTTGTGTGTGTGTGCATGGATGTGTCCGGTGGATGGGGGAGGGGAGAAAGTGACAGAAAATGAAAGCCAGAAAGAGAGAGAAGCAAAGCAGAAAAGGTTAGATAGAGACAGTTAGGAGCAGGTAGTAGAGGAGAGGAGGGGAGAGAAAGGGAATGGAGAGGTGAAGAGAGGAGGAAAGGGGACAGGAAGGTAGCGGAGGGGTGACGGTGCAGGAGGGGAGAGAAGAGGGAAGGAGAGGAGGAGAAGGAAGAAGATGGGAGAGGGAAGAAGAGAAAAAAGGAGAGGAGAGGCAATAGAGAATCCGAAGGAAGATGAGCAGGGGAAGAAAACAAGAAAGGAAATTGGACTGTGAAGGCTAGATAGGGGGGTGGGGGGTGGTGTGAGCCTCCCAGGGCACCCTGATCACACCCTGATGGAACCAAAAGTTATTCAGAGGCTAAACGTTACCTGACTGGACTTGAAATTTTCTACAGCTGCCCCATGGCTTCTATAGCATCATGGCTCCACGCCCATTCTTCTGCGATCCCCATGCTTTGGAGTGCCTTCCTTGAAGTTTTCTAAGTCCCCCTCTAGTGACTGGGACTGGCCGGGTTGTCTGTGCCATCTGGGTGGGGTATCATACATGGACCCTAGTGTCCATTTCTCCTCTTTGGGTCACTCTCTGACCATGTATCCATACCACTCCCCACTCCCACACAAGAGAGGTTGACCAGGTGCCCCAAGGAGCTTCGAGACTCATCCTGTGGAGTAGTTCCAGGGCTTCTGGGCTGGGCTTCAGTTCCAGAAAGGCAGCCTGGCCAGCAGATCATTCCTGCTAGCCTGTGTGGTATTGCTTCACACAACCTCATGAGACTGGGCTACCAGAATGGTTCTGACTTACTGATTCTGTGGGACTCGAATTCTTTATATAGATAGGGGCCCTGAGAAAATATTGGTTCCAGATCCTGCATATGCTAGGAGAAGCCCTGTCTATACCCTCAGATGGGCCAGGTTGGAGTGGGGAACAGCAACCTTGGCCTTCCCAATGAGAAGTTCCAAGGCTGAAGTAGGCTGTACCTGTAGCCATAATGGCTGCCAGCTCAGCCAGTATCTCCCTCCATTCTCTGCCCACCAACCTAAGTCCTGTGTTTCTCAGTCCAACTCTAAGAGGAGGGTGGGGTCTTCTCCTTCATCAGCCAGAAAGAGGAAGGCAGAAGGATGATGAGGCATTACTGGGAGGAAAGAGAGAGGAGTTGGGCTCAAGGATGTCAGAGCATTCACAGGGGAAGGGTAACTTTTAGTCAGATGTAAATGTGAAAGATAAAATGCTGAAGGTTCTAGAAGAAAACAAAGGATGCCATCTCCATGACCTTGGGGTAAGCAAAGATTTCTTAAATAGGACACAAAAATTTTAGCCACAAAGAAAAAAGTTTGAAAAATTGAACTACATTAAAATCAAGAATTTCTGTTCATCAAATTACATCAAGAGAGTGAAAAAGTAAGCCACAAACTGAGAGGATTTGCAATGCATTTATATAGGTTCACATATTCCAAAATCTTAAATGTCCTGAAAAACAATGCCAACATTTTTTTCCCCCAGAAGTTGTTTAGTGGCAAAACCTCACCTGACCCAACACAAAACTATTTATAGCCTTCATTTAGTGTATGAATATTCATGTGTTTCCTCCAGAGACATTAATGAGTTTTATTATGGGGACCCACTGAATATTCTGTTCAAACTCATAAAATAGGGCATATGAACCTTATAGCTTTTATAAAATTTGAGAAATTCTGAATTTTCAGACATATGTAGCCCTAAGTTACTGTCCTAAGGAAGTTTACTGGTTGTAACTCATTTACTCAATGTGTCAGTTCTTCCTGGTTGGGTGGGGCAGGAGAAGGGGAAAGGTCTGGGGAGTTTCGTGGGGAGGTGATAACTTAACTGAGTCTCAAAGACTGAGCACAGGTTAACCAGGCTAACAAGGCAGAAAAGGGCATTCTGTTTGGCAGGGGCAGCAAGAGGTTGGAGCAACGAAAGTGAGGACAGCATTGTAGAACTGCAATGGTTCATTAAAACTAGTGGGGAGAGGCAAGGGGAGAGCACCAAGATACAAGACTGGAAAGTTTGGCAGAGACTAGATCATTGAGGGCCTCACATGCTCAGCTGAGAAGTTCCAAGTCTATCCTATAGGCAACGAGGAGCCATGGGTTTTAGCAGACGAGGGACCCAGTCATATTTACATTTTAGGGAGATCCAGGTGAGGGAGGTACTCCTCCAAGTGCCTTGCTGAAATCCAGAATCGCTTTGCCTGCTGCCTCCCCCAATCCACCCGGACCACACATGGAAATGAGTCTGCTTTGGCATGACTTGCCTGGCACAACTCAACTTCCAGAAAATGTATCTGTAAGAATCGATCACGTCCTGGCAGGCGACCAACAAGGAAACAGGCAAGCGTGACTTTCGGAAGTCGGTAAGCAAGGCTCTGTGGGCAACTTCCAACTATGATTTCCATGGCTGCCCCATGGCTTCTATGGCATCATGGCTGACCTGGCCCATGGACAGGTGTGGCCAGGGAAAAGCTGTGGCTCAGCTGCTCCAGGTCTCTGCTCCTTGGAGGCTGCTATGCATATTCAACAGCATCCATTTGCAGCCCAAACAAACACTGCTCAAGTCGGTTTCAAATTTTGCTCTTTTTGTTCTGTTTTTCATGTAGCTTTTTTGGCTGGTTCAGGTTCGATGGGCAGGATATAGCATGTAAAAGAGCAGGGGATGTGTGTATTTTGTCTTGTTATTAGTTTTGGAGTCTATTAGCCAGGACCTAGGTTTATGGCACTCCAGTGTCTTGCATCCAGCATGACCCCCCAGGTTTTTAGTCCCCTACCTCATAACCCTGCCCCTACTCACAAGGCATCTGCTCTCATGGATTGAATATTTGGCCTTCTAATCTACTTTCCATATCTTTATTCATATATATGTAAATATATAGCATTGCTCTGAATGTTTTTTAAAATTTATGGAAATAATATTATGTTATACATCTAATTCTGCTTTTTGTTTTTTTCCTTTGACATTGTAAGCAGATGTAAGTTATTCCCTTTGATCTGGTATAATATTTCATCATATGCATTCCCCACATTTTAGTTATTCATTTCCTTACAAATGGACATCCAAGGTGCTTCCAAGTTCTTGTCATTTTAAGCAACACTGCAATGAACATCTTCGTACTTGGCTAGTATACAAGCTTCACAATCAACAGAACCTGGAGCTGAGTTCAGCTTCCCTCTCCCTCTTGTTGCATGGCCTTAAGCCTCAGCTCCCTCACCTGTAGACAAAAGAGGGGAGGGAGGGAATAATAATAACAATAGCTTATAGGGCTTCTCATACTAGACTGCACACCCAACGAAGGCAGGCCCTTATCTGCTTTCTTTACTGCTCCATTCCCAGCCCTCACACAGAGCCTGGAGCAACCAAAAAAACCCAAACCCACTGCCCATGATTCTGACTCACAGCAATCCTATAGGAGTGTAGAGCTCTCCCCTACGGTTTCCAAGGCTGTAAATCTTTGCAGAAGCAGACTGCCACAACTTTTTCCCAAGGAGTGGCTAGTAGGTTTGAACTGCCAACCTTTCAGTTAGTCTCAGAGTGTTTAACCACTGTGTGCCACGAGGGCTCCAAATATATGTGTATATAGATAGACAGATACAAATATCTATCTATTTTTATCAATAATTATTTAAATAATATTAATAATCAGTTTATAATTCCAATAAAATTAAACCTTTATAAATGACAATAATACTAGGTTTTACGTTCTGCTTGTGCCCCAAGTTCCTCTGTCTCTGGGATAGACTCCTTCCTTCTTCACTTCAGGAAACATTTTCTGAAGGTCTATCCACTGTGCCTGGCTTGGGTTGAGAAATCTGGGACTGGCCTGCCAGGCTGAGGCGAGGTGGCCTAATCATTCCTCCTGAGGCTGGTGCCCAGGAGCCGCTCACCATGCCAAGGCTCCCCCTGGGCCATCTTGGTCTATAAAACCCAGCTAATGCAATGTACCTACCTCACTAACGTGTTGTGAAGATTAATTATGGCTTGTAAAGGGCTTCAAAGATGAAACACGCTTGTTATGGAAATAGAGGGCTTGTGAAGCAAAGCTTTCTTTAAGTCTTCTCTTCCTTCTTGCAGCCTCTCTTGCTGTTCCTGCCTTTAAAGGGCCCCAGATGAGTTCAGAGGTGAGGGTGACCTCACCATGACTCCTGTGAGAAGTGAAGACCTTGTGCAGACTTCCCTGAATGACATATGTATGTGACTTCTTGCTGATAGTTTTAAAATTTAAACACCTGGTTCATTTCCTAACTACCTGTAACCCAGCTAAGTTGGTTCAAAATACATTAAACAGATTCAGCAATGGTGGTGAAATGTATTTCCGCTATTGCTGCCAAATTTAATGATTCAAATTGGTAAAAAAAAAAAAAAAGTTATTTCTTCTCCTCCTGCCTTCCCGTATTTAAAAATATTTGAAGTAGTGGAAATGTGAGCCAAATGTCTTCCGATAGTGAACTGGAGGAAGCAGGTGCTTTAGTGTCGGATGGACCTGAGTCAGATTCTATCTAAATCCCTCACCAGCTGTGGGCAACTTCTGTAACTTTTTGACCCTTAGTTTCCCCATCTGTCAAATGGGGATAATACTAGCCCCTATCAGGGTTATTGTCAGGATTAATCGAGTGGATGCAGGAAACGCACATAAAAACCATCCAGTACATGTTCCCAGTGCGGGAAATGCACATAAAAACCATCCAATACATGTTAGCTATTAATAATAATGGAATCCCTAGATGGTACAAATGGTTAATGAGCTCAGCTGCTAACTGAAAGGTTGATGGTTCAAGTCCACCCAGAGGCACCTCAAAAGAAGTGCCTGGCAATCTACTTCTGAAAAATCAGCCATCAAAAACCCTATGGATCACAGTTCTACTCCGACACACATGGGGTCGCCATGAGTCAGAGTCAACTCGACAGCAACTTTTTTTTTTTTACTGATTTATTAATAATAATACAACCAAACCTGATGAGAAAGGTGGTATCATCCCCACTTGACAAATGAGGAATCCAAGCTCAGAGGAGTGACGTGCCTTGCCACGATGTCGCAAAGGGAAAGTGGTACGTCGAGATTCAAACCCAGTCTGTCTGGCCTCAGAGCTCTGGTCACCCACACATGGCCTCATTCCTGAATGGAAGCTTGTGTTCCAAAACCAGAACCCGGGGCAAATCCCAATCCCAGCAGAGAGAGAAATAGGGAGCCCAGCGGAGTGTTGGAGCCTGGAGCATGCCTGCTCCTGTGCCACTGAGATGTTTAATCTCACGTTCCTGCATTATATTGGCATTCCATATGTTCACTTCTCATTTCCTGGTGATGTTAACACACACACAAGAGGAGAACGCCTGCTAGAAGCCTGCTAGGTTTTCTGAGACACCGCAGTAGGGTCAAAAATGTCCTCATGGCTTCGAGAGCTCCTGACACCTAAGGGGTGCCAGTGCAGTGGAGGATGTCCAGGATGTAGAGCCTTTCCCTGGGGCTGGGTCTAGGCCCAGGAGTCTCACCTTGGTCTACACTGAAGCCGGCTTGGCTAGGTCCCTTGTGGAATCCAGAAATTCTGGTCAAACTCATTCATGTCTGTCCATGACACTGCTCTCTGTTCTTTCATTCAATAAACATTTGCGGGGGTCCTACTATATCCCTGAACACTGCTTAATAACAATGGCCCTCTTCAGGCTTTACTACTGTCAAACACTGTTTTGCACTTTTCAGGCATCATCTCACTTAAACCTTAAACAATGCTTTGAGGTAAATATTATTAACATTATTTTAAGATATTATTATCATTATTTTATGGTTGAAGAAAAAAGGCTCTTAACCACCACAACATACTGCCTCCTTGAGGGCATGCACAGTATCTCATTCATTTCTTATCTCCAGCCCCCAGCACAGTATACAGTAGGTGCTCAATAAACGCTGGCTGTTGAATAAATAAGTAAAGTTCTGGATAATCATTCACAGGTGTACAGCGCTCTATAGTTTCCAAATGCTTTCCGCACATGTCCGTCTTCAGGTTAGATAGGAGAACTAGGTTTTATGATCCCCCTTCACAGAGAAGTCTTGTAAAGGTAAATAACTTATTCAGGGCCCTCAAAAGAGTAAGAGGTTGGAGCTTAGATACGACTCCCGATGAAGACACAACACACTTCCAAACAGGATGGAGCTGCAGAACAGAGAGGTATCTTTCTGTTTGAAAAATATAGATGTTTAAAAGCACTAGCACTCAAGCTGAAATCATATGCCCAGCACATGTTTTCTGAAAACATTCATATCACTTACACGGTCGGTGTGAAGTTTCAGATATTAAAATTATGAAAGAGCAAAGCAAGATGTGTGAGGCAGAGATGGAAAGAGAACAAAGTAAAACTCAACCTTGTCACCACCTCTTTAGTGCAGTTTCCTTCCCAGAAACCTCTCAAGGGTCCAAGTTTCCAATCCAAATTGATCTTGAATGGTACAGCTTATGTCTGGGAACCATGTTATGAGTAAGCAGATATGAGGATTCGAAGCCAGGTTCAAGTCTCGACTTGGCTACTTTCCAGCTGTGTGACCTTGGGCAAGTGTCCTTGACCTCAGTTTCCACATCTGTAAAATGCAGATTAATCACAGGCTTGTTGGGATGATGGATATGCTTTGTAAATTGCTATGAACCTGTAACTTTTTTGCTTTCTTTTCAGAACAGTAGGAAGGGAAAATTATAATACTAAATGCAGCTGTTATAATGGTCAGAATAAGCTAGGTTTAGCTACTATAATAAACAACCCCAAAATTTCAGTGGCTTCGCGCAACAGAAGTTTATTTCTCACTCGTGTTCCATGTCTGCCATGGGTCAACAGAGGGGTTCTGTTCACTGTGGTCCCAGAGTGAGCAGCTACCATCTTGTTTCCAGTCATTGTGTCCAAGGGGAAGAAGAGATTTGGAGGCTCTCCCAGGGATAATTTAATGTCTGGCCTGTAAGTGATGCAAGTCACTTTTGCTCATGATTCATTGGCCAGAACATGTCACATGGTTTTGCCCAACCACCAGATGGCCAGGAAGTACAACTCTACTGTGTGCCTGGAAGGGAAGAGAATCAGAAATATTTTCTTGAATGTTATCTACCATTCATTGAGCACTTTTCATGTGCCAGGCATTGTGCTGAGTGTTTTTCGAATGTATCACTTAAAGCCCTCAACGATCCTTTTAGCAGGGGCTTTTATCTTCAGTTTACACTTGAGCAACCCGACACTCAGAGATGCAAAGTAACTTGTCCAAGGCTGGACAACGGGTAAGTCGCAGAGTCAAAACTCACATCTGCGTAAGAGCCCTTGCTTGTTCCTCTGGGCTGTGCTCCTGTAGTCAGGCCCTTGTCCAAATGAGATGATCAAATACGTGGCTGGAATAAGAACTAATATTAACTGAGCTCTTCCTTTGTGTTAGACCCTTTACTACCATCTCAATTACACCTGAGAGTTAATTTCCATTTTAATGATAAAGGATCCGTGGCTCAGAGAGGTTAAATAACTTACCCAGGATCCACAGCAGAGGTAGCTTTTGAACCCAAGTCTACCTAGGTCTAAAGTCTGCTTGTTTTATACCTCTTCCCCACCCCCTTTCCTTATTTTTTTTTTAATCATTATTTATTATAGTAATGGTAGTACTGTGGTAAGCAGATCAGGTAAGAACGTGGGTGGCAGAGCCAGACTGTGGCCAGGTTAGAAACTGGGCTTTGCCACTTCCTACCTGCATGACCTTGGGTAAGTGTTTCACCTCCCTGAGTCTCAGTTTCCAAATCTGCAATATGGGGCTGATAATTGTACTTACCTGATGAGGTTGTTTAGAATAATAAATGAGATCGTCATCATGAAGATAATAATAACTAACATTTTCCAAGAACTTACCGTGATCAGAGCTTAGCATGCATTCTTTTCTCTTTAACTTATTTTATTTTGGATTAATTTTAGATTTACAGAAAAGTTGCAAAGATAATACAGAAGTTCCTGTATACCCTTTGCCCAACTTCTCCTAATATTAACACCTGCATAATCATAGTATATTTGTCAAAACTAAGAAATTAATATTGGTTCAATACTATTAACTATAGACTTCATTTGAATTTTACCAGTTTTCCCACTCATGTCCTTTTTCAATGGGCCCTGGTGACACAGTGGTTAAAGTGCTCAGCTGCAACCCAAAAGGTGAGGGGTTTGAACCCACCAGCTGCTTCACAGGAGAAAGATGTGGCAGTCTGCTTCCATAAAGATTTACAGCCTTGGAAACCCTATGGGGTAGTTCTACTCAGTCCTATCGGGTTACTATGAGCCCGAATCAACTAGATGGCAGTGGGTAATGGTATGATAATGGGGCTTTTTCAGTTCCATGATTCAACCCAGGCTTCCAATTGCATTTAGTCCTCACGTCTCTTTAGTCTCTCCCAATCTTTACAAGCATTCTTTCATTTTCATTTTCAGTTGAGGAAACCAAAGGCTTAGGATGATTAGACTACTGGCCAAGGTCACACAGCCAATAAGTTAGAAATCAAGTCCAGGTCTGTCTAATTCCAAAGCCCAAGTCTTTATCATTCATAAAGTAATTATCTGAAAGATATCCAACATTCCAAATCAGCACACAGAAAATAAGAAGCTCAGAGAGGGGAAAAAGACTGAAGCACAGAAGACTGGCTCTACAGCTTTAGAATACTAACTCAACGTGATCTACTCAAACCATAGCCGAAGTCCAGGTATTCTGTCCAGCGAGGAAAAGGCTCAGGCTGGCGAATGTGCATCTTGGGAGTCAAAGGAAGAAATTGAGCTAAGCTCCAGCTTAGACACTTAGAGGGAGCTGCCCAAACGGCAGACTTGTTATTGTTGTTAGGTGCCGTCGAGTCGGTTCCGACTCATAGCGACCCTGTGCACAACAGAACGAAACACTGCCCGGTCCTGCACCATCCTTACAATTGTTGTTATGCTTGACCCCATTGCTGCAGCCACTGTGTCAATCCACCTCGTTGAGGTTCTTCCTCTTTTCTGCTGACCCTGTACTTTGCCAAGCATGATGTCCTTCTCCAGAGACTGATCCCTCCTGACAACATGTCCAAAGTATGTAAGACGCAGTCTTGCCATCCTTGCTTCTAAGGAGCATTCTGGTTGTACTTTTTCCAAGACAGATTTATTCGTTCTTCTGGCAGTTCATGGTATATTCAATATTCTTCCCCAACACCACAATTCAAAGGCATCAATTCTTCTTCTGTCTTCCTTATTCATTATCCAGCTTTCACATGCATACGATGCGATTGAAAATACCATGGCTTGGGTCAGGCGCACCTTAGTCTTCAAGGTGACATCTTTGCTCTTCAACACTTTAAAGAGGTCCTTTGCAGCAGATTTACCCAACGCAATGTGTCTTTTGGTTTCTCGCCTGCTGCTCCCATGGCTGTTGACTGTGGATCCAAGTAAAATGAAATCCTCGACAACTTCAATCTTTTCTCCGTTTATCATGATGTTGCTCATTGGTCCAGTTGTGAGGATTTTTGTTTTCTTTATGTTGAGGTGCAATCCATACTGAAGGCTGTGGTCTTTGATCTTCATTAGTAAGTGCTTCAAGTCCTCTTCACATTCAGCAAGCAAGGTTGTGTCATCTGCATAACGCAGGGTGTTAATGAACCTTTCTCCAATCCTGATGCCCCATTCTTCTTCATTTAGTCCAGCTTCTTGGATTATTTACTCAGCATACAGATTGAATAGGTATGCTGAAAGAATATAACCCTGACACACACCTTCTTGACTTTAAACCAATCAGTACCCCTTGTTCCGTCCGAACAACTGCCTCTTGATCTATGTAAATGTTCCTCATGAACACAACTAAGTGTTCTGGAATTCCCATTCTTTGCAATGTTATCCATAATTTGTTATGATCCACACAGTCAAATGCTTTTGCATAGTCACTAAAACACAGGTAAACATCCTTCTGGTATTCTCTGCTTTCAGCCAGGATCCATCTGACATCAGCAATGATATCCCTGGTTCCACATCCTCTTCTGAAACCTACCTGAATTTCTGGCAAGTTCCCTGTCGACATACTGCTGCAGCCGTTTTTGAATGATCTTCAGCAAAATTTTGCTTGCGTGTGATATTAATGATATTGTTCTATAATTTCCACATTTGGTTGGATCACCTTTCTTGGGAATAGGCATAAATATGGATCTCTTCCAGTCAGTTGGCCAGGAAGCTGTCTTCCATATTCCTTGGCGTAGACGAGTGAGCACCTCCAGTGCTGCATCTGTTTGTTGAAACATCTCAGTTGATATTCCATCAATTCCCAGAGCCTTGTTTTTCATCAATGCCTTCAGAGCAGCTTGGACTTCTTCCTTCAGTACGATCGGTTCCTGATCATATGCTTCCTCTTGAAATGGTTGAACATCGACTAATTCTTTTTGGTGTAATGACTCTGTGTATTCCTTCCATATTCTTTTGATGCTTCCCGTGTCATTTAATATTTTCCCCAAAGAATCCTTCACTATTGCAACTCGAGGCTTGAATTTTTTCTTCAGTTCTTTCAGCTTGAGAAACACCGAGTGTGTTCCTCCTTTTCGGTTTTCCATTTCCAGCTCTTTGCACATGTCATTATAATACTTTACTTGGTCTTCTCGAGCCGCCCTTTGAAATCTTCTGTTCAGTTCTTTTACATCATCAATTCTTCCTTTTGCTTTAGCTGCTCGACGCTCAAGAGCAAGTTTCAGAGTCTCCTCTGACATCCATCTTCGTCTTTTCTTTCTTTCCTATCTTTTCCATGATCTCCTGCTTTCTTCATGTATGATGTCCTTGATGTCATTCCACAACTCGTCTGGTCTTCGATCGCCAGTGTTCAATGCGCCAAATCTATTCTTCAGATGGTCTGTAAATTCAGGTGGGATATACTCAAGGTCATATTTTGGCTCTCATGGACTTGCTCTGATTTTCTTCAGTTTCAGCTTGAACTTGCATATGAGCAATTGATGGTCTGTTCCACAGTCGGCCCCTGGCCTTGTTCTGACTGATGATATTGAGCTTTTCCATAGTTTCTTTCCACAGATGTAGTCAATTTGATTTCTGTGTGTTCCATGTGGTGAGGTCCATGTGTATAGTCACCATTTATGTTGGTGAAAGAAGGTATTTGCAATGAAGAAGTCGTTGGTCTTGCAAAATTTTATCATTCGATCTCTGGCATTGTTTCTGTCACCAAGGCCATATTTTCCAACTACTGATCCTTCTTCTTTGTTTCCAACTTTTGGATTAAAATCACCAGTAATTATCAATGCATCTTGGTTGCATATTCGATCAATTTCAGATGGCAGCAGCTGATAAAAATCTTCTATTTCTTCATCTTTGGCACTAGTGGTTGGTGCATAAATTTGAATAATAGTTGTATTAACTGGTCTTCCTTGTAGGCGTATGGATATTATCCTATCACTGACAGCATAGTACTTCAGGATAGATCTCGAAATGTTCTTTTTGATGATGAATGCAATATCATTTCTCTTCAAGTTGTCATTCCCAGCATAGCAGACTATATGAGTGTCTGATTCAAAATGGCCAATACCAGTCCATTTCAGTTCACTAATGCCTAGGATATCGATGTTTATGTGTTCCATTTCATTTTTGACAATTTCTAACTTTCCTAGATTCATACTTCGTACATTCCAGGTTCTGATTATTAATAGATGTTTGCAGCTGTTTCTTCTTATTTTGAGTCATGCCACATCAGCAAATGAAGGTCCCAAAAGCTTTACTCCATCCACGTCATTAAGGTTGACTCTATTTTGAGGAGGCGGGCTCTTCCCCAGTCATGTTTTGAGTGCCTTCCAACCTGGGGGGCTCTTCTTCCAGCACTATATCAGACAATGTTCTGCTACTATTCATAAGGTTTTCACTGGCTAATACTTTTCAGAAGTAGACTGCCGGGTCCTTCTTCCTAGTCTGTCTTAGTGTGGAAGCTCAGCTGAAACCTGTCCTCCACGGGTGACCCTGTTGGTATCTGAATACCGGTGGCATAGCTTCCAGCATCACAGCAACACACAAGCCCCCACAGTACGACAAACTGACAGGCACGTGAGGGAAGAGCAGACTAGACTGCAGCAAAGTCCATTGTAGAACATTCTTATAGAAGTGAGGAATCATCTAAGACAGGACCATAGAATCCACCTAACAGACGTTCCCTGGCACTCCCCTGTCTGGGCCACACAGTGGAGCTGCAGTGAACAAACCAGTCACCACTATTATGGCCTAATTTATATACATTGTAATTTGTATCTGGCTGCCTGGCATTTTATGTGTTCAAACTTCAGGAAGGGGGAAACAGGAAGTAGGTAGGGTGCCTGGTGTTCTGTTCCTTCAAGGGAAAAGAAGCGATCCAGATGGCTCAGCCTGAATCCCCAAGCCCTGGGTGTTGAGCCCAGGTGTAGCTGCTGCAGTACGGGGCCCAACACAGAGCAGGTGCTGGTGACTACCTACTGAGTGCATGAGTGCATGAATGAACTAATTTGTGTAGACTCCAGTACTTGGTACATAGTGTGGCACTTAATAAGTAGGGACTCATGAAAGAACAAAGAAATTAATAACATGCAGGACTCTGCCTGGCACTTAGAGCCAGTGCCGTCGAGTCGATTGGCACTTAGGGACTCTCTAAATGTTTGTTGCTCCAACAAATAGGCTGTGGCTAGTTTTCCATGGACAGCTTTCTAGTCTGTGGATTGCACCCATTAGCACACAGCACCGGTGCACCATAGTGGTGGAGAGCACAGAATCTGGAGCTAGAGTTCTTGGTTTGCGGCCCAGCTTTGCCACCTACCAACTGTCTGATCTTGGGAAGGTCACTTAAGCTCATCTGTACAATGGGGATGATGATTTTGATAATATTATTTACTTTAGACAGTTGGTATGAGAATTAAATAAGTCAAAACACTCATTTGTGTACGTTTTAATCTGTTCGGCGGGAACTTAGCTCAGTTTTAGAACTGAGCCTGACCGATGGTAAACGTCTCACAGAGTCAGCTAGTATAAGAAACCCTACCTTGCTCCTCCCTCTCCAGTCCCAATTCTTTTTTAAATACCCTTCAAATCAGATTTAGATACACTCCTTCTACTACAGAATCGATTTACGTTCATTAAAATTCGTTAGTGGGCACTCATTTTCTTTTTTTAAAGCTAGGTAACATAAAAAGTGTTTGACCGCTATACATGGAGTAAGGTAAAGTCCTGTTTCATGTCTCTGTTATATATGCATATGTGTGTTCCGGGTTGCAACATGACATATACTTCTTACAGTGAGTCATGGTAAAAAGTTTGAAAGCTACTGCCTCAAGAGGTCTCCCTCAGCAGATCAGAGGGCTGTCAAGCCCCCAAATGAACTGAGCAGTCCACTTTTTCCTTCAGGTCTCAATTGCCAGATCACCTCTTTACCCCTTTATTTCCCCAACCCCATGTGCTGACACCATGCCTTGCAGGTCTATGGCTTATGCAGGGAACTTTTGAGCAAACCCAACAAGTACTGTACTGGGCTTTACACACTTTAGCTCACATAATTCTCCCCATCAGCCTAGATGACAGTGGCTCCTGATCAGCACTAGCATCATCTGTGAGCTTGTTAGAGATGCAAATTCTCAGGCCTCACTCCAGACCCAATGAATCAGAAGCTCTGGGGGTGGGACCCAGCAACCTGAGCTTTACAAAGTCCTCCAGGTGCTTATAATGCACTGGGAAGTTTACAAACCACCTGGAAACCCTGGTAGTGTAGTGATTAAGAGCTATGGCTGCCAGCCAAAAGGTTGGCAGTTCGAATCCACCAGGCGCTGCCTTGGCAAACCCTATGGAGCAGTTCTACTCTGTCTTATAGGGTCTCTATGAGACTCGACAGCGACAGGTTTTTGGGCCCTGTGGGGAAAATGTTTTGCCTTTGAGGAACCTGAGGCTCAGAGAAATGAAGTGACATCCCCAAGATTAGCCAGGAAGGAAACGACAGACAGAATTCTAATCCATGTCTGTCTTTCCACAGTGTCACAGGACTCTTTCTCTCTCATCACGTAGTAGTGCAATTGTTTATGTGCTCTTCCTTCCCACTAGATCGTGAGTTCCTCCAGGCAGGGACCGGGACTGATCTGTTTCTGTTTTCCAGCCTTTAGTATTGAGTCTGATGCACGACAAGTGCTCTGCAACCTCTATTGTTGTTAGGTGCTGTCGAGTTGGTTCCAACTCATAGTGACCCCATAGGACAGAGTAGAACTGCCCCACAGGGTTTCCATGGATGACGATCAATTAAAAATAAGCCCTGGTGAATGCTCTTAACAGGTTCAAATGGGCATAACCACCCTGAGTTGCAAGATTAGACACACACAGGGATGGGGAGGATCCATTTCTTTTTCAAACTTTTTTCTCGTTTTTTTCATTGTGGTGAATATATATGTAATAAATTGTTTGCCATATCAACATTCGTCATGTATACAATTTGGTGGCATTAGTTCATCATGTTGTTCAATCATTACCATTATCCATTTTCAAATTTTTCCATCACCCTTAACAGAAGGTCAGTGTCCCTTAAGCAATGAGTCCCCCTTTTCCCCTCCCTCCCACCTGCCCCCAGTAACCACTAATAAACTTTGGTCTCTATATACTCTGGGAGGGCCCATTTTCTTGATAAGCAATGTTCCCGAGAGCCCCAAGCCCATCATGTAAGTAGGAGCTCAGGGAGAAGTCACATTCTACTTTGACCCCACTTTTGAAGAGGTGTCAGTTCCAAGTGGGTGCGTGAGGGGTTTAAGTCAGGAAATAGTTAACGGTTTGATAAAGTAAAAAAAAAAAATCCTCTGCTGGTTGTGAGACTTTCCAATAATGAGAAGTCAACACAATTAGACAAGGCACTAGATTTTTGTGCAGACTGCCAGCTGTCACTCTTCTTGACTAGCTGAGATCAAAGAAATGTATTTTATCTCTGTAAGTTATTAGACATGATAGGGCCATTAAATGGAGATATTGTCATAAGAAATATGTTGCTTGCTTTGAAAATAAACATCTCACCTTTGCTTCTTTTTCTCTGTGAAAAGCTGATAGAAATCAAACTATTTAACTTGGACCCTTCCAACATGCTTGCATCCTGTCATCTTTTCCCCAATCAGATCTGGAGTTCAGCTGTAGTCAGTCTAGCCCCTCATTCTCATTCCTGGGTATCTGTATAAGTTGAAACTATGGGACTGGGAAGTCAGGCAGAGACATTGTTAGCTGTAGGTCATTCCTGCTTTCAGTGATTATAACAAAACGTGTCACTTGTCCCAAAGCTTTGCTTGCTCTGAAAGAAGCTCACCCTCAGATGTCTTTCCAAGTACCTAATCTTAGCCTTTCTTCATCTCCAACCTGTGGGTGTCTAAAGAGCTCCTTCATTTCTACAAATAACATTGCAGCTGGTTTGGACCGACTATGGGACTTGAGTGAGATGTTTCTGGGGGATGAAGTTGTTTGCTTATATCTACCAATTGTTTAGGAGCTGAGGGGCTCCCAGGAAAAAGACTGTATCACTCACGGTCCTGGAAGGAGACAGAGGCATATTCAAAAGGGAATACTTGAAGAGAGTTTATCAAAGGCACTATTTCCAAGGATAGGCAGGGTTAAGAGATGGCGAAGCACTCCAGGATTGGCAGCAGTAGGGAGTCATTACTATCCCTAGGTGTGAGAAGGTAAAGGGAGGGAGAAGTTACTGGAGTTTGATGAGAGCCGAAGCTGAGGGCAGGGGTCACTTGATAGAAGCTGTAGCCATAGAGGGAAGAAGGAAGTCTCTGCCAAAATGCAGTGCAGTAGGGAGGGAGCCAAGGGGATCAATGCCCCATCTCTCTTTCTTCTTGCCCTCCATTCTTCTGCTGGTACTCCCCATTGACTGAACTCAACCAGAAGCCAGAGGGCAAGGGAGCCTGGCTGATGCGGTCTGTAGCACTCAGCCTCCTGGAGAACAGAGCAGAGTGCCAGAGAATGGAGAATGGATCTGGGGGTAAATGGTGAATATGCAGTACACACTGAACCCTTTCCACCATTGGGGCTTGAACATATCCAGACAAGATAGCCTCAGGGTGCCAGGGACCCTGGAAAAATACATTGGATGAGGACCCTAAGAGAGAATTTCCCATCAATTTGTTTGGCTTAATGAATGAGACTTTACAAAGAGGGTGAGCACTGGGGGGAGCCATTATGTTGGATCCCATAATACAGGCACTAATGAAACTCATCTGGGAACCCTGCCACTCTGGTAAGTATTTGTGTGCTCCGGGGAGCAAAGGGCTATGTCCTTGAATCAAGAATGCCAAAATACATCACTGAATTCTGTGGCACTCAGGGTTCAAACAGCCTGGCTGTGGGGATCCATAACACAGAGGGAGGGTTCTCCTCACTTCACAAGGGTAATGAGGAAGGCTTTCAGGTTTTCTCTCCTCAGGTCTCTAGAGTGTAGCTTGAGTTGCAGGCCCAAGAGATCTACCTGAAGTGGCCCCTCTGTGCATATGTGGGGCTCTGTTGGGTCTTAGCCTCTCTAGGTGGGACAGTAAGAAATGTTCAGGTCTGTAACTTGAACATATGTAAGCATCCCCTGGGAATCCCAGAGCTGCTTGGAATTGTGAAGGCCTGGGCTGCTGGAATCAAGAAAGAGAAAACTTTAAACAACCACATTTTGGATGTTGATGTGTTGTGATCTGACTGTACTTGTTCTCATTGTGAAGCCTGGAGCCTTCTCTCATCCTTGCAGCTGCTCTTCAAGGTAGGGATTCTGGTTCTATTTTTACAGGCAAGGATGCAGTTCAGAGAAAGCATCCTGGACAGGCCATGGGAGTGCTCTGACTGTCCTCTTTCCAGTCTTCCCTCATTCCCTCAACTTCTGCCACACTGGCCTTCTTGCTAGGCTGGAACTCACCATGCTCATCCTTGCTCCAGGGTCTTTGCACCTGCTCTTCCCTCTGCCTGGAACACCCCACCCCTCATACCAGTTATCCACATCATTCACTCCTTCATGTCATTTAGGTCTTTATTAAATGCCTGAGCACCCAACCGAAAAGATCCCTCCTTCTCACCCAGCATTTTCTACCTCCTTACCCTGCTTTATCTTCCTTCAAAGTGCTTATCACAAACTGAAGTTAACTTGCTTTTGTTTTGTGCACTCGTTTATGGACTACCTACCCTAGGCTTCACAAAGGCAGGGATTTTGTCTCATTGTTAGAAGAAGTGCCCAGCACATAGGGACTTTTAATAAATATTTATGAAACGAATGAATGAGTGAAAGAAAGAATGAATGATGAAAGGAAAGAAGGGAAGTCCAGGTCTTTCCAATTCTCAGGCTCCTATCACTCTGCCACGTTACTTCCCTGAGGGCGATCCTGAGGTCTAATCTACCTTGGGACAGCACAACACACTGACTGGCACATAGTAGGTGCTCAATAAAAAAACATTGAGGCATATGTAAATAATGCTGCAGTGACCATCTTTGTGCATTTATTTTGTCCACATCATTGACATTATTAACTTCGGATAGATCCTGAGAGGGGAAATGACAACGTCAAAGTCTTTGGACATATGTACCAAACTGCTTTCTGAATAGGAGGCAAATTTTTTACCACCAGTCTTGAGAATGTTGGGGTCCATTTTAGATTGTTCTAACTGGTGCTAATTACCTCCTGTTGGAGGAGTCTTTTTTCTGAAAATGCATCTACTGGCATCTCTAGCTAGTTAAATGGTAGCTAGGAAGATGACTTTTGGAAACCTTGGTAGCATAGCGGTTAAGAGCTATGGCTGCTAACCAAAAGGTCGCAGTTCAAATCCCCCAGGTGCTCCTTGGAAATCCTATGGGGCAGTTCTACTCTGTCCTATAGGGTCGCTATGAATTGGAATCGACTCCATGGCGATGGTTTTTTTTTTTTTAGGATGATGATTATTATTGTTTTTTCTATGTCTGTGCCTCAGTTTGCCTATTTGTATGATGCACCTTAGATGCTGTATGCCTCTCGGTGTGTAAGATCTTTCTCTCGGACACTGACCATCACTTGGGCCCAGAATATATTCCAGTCAACTGGCACCTCTACACTTGTAGGCCTCAGGAATTCAGCCTGTTGGAAATGAGGCTAAATTAGTTCTTCCAAAGAAAATGCCCATTTGGATAATGACTTCCCATATCTGTGCAGCCATGGGCTTGCCTTTCTAGGGAGACATGTCAGAATACGTTTGCCTGGTGGCAAATGAAGGCTAGGTGGCTTATTACTGCTATTAGTGATCATCGGTATGGGGCTGTAGGTGTACATAGTGCCTTACGATGCCCAGAGGAAGCCGGAACACAGGGCAACGTTTCTGCCCTCAAGGTACATCCTGGCTTGGCTGCTGGTGGGAATGAGTCCTTTGGAACAAAATGGACTTGCATAAACCAAGGTCTGAATAATGGGTAAGCACAGGGAGGGAAGGAGGATTTCCCAAGTGCTTCCCTGTGCCCACTGTAACACAGACATGATCTCATTTAATCTGCTAAACAATCCTAGGATTTAAGGATTTTTATCTTCATTTTCAAGTGAGAGGAAGTGGGGATTGAAGTCT
This sequence comes from Elephas maximus indicus, assembly GCF_024166365.1. Lineage (NCBI taxonomy): Eukaryota > Metazoa > Chordata > Mammalia > Proboscidea > Elephantidae > Elephas > Elephas maximus. The sequence goes on along the minus strand of NC_064827.1, from coordinate 75,059,516 downwards.
AGGCTCGATATTTTTCCACAATTCCTCAGCATTTGCTAGCTGTGTGGAGAGTGAGAATAACACTATTGGTATATGACCTGGGTCAGGATTGCAGGAGACAGCAGAATGGGCAAAGGAGGGACTACAAAGAAGGGGCTGGGACGTCTTCTTTGATTACGAGAGTAAAGGGGATCCTGAGTATGCTCTTTGCATTAGAAATCTGTCTGACTTGGGAGCACATAGGTGAGCACATGACACAGCCTTTGGAACCAAGCAAACCTGTGTTCAAGATCTTCTCTAACCCAGGAGCATAGAGTGGGTCACTTCTTTATCTGCACCTTGGTTTTATCCTCTGTAAAATGAGTATAACAACCACTTTCCACTTGGAAGCTGGTGTGAGGATTAAATGAGACAATGTATGTGTAATACCTGGCACACAGAAAGTCCACCACCAGAAAGATTTGGGGAGGAACAAGGGGTGGGGGAGATTATGTTGGATGCTGTTATCCACAAGTCACTTAACATCTTGGTGCCTCAGTTTCTCATCTGTAAAAAGGGATGACCAAGTATCCTTCTCATATGGTTGATGTGAAGATTAAATGAGTTAATACAACTAACATGCTTAGAACAAGGTTTGGCACAATGTCTGCTATTATTATTCTTATCTTTCTTGCCTTCATGTTGGATCAGGAGACTCTGTAGAATGAATTAGATTAGACATTTTTTTTAAGGACGTGGGGAAAGTAAAGGTCACAATGAGACATGTTTTGATCACCTTTTCAGAGGGAAAGGGTGCTCTGGCTCCCCCAGTGCTTTCTGTTCTACCTCTGGGCTCACATAGGAGGTTTGAACTAATGACCGGCATCACCCATTCTTGAGATAAGAGCTGTGTTAAAGAACCTGGCTTTCAGGGAGTGAGCATGAGTAAATTGTGAGTTATCATTATGGGAGAGCAGAAAGAACCTTGAATTTGGGATTTCTCTAGGGGTGAGGTGGTGACAATATCCCCTAACCTCACCAAGATGCTGTGAGTTTAAACTCTGATTATGTATGTATATCCATTGTAGGTACACGTTACATGGTATTATTTACCGTTAACGTTCAGGCACAGAGGAAGGGTGGGTACCTATTGAGCCTTCACACATGATGTTTCATGCATGGGCCCCTCCCCTACCCTTGCTGTTTTATTTTTCAATTAACAAATAGATATTGAGCACCCACTATGTACTAGCCACTGCAGTGTGGGTTGAGTCCCTGTCTCCTGGAGCTTATGCTCAAACAATAAGGCAGGTACCATGGATATCCCAGATTCTGTGCCAGGTTTTCCTTGGACAGAACAGGAACCCAAAGATTTTCTTTGGTATCTGGATAAAATCTGAAACCAAACATATAGGTATATTGTTCTTCACTACTTTTTGGCTAGATAATTTCTCCTTTTCATTGGGGTGCTGTATGACAGCTTCAATATCACATTTTCTAGAAGACATCATAGACTGCCCTGGCCAGAGTTCAGGTCCCCCTGTTATGCATTTCCTTCATATCCTGGACTTCTCCTTCATGTAACCCATCATCACTTGCAACTATTGTGATTATTTGTCATGTTATTGAATACTGGTCCGTCTACTAGACTGCAAACTCCATGAGCACAGGGACCATGTCTTTTTTTACTTCCATACTCCTCAGCTCCTATCAACAGCAATTGGTAAATCTTCAATAAAAACTTATTTAATGAAGGAACAGGTAGAAAAGAAAGCATTCTGAGGGCAATATTGTAAAATAAACAAACACGTACATTAAAACCTTGTCTTTCTTCCTCCTTAAGCAGGTGAGATGAGAGAGCAGAACTTTGGCAAAAGTTCTGAGTTGAGTTGAACCTTTCAGGGCCAAACCAAGAAGAGGGATAATTATTTTTCTCATTCACTTTTGTCGCTGGGGTCATTGAAGGCAGCTCAAAGTGGGCTTTGCTGGGCCCCAGTGTGATGGAGGAAAACCCCTCAGGGTGTCTCCTCAGGAGGGAGGGCCTCCTGTCTGCCAGGTCTGTACCTCTAGATATCTGGAATTTCATTCACTGTTTCATGTCTGGCTCCTTCCCTACTCACCGCCCCCTCCTCTTCCTGACTTGAGAATCTTGTTTGTTTTCTGGAAAGTCCTCATCTCTCACTGGAAGGCCTAGGATTCAGAGGCTAGAGACCTCGAGCTGGACTTGCCAGCAGGTTCAGTCAGGCCCCCTGCCCCCTACCCCCAAGACCCCAGCATGGCCTTGTCTTCTTCCCTCAGAGGCTGTGCTGGCTGGGCCAGGAAGGATCCAGCAACAGTTCCCACCAAACTCCCAAGCTGACTGCAGACATTTGTGCTGTCAACAGAATTGCAGAAAACGCAATTCATGTTGTTAATGAGCAGCTTGTTTGGGTAAACAAACCAGGTGAGGTGAAAAAAGTGATGCTCTCCAGTAGAAAACACAAGTGAACATTAGCCAGATGGAGAGCCGTGAGCTTCCACACTCTTCCCTTTTCGGCAGGTTCTGGATGGCTCGAAAGGACATTCCCTGTGCCACATGGGAGCTAGGGCTCTCCACACATGGCCTGACTGGCCTGCATTTCCTCCTGCAGGAGAAGAGTCACCTTATACCCAGCACCACTCTGAGTCTGGCACTGTGCCTCATGTCCTGCTTTATCAATAGTCCTCACAGCAACATGCAAGGTGGGTATTATTTAACCTATTTTACAGCTGGGGAAACTGAGGTTCTGAGATGAGAAAGAGGCTTGCCCAAAGTCAGGGTGGTGGACTGAATCCTGGTCAGCCTGACTCTTAAAGTCTTCCCAGTATCCCTCACTGCTTTCTTGGCCCTCACTCCTGCCTCCTCAGCTCCTAAGTCTAACGGAGGCATCTGTGGCTGCCATTCCCTGCCTCTTCCCTCAGACTGTGAGATTGAGGAAAGTTTTATCTTCCCACAGAGAGAATCCCCCACCTGTTTTGTCTGGTCAACTTTTGGAAAATTGTGCGGGCAGACTTTTGACCAGCTTCCCTGTGACAACAAAGAGTGTGTGTGTACGTATGTGTGTGTCATCCCACGTGTGTACATCCACCCAGCCATTCCAAGGGGAACTGATTTGTCCCTGGAATATAAACTTCGATACTCACAGCCCTCTCACCACACAATGACTTCACATTCTGTTTTGTTATCCTCAGAGCTTTCAGGGAAACACACACACACACACAGATACAGCTATATTTTACAAACATGAATGATTTGGGTAATTGCAATGGCTAAATCTATCCCCCATACAGGCAGAATCCAGGAAAAGGGAGGTTCAGTCTGCAGGCTCAAGGCTACATATGTTTCTGGCTGTCCTTCTACATCGCTCAAGAAAACACACGCGTGCGCACACACACACACACACATACATTAAATTCATATGTTATAATGCCATGAGTTATTTTCCCCTTAGCATTCAAGGGTAAAGAGTCCATTAAGCTGTCATCGGCCACATTACCAGCGGGAAAAGCCAGGGCAGACGGTTTGGCTTTAGCTATCCAGAGCACAGGTGCTCTGCCCCAGGATGAACACTGTATGGTGTCCATGTGCGGTTTTGCCCTAGAAGCAAAAATCAATTACTCTGACTGCTATTAGAGAGATGATCTGGTTAGGGAGGCTTGCTGTGCATGTGGCCACTGTTCATTATTGGCTCCTTACATGTATTATATCTTTTTTTTCCTACAGAAAAAGAGAGGCTTGGAGAGAAAAATTGTGTCACAGAGCCACAGCTTGGTACATGCTGGGTTTGAACCATAATCTTTCTAGCTCTAAATCGTCTATACTTAACCACTAGGCTACATTACCTCTCCTGCAAATGTCTGTGGCTTATTCTATACACACGATCTATGTAATAAAAGTTCCCAGTTTTTGAGGGGCCAGATATTATATGCCAGTCCTTGTGTATTATCTCATTTAATCCTTACCACAACCCTACAATTGTGATAATAGTGCTTATTGAAACATGTGCTTCTATTATTTTGATTTAACAGCTGAGGAGACTGATTCTTGGGAAGTGGGGAAGGACTTGCCCGCAATCACCCAGCTTAAATGTGGTGGTGGTGTGTGAAACACGATTTGTTCTCTGCTCTGTAACACTGCCATCCAGCAGCGAACGACACAAGCCCAGAAGCAGAGGCTTCCATAGGCAGTTGCCTTTTCCGAATTCAGATTAGTTTTCACTGAGCAGCTCAGCTTCTGCCTTCACGTAGGTGGAAGCCTTTCCTTTGAATGAGCCAATTACATTTAAAAAGCAAAAAAATAATTTATGCATATTAGCTAATGAGGATGCTGTTCAGGATATTTTTAGTCAAGCTGAGAGAGTGTGAGAGAGAGCAAGTGAGAGTGGAGCTTGGTAGAAATTGTTTTGGAAGGAGAGGCAGCTTGGAAATCAGACAGTCCTTAGCTCAAGTTTTAACTCTTACTGTTGTTGGCTGGGTAACCTGAAGAAAATCACCTTGCCTCTCTGAACCTGTGTCCTCATAAAATATGGCTCATAGTATCAACCTTTCAGGGACATTGTAAAAATTGGGGATAAACAAGAGTTAAACAGGGGGTCAGTGGTCACCAGTTGTCTCTATCATAATTAATCACTATCAAATATCATTTTATCCTCATAACCATCCCACAAAGTAAGTACTGGCAGTATCTCCATTTTCCAGATGAGGAAGCTAAGGCACCAAAGGTTAAGTAATTTGCCCTAGCTGGGCCAGGATCCAACCCCAGGCAGGCTGTGCCCCTAACCACCATGCCATGCTGCCCGTATTGTTCCTGGATGATTTTCACCACTCAGAGGCATAGCTCTGAGGGCTTTGGGTCATTTTTAAGAGATAAGGTCTCCTTTGGAAACTTCTGGAAGCTACCTAGAAATTAAAACCAACTCTGTCACTCAAATGGGTCAGAGGATCTCCTCCCCAGGGTCATGGCCACTCTGACCAATAAAAACTCTGCTCAGGCCAAGAGGTCAGAGATCTGGGATCTTGATCTCCGTTTGGATGATAAGGCAAATTCAACACTGTCACTCATTTTGTGTGCCTTGATTTGCAAAGTGGGAGAAATACTAGGATTAAAACTCTAGAATTCAGCTAACTAAATTTTCTGCTTGCAATGAAAACACTAAAATGGTTATGTGATGCATCAGATTAGGAGAAGGGGTAGCTGAAATAAATAAGGAAAAATAATGTCTCTACAGAGATCTATACATATAAACACACATAAAAAGGTATATATTAAAGAAAAACTAGCAAGGAAGTCCAAGAGTAGAATGGGGCAGAGTTCTGCAAACTCTCCAGCTCACTTCTTAAAGAGTAGAGGCACAGGATGACCATCTTCAAAATATAAGAGAAGAGGGCCTATGGAGTTTAGGTCTGCGTCCTGCCTAAAAGGCTGGCCCAATCAGGTAGAAGTGGGAGCAGCCCCAGGATAGAGTATAGCAGCTCCAGGATAGAATTTCCCAGAAGGTCCTGACAAGTATAATTAACACCCAAGGTGTTTTGAGAAGAGCCAAAATCATGGCTGGGAAGACAATGCATGTATCAAATCCTATAGGCGATGGGTAGAAGAACGTGGAAGAACAAACGGGAAGGTAGTGTGCTGGAGAGGGCAGAAATCTCAGGAAAAGGAGCAAGGCAAGGGGATCAGAAGCAAGTTCAAGTTCAAGAACACAGAGGTCCTTTTATAGAGTGTCCAGTATGAGCCACCAGGGTTAAGGAAGGTGGCTGAAGGGGCTACATCAGACCAGACTCTGTGCTGTGTCTAATCCACAGGTCCTTTTATCTATACTTGTATCCCCAGTGTCAAGCATGAGGCACCAAGCACACAGTAAGCCCTTTGGAAATGTTTGCTACACTGCAGGGCAGGGGAGCAGGGGCTGGGCCTTAGCGGGGAATAAGAAAGAGTTCCTAAGCACAGGACATGGCACATAGAAGGGATGTGGTGAATGAGTAAATGGACGGTCGATGGCACCTAACTTGTATCTTCAAGTACTAACAACACTTAGCCAAATGCACTCACTGTGTTGTACAAAGACAAAAGACTGGGCCGGAGCTGGAGGCTAATGAGAGTTGGGGGAGGAGCAGGTGGCTTGCTGAGGCCCTATAGGTACTAATAGGAAATCAATTCATATTGGCATCTGGGTAAGGCTTAAATTAGTGGTTTGCCAACCTGGTTGTGGACCGGCATCACTTGCGGAGCTTGTTAAAGTACAGAGCCTCTGTTTGTGCACGTGAATTATAATTTCCAGTATCAGAATTCCGCACTCTGTATCACAAACAAGCATCACCAGTGATGCTGATATTCATAGTTGGTTATGGGAACCAAGGTCTTAAATAATCAATTCTCATTGGTCTTTCTTAGAATTTGGCTTTTACTGGTTGTTTGTTGTAAAGAAGACTATTATTGTCTCTGTTTGTGAGCTATAACAGTTAACATTGAATCATTACCAAATGAAAGGCTAATCTATGTATTTCATATGTATAAACACATTTAATTGGCACAGTGGTTAAGAACTCGGCTGCTAACCAAAAAGTCAGCAGTTCAACTCTACCAGCTGCTCCTTGGAAGCCTTATGAGGCAGTTCTAATCTATCCTACAGGGTTGCTATGAGTCTGAATCGACTTGACAGCCATGGGTTTTTAACACATTTAATTTTCACATTGACCTCATGAGGAAGGTACTCTCATCCCCATTTTACAAATAAGGAAACTGAATGTTCGAGAGGTTAATAACTTGTCCAAGGTCACACAGCAAGGTAGTCTGGTCTCCAGAGCCCATGCTCTTAGCTTCTGCTGGAAAAGATTTAAGTTTATCACTTTAAATCCATGTATACCCAGGAGAGGACTGCAAAGGAGTTACATGTGCTGTTTATTCTTGTATTTATTTTTTTAAAAACAATATAAAGTTATTATCACTAAGAAAAATAATGTTGATGAATTAATGAACAACTCAGTGAGGGAAAACCACAGCAAGATAAAACATTGTATCTTAGGGAACAAACAAATGAACCCACAATTAGGAGTTAGGGTATAGGGGCTGAGTCCTGGCTCTGTCACTTGCCAGGTGTTTAATCTCAGGTGAGTCCCTTAGGCCCTCTGCGTAGTAGCGTCTTCATTTTTAAAGCAAGGATGATAGCCTCCCCCCCACCTGATTATTGAGCATTTGGAAAAATATAAGCCATTAAATATTTGCAAGGTAGTGTTATTAACAATAATAAAATGATGGACCATGTAATCAGAGAGTCGGTGAGTGGCCTTGCTGGGCTTATCAGATACAAGGAAGGGCTCAAACAATTATACTTAACCCTTGAAAGAGGGTAAAGAAATGTCCTAACTTAACACGCCAAGTTCAATTTTAAAGAAACATTTCTCAAATCTTGCTCTGTGGCTTATTATTCCTAGATGTGCCTCAGAATGAGGGTTTTGTGGTATTTATTTACTTATTCAGTAAATATTTATTGATCACTGCCTGTATGCCAGACTGTGGACTGGATGCTGAGGTCTAGGTATGGACAAGCCTGATGTGGTTCCTGTCTTTATCAACCTGACAACTTAGCAGAATAATACTTCCATTTATCGAATACCAAATATACTTTGGGAATCTTATATTTTTTATTCACTTGATCCTCATGAGGTAGGTATTATTGTCCCCTTATTTAAGATGAGGAAACTAAGGCTCAGAGAGTGTAAATAATTTTCTGCAAGTTCGCCCAGGTAAGCCCAGGTCTGTCTGCGTCTAAAGCCCATTCTCTCAGCTACTGGTTTATCCTGTCTGCATTCCTCTATTAGGAGACCCACAATTCACTATACTACATGAAAGCCTATGAGAAGTTCTACAGCAAAGAAACCTATTTAACTTAGTATGCATTTCCAAACTTTAAAAATCACATACCTTCCTTTTTATTGGGGGGGGGGGGGGTGGCGGTGGTAACATCACTATTAATGAACTGTGGATTCTTTCTGTAGACTATAACTACAACATGCAAGAGAACTGAAAACATATATCCACACAAAAACTTGTAAATGAATGTTCATAGCAGCATTATTCACAACAGCCAGATGAAAACAATCCAAATATTTGCCAAATTATGAATGTATAAATAAATTCCGTACAATAGAATATATTATTCAACAGTTAAACAAGTTACTGATACATGCTACAACATGTATGAACCTCCAAAAAAACATGCTAAGTGAAAGATGTCAGATACAAAAGGCCACTTATTATATGATTAAGTATGAAATATACACAACAGGTAACTCCTTAGAGACAGAAAACAGATTAATGGTTGCCAAGGGCTGGGCAAAGTGAAGAAAGGGGAGGGACTGCTAACATGTAGGGGGTTTCTTTCAGGGGTGATAAAAATGTTCTGGAGTTAGACAGTGGTGATTGTTGCACAATCCTTCAAATACACTAAAAACACTGAATTGCACACTTTAAAAGGGTGAATTTTATGGTATGTGTCAATTAAAAAAAAAAAAAAGAATGGCTAAGAGCTACGACTGCTAACCAAAAGGCTGGTGGTTCGAATTCACCAGCAGTTCTTCGGAAACATTATGGAGCAGTTCTACTCTGTCCTGTAGGGTTGCTATGAATCAGAATTAACTAGATGGCAATGGGTTTGGTTTGATTTTTGGTTAAGAGTACTAAGAAAAAGTCATAACAATAGACCATCGAATCCTGACCTACAGACCATTTGTTATGCAGTTTTATACTGTATAATTAGTGGTGCTTTAGTGCTCCTTGGGGTTGCTGTCCTCCCCTCAATAGACATAGCCCCCTAAATTCTAAGCAAGAACACCAAACAGGTACAGAAGAGTGGGGACAAGCTTGGAAACTGAGTGGCATCAAAGTGTCAGTGTGGGTGGTATCACACTCACTGTTGGATTTTTATCAGCTAGATCTGTTTAGTTAGCCTATTTTGACAACAGTGGAGAAGGCAAAGTTCTTAAACCCTTCCTCTTATGCCAGGTACTTGGCAGAAAGGTATCGTTTTATTGGAATGACATCAAATTCCCCTAGGTTTAAAGAAATTTTAAAGAATAAACCAAGGAATTATAGAATTTAGAAGTGAAAAGGACTTTGGAGAGAGTTTACCTGGCCTGACTCTCTTACTTTGTACATGGAGAAACTGAGGTCCTGAGAAATGTAGTGGCTTGCCCAAGGTTACATAGGCAAGCATGGCTAAGGCTTTTGGTTGTCTTCTCAATGTCTGTCCTCCACTTCTTCCCTGGAAATAATTCCTTCCCTCTTCCCCCTCCCCCCCATTTTCACCTTTGTACATGACTGTTTGGAATAAAGGCCTCTCTTATAGTGAGATGTGACTAAGTTCTGACCAATGTGATGGAAGTGTTGTTAGCAACTCCTGGGAAGTGTTCTTAAATGTCAGGGGCTTGGGGTGGGTCATGGCCTTCTTCCTTCCTGCTGACTGAGTTGCAGATTTGATGGCTAGAGTTCAAGCAGCCATCCTGGACCATGAGGTGGAAGCTGCATGTGGAGAATGGGGAATCAATAAGATAGAATTCTAGGTCCCTGATAATTACAGATCTGTCATACCAGGTCTGGAATGCCAATCTCCAGAACTTATTATGTGTGGGAGAAATAAGCTTCTAAAGCTACTGTTATTTCAGTTTTCTGTCATTTACAATCAAACTTAATTATAACTGATACCAAACCAGTTGCCGTTGAGTCAGTTTCGACTCATAACAACCCTACAGGACAGAGTAGAACTGCCTCACAGGGTTTCCAAGGAGCGCCTAGTGGATTTGAACTGTTGACCTTTTGCTTAGCAGCTGAATACTTAACCACTGTGCCACCAGAGCTGTAATTATAACTGATACAGGATATAAATGATAGAGTTGAGTTGGGAACTCAGGCCTCCTGAATCCAAGTACAGAACTATTTTTTCATGATTATTATTATTAATAGTAAAAGTCAAGCTGTGTTAAGTGTTTTGTATATTAAAAACAAAAACTTATTCTATTGAGTGGATTCCGACTTACAGCGACCCTATAGGACAGAGCAGAACTGTCCCATAGGATTTCCTAGGCTATAACCTTTATGGAAGCAGATTGCCATATCTTTCTTTCGTGGAGTGGCTGGTGGGTTCGAACTGCCGACATTTCAGTTCACAGCCGAGCGCTTAACCACTGTGCCACTAGGGCTTCTTTTTGTATATAAGTTATTAATAATTTTTGAGTGCTTATTATAAGCAGGAAACCCTGGTGGCATAGTGGTCAAGTGCTACAGCTGCTAACCAAAGGGTCGGCAGTTCGAATCCGCCAGGCATTCCTTGGAAACTCTATGGGGTAGTTCTACTCTGTCCTATAGGGTCGCTATGAGTTGGAATCGACTCGACAGCACAGGGTTTGGTTGTTTTTGGCTTTATATGCAAGTTACTGTTTAAGTACTCTGTAAGTATCGTTAATTCATTTAATTCTCATATCAACTCGGTAAGATAGATGCCATTATTATCGTCATTTCCATTTACACGAAGAAGCTGAGGCACAGGGAGTTTGAGTAAGTTGCCCAAAATCACACTTAGCCCCTACATGGCACTGTGTCTTATGATGTGAGTTTCTCAACATCCTATATACCCACCCATTTTATAGAGGAGAAAACAGAAGCAGAAAATTGTCTATTTGCATAAAGTCTCTCTGCTAGTCAGCGGTGCAGCCAAGCATTAGAAGCCAGACCCCTAGCTCCCAGTTTAGTGCTCTGTCCCTAAACCACCCTGTTGTCTCAGAGGCCACCTGGGCAAACATAATCCCTGCCTCCAGTTCCTTGTCTACCCCACCAAAGCACACACACACACACTACACAGGACGCACCCAGACATTTTTGCGGCCAGGATGGCTACAACCTCCTTTGTAAAGCAGCCAGATTTGCCCTTCACCAAGTAACTTTGTTTTATTTACAGTCTCTTGCTCAGAGCTTTTGAACTGACTGCTCATTCCAGGGAAGATCTTGATAGCAACTGTTCCTTGGACAGGGTTCATAGGAAACAAGGTGAATAAACACCGCAGAGCCTTTGGCTATCTAGCAACCTTGCTCCTGGGGGCGTTTATAAGTTGGTGTCTGGGTGCAAAAGACTTCGAATTTGAAAAGGTGGTTTGGACATTTCCAATTTTTTTTTCCTAATTAAAAAAAAAAAGGTCACCCTTTGCCTTTAACAACCTCAGGCCATAGGCACAAGAGAAAAATGATCTTTATCCAGAAGATGGGGTTGGGGGGGGCGGGGAATGATGACATTCCACGAACTTGCAAGAGCTGAAATGGCAAAGAGGTGAATGACATTTTGGAACAGGGTGAAAAAAAAGCCTGATTTGAAAAGTGGCCTATGAGCTTATAGTGTCTTCTGACTTGTAGTCAAAGGTGCCACTCTAAAGTATGACTACGTCATGTGTGTCTGGAATCATTCAACCAGTGTGCTAATCTTGGCTTCACCAGCTGTAGCTGTGTAACCTTGGGCACCTACCTCAGTTTCCTCTTTGGTAAGTGGAGGATAAACTCACAGGATTACTGTGAGGATTGGAAAATACAGTGCTTGGTTCTGAGAGAGCACTTGCTTACCCCCTCATTAAGTGGTAGCAATGATAGCTATTATTATTGCTTCCTTGGTGATCCTCCCAGGCCTAGAGGGAATGAAATTAGGGTGTTCATAAAAGTAAGCCCCAAGGGGGAGCAGAGGTAGGTAGAAGGTTAGCAAACTTGGCTCTCAAATACCTTCATTTGCATTGAGTTATTCTCTGTCAAGAACTGTTATGGTGACATGAGGTTTCTGTACTGAAGCCCCAAAATGGCTGATAAAGGGAGACATAGGTTCTTAAGGGTAGGGCAGAGCTGAGCCACCCCATGGAGCCTATGAAGCCCCCAGGTGGCTTTTCTATGGGTATTTGGGGTCTCCTTAAAGGTCTGAGGAGAGAGGAATGGGTCTCTATCAAGGACCATGTGGGGAAGTGGATGGTGTGATAAAGAAGAGTAGAGGACCTGTGACTCCCTCAAGGAACTGTATTGGGAAGTATGGAATTTAAAAGGGAAAACTTGAGTCTTCATCGAGGCACGAGTGAGATAGAGTTCTCTGTAAGCAAGAGCTACTGGGTGGAAGAACTCCATAGGGGAGTAACTCCATGAAGAGGCTGGGGACCATGGGCTTCAGGATCTGGGCTCTGGGATCTCTGTGGGATTTGGATCTCTTCAGGGGGGTTGCGTGTGGAGTTTTCTATGGGAGAACAGTGGGATGAGGGTCCTTAGGGGACTGCACGGGGAAGCCAAAGTCCGCGGAAGCTGGATGCGGGGAGCTTCGGCAGTCTAGCAGGCTGAAGAGCGGTTTCACTTTCCCCGCCTGTAGGCGGCCCCGCCTCCCGCGAGCGGACTACACTTCCCAGCGGTCCCCGCGGGCGGCGGCGGCGGTGGCGCGGGCGGGAGGGGGCGGGGGTGGGAGAGGCGGAGGGGGCGGCGCGCGCCGGGCACGCGCGCCGGCGACCATGGCGTTCGCCGGGTTGGAGCGCATACAGTAGCCCCGGGAGGCGGCAGCGGCGGCGTCGGCGGCGAGGGAGCGAACCTCAGCGGGCGGGCCCCAGCCTGAGGGAAGGGAGGAAGGGGCGGGGAGAGCGCCAGAGGGAGGCCGATCGGCCGCGGGCGGGCGGGCAGCGCAGCGCCGAGCGGGGCCCGCGGGCCCATGAGGAGGCCCGGGGACCATGGGCTCCAGGATCAAGTGAGTGCGGCCGGGCCGGGCCGGGCGCGGGGCGGCGAGGCCGGGCCAGGACTGCAGGCCGCGGGCCGCGCGGGGGACTTGTTGCCGGGACTGGAGGGGCGCCCCGCGTGCCAGCGTCACGCGGGGTGGGGGACGGTTGCCATGGCGATCTAGGGAGGCGCGGGGGTGGGAGGGCGCCGGTGGTCAGGTGTCGCTTCCTCACCTGAAGGCGGGAACTGCTGAGATTACAAGGTGGCTCCCACTCCAGGTTTGCAGAAGCCCCAGAAAATGGTCATAAAACTGTTCGGGGGAGGAGGGAAGGAAATCTCAGGAAGCAACTCCCCAGGTGGGTGTGTTTGGGGCACCCCTGAGTGTTGGCAGGCCCTGGGAGGTTGCTGTCTGGCTGCGTGAGGCCTTTGGCCCCCACAGAAGTCCCGTGAGGTTCTTAGAGGGAGGGGCTACTCTTGGGGTTAAGGTCTGGATGGCCTGAGGAGGAAGGCCCTGTCTCTCCCTCTTCTAGTTCCCTCTCTTATCTGTGAAAGTCTCCACTTAGAAAAGGCCAAAGGCTGTGAAGGAAGATACCTCTGTGCTGTAACTGAGCACCTGATTTTGATAATCTTTGCAAAGGTTTTGTAATCCAGTCTGGCACATCCCCTCCCTCATTCATTCACCTGGAGTCCCTGGTCAGGGGTTAGTTTTCTGGGAAATTGTTTATACATCTAACTTGAGAACTCCACATTGAAACATTGTTGCCCTCCTTCTAGACTTAGAAGTTGACTTTGGAAAGTGCTACTTTCATGCAGTCCGATTTGGGTGTGTTGCTTTGGACTCTATCTCCCCTCCCAGCTAGGTTTTCTTCCTGCCTCTCCCTTCCTCAGTCCCAGAACGTGAGATGCTTTATCTCTAATCACTAGCAAATGTTCAGTTTTTCTTTATGACTAATAGAATTGTTTAAGGGCATTTAAAAACAAAGTTGACAGCATAGGCTTTTCCTTAAAAAAGCTTTCATAAGACACTTTAAACCCTCTTACAAGAAAGTCTATGGAATGAGTGTATTTCAGCATTTAGAGAATTGTGTCTGGGGAAGTTTGGAAGGGGAAGGGCCTTTAGGGGGAAGTCTCATAATTATTGGAACATTGTATCTCATGTCCAGGTGCTGCCCATTCAGTGTGACCCTTGCCCAGCCTTGCAGTCCTCTGTGTGCTTTAGACCTCCCACTCACAAAATGTGTCTAATATGTGCTGCAGCAGCCCTGAGACATAGGCTAAACAGAAGTAGAAAAGTTTGCTTATGATAATGAAAATGGGCAAGTTGGATGAACGTGCTGTTAATTCTTCATTTTCGTGGAAATGAGGGAAAAAAGTTAGACGCATACTCCAAACAAGAGCTTAAGAGACTTGGAAGGTAAAAAGACATAGTTTGGGAGCATTGGGATTAAAGAGGCACTCCAAGTTTAGCTACTGATTCCAAGTAAGAGTTGTAAACTTGGATTTCAATAGCACTTAGAAATACTTTGCAGAAGCCATCCTAGAGTCCCAGAGTATGCTTTTAAGGATGCTTACCCTTCTTGTTAGAGAGAAGTTCAGAATCTTGCCTACATGAGGCAGTCAGTGTCAGAATCAGCATTCAAATCTAGCAAGTAGAAGTTCAGATGACTAGGCATCAAGTTCCTCTCTTGCTCTTGAATGTAGCAGGTTGACACACATTTCTCAATTGTGTTTTGTGGAACTCATCGCTGTAATATCTGAGCACTTGGGCAAGGGAACTAACTAAGGCATGAAATTTGTATTAAGTGTGAAATTAGTATAAAGAATAACCCCCTTGATCTTGAAACCAGACTGCTCCGCGATAAAAAGTTAGACTTGGAAACTGTGTTGTCTTTACTTATGGTGAGACTGAAAGAGAATATGAGGACAGAAGCTGTGAAAAGTAGTTGAGATTTATGATGACCGTGGTTTATGTAACTTCTAACTACAACTAGGAATGGGATAGACAGGTGGTGAGGGAACGAACCATCTACTTAGCAGCTGCCCTAGTTGTTGGAGAAAATTGAACTTTGGTTACTACTAACCATTCCGTCCCGACAGGACAGAACAGACCCCAAAGTATTTACCTGGCTGAGGTGAAATGTAAGTGTACAGGTGTTAATACTTAAGACAGTCTTGGAGAGAGGTAGACAGAGTACTCTGGGGCCCCTTGGAGCAGGAAAGCATTATGGCTCCCAGTGTTCTCTCTTGCTTATTATCTCTGATGCTATGTGACTGAGTCAGGCTGACAGTGTGGTGGAGTGAACTCAAACTTTGAAATCAGACCGGGGTTCTGTTGTCCGCTAACTGAAACTTTGCACAGATTACACCTTTCAACCTCAGTTTCCCTGGCAGGCAGACTATACCCATGTTTCAGGGTCATTATGAAGAATTAACACAGTACTAACATGAATGCTGGATCCATATTAAAAATTCAGTAATTGTTAGTTTTCTTTCATACTTTCTTTATCAAAAGACTTAGAACGTGAGCCTAGTCTATCCTGGTATATTTTATGCCAGAAATGTCAGAGAAAAGCATGTTTCAGTTAATGGAGAAGGAAGTTTTTTTTTTTTTTTTAGTTGTGCTTTAGGTGAAGGTTTACAGAGCAAATTAGTTTCCCATTCAATAATTTATACACAAATAGTTCTGTGACATTGCTTGCAATCCCACAGTGTGTCAGCATTCTCCCTGTTACCACCCTGAGTTCCCCATTTCTGTTTGTCTGGTTTTCCTGCACCTTCCTGCCTTCTCATCTTTGTTTTTTGGCTGATGTTGCTCTTTTGTTCTCATAGATGATTGTTCTAAGGAGCACTTTCCTCACAGGTGTTATTGTTTATTTTATAGACCTGTCTGTTATTCGGAGTTCTGGTGGCACAGTGGTTAAGAGTTCTGCTGCTAACCAAAAAGTTGGTAGTTCAAATCCACCAGGCTGCTCCTTGAAAACCCTTTGGGGCAGTTCTGCTCTTCTGTCGGGTCGCTATGAGTTGAAATTGACTCAACAACAATGGGTTTGGCTGGTTGGTCTATTATTCAGCTGAAGGGTGATCTCCAGGAGTGGCTTCAGTTCCAAGTTAGAAGGGTGCTAAGGGCCATAGTCTTGGGGGTTCCTCACGTCTCTCTCAGACCAGTGAGCCTGGTCTTTTTTATGAATTTGAATTTTGTTCAACATTTTTTCCCCACTCTAATTGAGACCTTCTGTTGTGATCCTGGTCAGAGTGGTTGGTAGCAGTAGTCGGGCACCATCTAGTTCTTCTGGTCTCAGGCTAGTAGAGGCTGTGATTCCTGTGGTCCGTTAGTCCTTTGGACTAATTGCTTCCTTGAGTCTTTGGTTTTCTTTACTCTCCTTTGCTATGAATGAAAAGAGACCAATAGTTGTATCTTAGATTGTGGAGAAAAAAGTTTTGATGATCAAGGAATTAGACTGTTAATGTATAAAACAGGACTTAACATTGTCTCATTTAAAAAAAAAAAAACTGATTAAAACAATACTGTGTGTAATTGTGAAGCTGATGTGTGTTGGATTATCAGTAGTAAAGTAGTTGAGTTGCTAGGCACAGATACTGAGATTTAGCACTTAATCAAACTTTCAAGCTAAAGTGGTGAGGCACGCACAATCTCTGTCAGGCACCGTGAGAACGCTTTATGTGAACCATATCATCAAATCCTCACAGCTGCCCAATGATGAAGGTGCTACTGCTTATTAACCACGTTTTTCAAATGGGAGAATGGGAGAGCTTATAGGCCTTAGGTTAGATACTACCCCCAGGAAGCCTGCCCTGATGCCAGGTCCCTACCTCCTACCATCCCTACCTCCACCTGGCTCAGGTACCCCTCATTTGTGTTTCTCTGGCCTGTTGTGTTTATCACTGTCATAGCACAAAGTCCAGTTCCTTGTCCCCTGTATTAAACCAGACATAAACTTTTTGAGAACAGAGGTAGTCTTATTTTTGTTTGAAGTTCCTTCCTCAACCCAGTACTTGGTGCATGTTTTTTTAGGAAGTTTGTAGAATGAATTTAAGAAATACATTAGGATCTGAATTAGAATCCTAACCAAGACTTAAGTGTACATAGCGTTCAAAGAACAACTTGGGTATTTGAGCTCTTAGGGAGGAAGAGTTTTTATGTTGGACTGGTTTTAAACCAAATTGCTATGCTCTAGGCTGGCTGCTCCTTACTAAAAAAAGTTCCTTCATTTTAATAAAGGAACATGGCCTTGCCTCAAACCAAATGTAATTAACAAAGGAAAGAGCAAGTCACCAGGATGCTAGTAGCACCCTGGAAAGCTCCTAAACCTTAAACCTGAGCAGATGTTTATCTGGAGTGATAAAAGAAGCAGTGATAACTGGCAGTGTTCCACAGGTATGTTTAAATCTTATTTAGTTTTTGAGCGATCCCAGTGGATTGGAATGTGGTTGATATGAAACAATTTAACTGATAGTGCAGACACACAGCAGGAAACTGTGTGGCGGTTTAATATTGCTTGTGGTGACATCCCAGAAATTGTTTTCAGGCACCAAATGCAGGAAGTGGGTTGTAAGTAATCGAAGAAAGTATTCTAAGTGAGTTTGAAGAAACCTGACACATTCATGGACTCAGAGAAAAGCTTTGCTAAGATTTGAAGGCATAGGAGCAGGACAGGGCAACTGAATTGGCCTTTATTCTGTATTAGTCCGTATACCAGTCTTTTGTTGCTTCCAGACTGTGATCTTTGTGAGGTTGGTGACCAAGAAATTCATTCATTCACCTACAATTGCAGTAAGAAGTGCCAAGCACATATAAAGTGCTCAATAAATGTCAGCCATTATTGTTATTATTGTCATAGTTGTGTGCCTGGCATTGTGCTCAGTACTAGGGACACAATGATGAAAAGATTTTTTTTTTGCTTTAAGGCCTTCCAAAGTACTAGTGAGACAGAAATGCAGAACAAAAACACTATCCTTTATGCCTCTCTTTCCCCCAGATTGCTATGGTAGAGGTGCAGCCAATGGTGAGTAAATAAATAGGTGAAGGAGAGACTGTCTTCCCAGGAGGGTCAAGGAAAGAAGGCTTTATCAAGGAGATAATGTTTTAGGTGAGACATGAGAGATGAGTAGGGATGTGAAAAGGCTAAAGGTGTGGCAGAGAGTAGAGGCAATAGTGGTGGTGATAAGGGCAGTGGTGGTGGTAATTGGGGGGACAGTGGTGGTGGTAATTGGGGGGACAGTGGTGGTGGGGCAGTGGTGGCAGTGATAGGGTAGTGGTGGTGGGATGGTGGTGGTGGTGATGGGGGCAGTAGTGGGGCAATGGTGGCAGTGATGGGGTAGTGGTGGTGGGACAGTGGTGGCAGTAATGGGGCAATAGTGGTGATGGTGGGGGCAGTGGAAGTCTCAACAGAGAGAGTAGCATGTATGAGGACATGGCATATTAGGGAAATAAAAATTATTATTTATTTATTTGGCACCTAAATGCCAAGAATTGTGGTAGACGTTGAGAATTACAATGGTGAACAATACAGATTCATTCCTATTCTCATGGTGTTTACAGTCAGGTGGACCTGACAGATAAAAAAAACAAGTCAGTTCATAGGGTTGTGGCAAACTGGGTGTGCTATAAAGGAAACAAACAAGATGTTGAGAGAGTATGATAGGAGTGGCTGTTCTAGTTTAGAAAGAGTGACAAGGGACAGCCTCACTATAGAGATGACATTTGAGCTGAGATTTAAAGTTGAGATAGCACTAGTCATGTAAAGAGACTGGGCAAAACTTTTCATTCCAGTAAAGGGTAGAACTTATACAAAGCCCTTGAGGTTGAGAAGGAGCCCTGGTGGCATAGTGGCTAAGAGCTATGGTGAGCTACAGCTGCTAGCCAAAAGGTTGGCAGTTTGAATCTACCAGCCGCTCCTTGGAGACCCTGTGGAACTGTTCTGTTCTGTCATATAGGGTCAGTATGAGTTGGAATCAACTCGATGGCAGGTTTTTTTAAAAATTGTACTTTAGGTGCAGGTTAACAGAACAAACTGGGTTCTCATTGACAATGGGTTTTTTGAGGTAAGAAAACCCTAACTTATTTCAGGAACTGACAGAAGGTCCACGGGTTTGAGTGGTGACTGATAGCAGAGAAGCTTGAAGTGAGGTCAGAGAGAGAGATCTTGGGGGAGAGAGAACGCAAGAGTGGCAGGTCTGATGGCAGGCCTCTGGCTCACAGGCTGTGGAGGCCAATGAATCAGGAGATCAGCAGGTAAGATAGCCATGGTAGTCTGAAAACAGCATTCTTGAGATAAAATTCTTTTAAAATTCATCCTTTTAAAGCATACGATGTTTTTTGTATATTCACAAAAGTGTGATTGATCACTACCATCTAGTTCCAGAACATTTTAATCACTCTATACCTATTTTTTTATACCTATTAGCAGTCACTTTCCATCCCCCCCAATCCCCCCGCTTCCCCAACCCCTGGCAACCACTAATGTACTTTGTGTTCCTGTATGCCTGTTTTGGGCATATCCAAAACCCAATGCCTTCGGGTTGATGCCAACTCATAGTGACCGTGTAGGACAGAGTAGAACTGCCACATAGAGTTTCCAGGGGCCACCTGATAGATTTGAACTGCTGACCTTTTGGTTAGTAGCTGAACCTTTAACCACTATGCCACCAGGGTTTCCCCGAGCAGAGCATATAAAAGGAATCACACAATATTTGTTCTTTTTTGTCTGGCTTCTTTCATTTAGTGTAATGATTTCAAGGTTCATCCATGTTGTAGCCTGTGTCAGTACTTGATTGTTTTTTATTGCCAAACAATATCCCATTGTATGGATATTCTACATTTTGTTTATCCACATTTTGTTGCTGGTGGACATTTGGGTTGTTTTTGCTTTTTGGGTATTATGAGTAGTGCTGCAATGAAATTCATGTACAAGTTTTTGCGCGTCTTACGTTTTCACTGCTCTTGGGTATGTACATTGGAGTGGAATTGCTGGGTCATGTAGTGACTGTATGTTTAACATCTTGCGGAACTGCCAAACTGCCTTCCAAAGCAGCTGTGGTGTCTTCTCTGTACTGTGGCATCTCATTTTGCTGTTGATTTGGCCCAAATGAGTTGCGTAGAAAACAAAGGATTAAACAGGTTTCTCAGAAGAGGTTGGGACTTGAACTGAAGGCAAAGTGAGATTTGCAGAAGGGAAGAGGGGCTCCCAAAGGAAGAATAGTGGAAGTTATATAACTTGAAAATGGGGATAAACTCATCTCGTTGTTTTCATATACAGAGAAGCAGCCTTGGTCTCTTAAGATAGCTCTGCTACAATCTTTTTTTTGGGCTGCTTTCTTTGAAGCCTGTTGTATAGCACAACTGATGTATCTCCCTGCAGTGTAATAAGAGTAGGAATTTAAATGTAACTTCTCCAGGACTTCTTCCTCTGATGCCTCTTCTCTTTTGTCTCTTCATAATGTTCACACCCCAGTCCCTAGAAGAGACTGTAGGAAGAGTTGGGGCAGTGGAACAAAAGTCTCTTTGGAGACCTAGGTTCTCCATTATTAATGCACAGGGTCAGCCACTTTTCTGGAAAATGTATTGGCGCTACTCCATCTTTCTAATCTTAGCCAATGTAGCCAACTTGGAGGGAGGGAGTCATATAGCAAATAGGAAGGTTGAAAGAAGGAAAGTAAAACCTGGAGTATTGCTCTAGGAAGTATATTTTTATTCAGAATATTAAATCTATAATAATATGTGTATACTCTGGGCTAGAATTCTGGTTGTAGGCTGAAAAGGTTCAGCCTTTTTCCTGGTTCTAGGAGAAAACCAATCTCTGGATTTGCAACATCCTTTTTTTCTTAAAAGGATTTTTTTTTTTGGAAATAGATACACAAGAAAGAAAAATAAAACATAGTTGGCCTCCTCAGCTTTTACTGGAATCCATACGGATTTTCTCCAAATATTCAGGACTTGTAAAGGAGCCAGATAAGGGAAGTAAAACAAAAACTATGTTCAAGATGCCTAAGTTCCTACAGAAAAGAGATTATATCCAAAAAATTATTTGTAAATTGGTTATGGCATTTGGAATGTATTTTTCTCTTAGGGATAAAGTTATGTATACATCATTGGCTGTCAAGGGTAAGGACGTTCCAGACAGAGGGAACTGTGTGTACAACAGACATAGGGAGATCAAAGTTACAGCTGCAATACAGGTTATGTGGATCAAGATTATAGGAGATGAGGTTGAAAAAAGTAGGCTTATGCCATTGGGACACAATCCTGAAGCATGAGCAATTGAACGGGTGACTTGGGGATGTTATATTATCAGATTTGGGTTTTTAGAAAGATTACTCTGGCAGCAGTAGAGTAGTGATATCCCTGGCTTGTGCAAGATGATCTGTTGGGGTGTGAGAAGAATATATTAGAACTTATATATATATATATATATATATATTTTAATAATTTTTATTGAGCTTTAAGTGAACGTTTACAAATCAAGTCAGTCTGTCACGTATAAGCTTATATACACCTTACTCCATACTCCCACTTACTCCCCCTCCTAATGAGTCAGCCCTTCCGGTCTCTCCTTTCATAACAATTTTGCCAGTTTCTAACCCTCTCTACCCTCCCATCTCCCCTCCAGACAGGAGATGCCAACACAGTCTCAAGTGTCCACCTGATGCAAGTAGCTCACTCCTCATCAACGTCTCTCTCCAACCCATTGTCCAGTCCCTTCCATGTCTGATGAGTTGTCTTCGGGAATGGTTCCTGTCCTGTGCCAACAGAAGGTTTGGGGACCATGACCGCCGGGATTCCTCTAGTCTCATTCAGACCATTAAGTCTGGTCTTTTTATGAGAATTTGGGGTCTGCATCCCACTGATCTCCTGCTCCCTCAGGGGTTCTCTGTTGTGCGCCCTGTCAGGGCAGTCATCAGTTGTGGCCGGACACCATCTAGTTCTTCTGGTCTCAGGATGATGTAAGTCTCTGGTTCATGTGGCCCTTTCTGTCTCTTGGGCTCATAGTTGTCATGTGACCTTGGTGTTCTTCATTCTCCTTTGATCCAGGTGAGTTGAGACCAATTGATGCATCTTAGATGGCCGCTTGTTAGCATTTAAGACCCCAGATGCCACATTTCAAAGTAGGATGCAGAATTAGAACTTATATTTTTATTTATTTATTTATTTTTTAAATTTTTGTGCTTTAAGGGAAAGTTTACAAATTAAGTCGGACTCTCATACAAAAACATATAAACACCTTGCTACATACTCCTAATTGCCCCCCCATGAGACAGCACATTCCTTCCCTCTAGAATTTATATTTATTTTTATATCAACTACCAAAATTTCTATTTTCTAAATGTATATGTATATACTAGGGTTGCTATGAGTTGAAATTGACTCAATGGCAGTGGGTTTTTTTTGTTTTTGTTTTAGGACATTCTTATAATTTATGAATAAATATGTAAATCAAACATGTGCTGAAATTTTTTACTGATAGGAAGGAATGCATAAAAAAAATGGAACCCACTGGTTTATGTAACTGTGTCATAGTTTATATTGCAGAAGATCAGGACTTGAAGTAAGGTTTTGATGGAAAGAAAAGGAACTGATTTGAGAGAGATTTTAGGTAGAATTGACAAGACTTGGTGACAAATGACGTGTTAGAGAAGAATTAAAGATGACTTGTCAAGGTTAGAGAAGTTATATTACAAATGGGATGTTTGTAATTTGAGAACTGGCTATATAATGTTTTTTATTTTTCTGGGGAAAAGTGAAAAGTTATAACTGGAGGAGGAATTTTAGTCTGCAGTGAGAAAGGAAGAAATCTTGGAGGGTTCCATAGTAAACGTGTGTGCTTTGTTTTGTTAGATAAGTAATACTTAGAGTGGGCTGGACCAGGTTGCTGAAGGGAAATCTGCCCATGTTATGTTTAGAGAGAGAAAGAAAAAACAAGAACCTTTGAACTCACTTTAGCCACAGGAAAGGTTTCAGGAATGTTGCATTGTTCTACCCTAGACTGTATGAGTAAATGGGAGGAAGGAAACCAGTCTTAGAGAAGATACTGTTTGACTCCAAACAAATAGTTGTACTGCAGGGTGTGAGAGGGGCTACAGGGATGTGGGCGTTAGAGACACTGAAGTTTGAGTCCCCAGAACTATATACAATCTCCACCTGAGTTCTAAATTTCTGAGCCTCAGCTTTTTCATAAAGGAAGGTAATAAATTCACCTTATAGGGTTGTTATGAGGAGCCTTGGCTTTGACTTTGGCCTTGGTGTGAGGTTTTGGCCAGCACAGTCTGGCACCCTGGCCATGTGATAACAAGCACACCTCCTGAGCTTGGGACTGATGCCCTGCCTTCAAGACCTTTAGCTTGACAAAGTTTTTTTTAGACCCTTTTGTTTTTTGGCAAAGTGCATGATCCTTAGGAACTTAGGATTCACCTTTTTTGTCATCAGGGTTATTGATACCATTTTTGTGCCATTTTGAAACTGGCTATACGTGGTGTGGTTCTTGGACTTGGCCATGTCTGCAGTGCAGTCCGCAGCTCAGGAGCTGCCTGAGACTAGAAACGAGTCATATCTGGATTTTGATTTTTTAAAAATAGTATTCTCCCTTCCCTCTCCCTCATCCAGAGTTTTTAAATGCTTTTCATTTTTCTTGTGTTATTTGCTTTTATGATGTCCTTAATTTTTTCCAAACTTGAAATTGTAGTTTTGTAGAGGCTTTTCCTTCCCTCTCCCCCTCTGTTCTGATCATTATAAAGGTGGCTGTATTTTAATTCTGGAATGTCCCTTCACTATTACTCTGGGATTTTATTATTTTCTGGCTCCTGTGTTATTGTTTTGTTATAATTTGTTTTCTGGAGTATATACTCAAGTTCTATAGGAGACAACCACACCAGTGGGCTTGTAGAAAGGGTACATAAAAGGTAAACTTTGAATTTTTATATGGCTGAAAAATATGTCTATTTTCTCACATTTGATTAATAGTTTGTATGGGCACAGAGTTTTAGGTTGAAAGAATTTCCTCCAGACCTTTGAAGATATTTCTCCACTGTCTTTTAGCTTTTGCTGTTACTGATGATAATCTGATTATTTGTAGGTACTTAACAGTATATTTTCCTATGAAGGTTTATTTATTTCCTCTATGCTTGCACCAGTACCACTTTATTTTAATTTCTATACCTTTAAAATAAGACTTGTTATCAGGTAGTGTAAGTCCTTCAATTTTGTTGTTGCTCTTCAGATTGTTTTGAATACTCTAAGCCCCTTGTATTTTCATATAAGTTTTAGAATCTGTCAGTTTTCACAATTTTGATGGAAATTGCATTGAGTCTTTAGGTTAATTTGTAGCATTGCTATATATAATATTGACTCTTCTAATCCATGAAAATGGTATATCTGTCTTTAAAAATCTTATAAAATTTCTCTCAGCAGTGTTTTGTAGTTTTTAGTGTAGGGTCTTGAACATTTTTGTTAGATTCAATCATAGGTTATGATACTTGTTAATGATATTGCTTTTTAAATCTTCTTTTCTAATTGTTGCTAGCATATAGAAATACGGTAGACTTTTTTGGGGGGGGTATATCAATCTTGTACTCAGTAACCTTGCTAAATTTACTTATTAATTCTAATAACTTGTTTTTAGATTCTTTTGCAAATAATGACAATTTTACTTCCTCCTTTCTGATCCTTCTACCTTTTATTTCTTGCCTTATTTCACTGGCTAAGACCTCTGGTATGATGTTGAATAGGTATAGTAAGAGCAGATACACTGGTTATGTACCTGAATTCAGGACAAAGTGCCAATATCTCACCATCAAGTATGTTGATAGCTGTAAGCTTTTCTTAGATGCCCTTTATCAGGCTGAGCAGCTCCTGTCTATTCCTAGTTTGCTAAGAGTTTTTATTATGAATTGATGCTGACTTTATCAAACACTTTTTCTACATGTATTGAGATGATATATTTTTCCTGTTAATGTGGTGAATTACAATGATGTTCCAATAATGTCCTTTGTAACTGTTTGTTTTGATCCTGGGTCTAGTTAGGGATCGTATGTTGTACTTAGCTGTCATGTCTCTAGTTTCCTTTCATGTAAAACAGTTCTGCCCTTTTTTATCTCTGACATTGGCTTTTTAGAGAGTCCAGATAAGTTCATTTATAGAGTGTCCCATGTTTAGGATTTGTCTTATTGTTTTGTTTTGTTTAAATATTTCGGCAAGAATACAATATAAGTAATGTGTCTAGTGCCAGGCATTTAAAATTAAAAAAAAATTTTTTGCTGAAAATATATACAACAAAACATACACCCATTTGACAGTTTTTACATATACGGTTCATTGACAGTGGTAACGTACTTTCACATTGTGTCACCATTCTCCCTGTCTCTGCCCGTATTGTTTCACCACTGTTAACTTAAACTCTCGGCCCCTTAAAGTTCTTTTCTGTGTTTTAGAGTTACTATACTATAGTCCATTTAAGGGGAGCCCTGGTGGTGTAGTGGAAACCCTGGTGGTGTAGTAGTTGAGTGCTACGCCTACTAACCAAAAGGTCGGCAGTTCAAATCTACCAGGTGCTCCTTAGAAACTCTATGGGGCAGTTCTACTCTGTCCTGTACGGTCGCTATGAATTGGAATCAACTCAACGGCAAAGGGTTTGGTTTTGGTTTTTGGTGGTGTAGTGGTTAAAGTAACTGACTGCTAACCAAAAGGTCAGCAGTTCAAAACCACCAGCGGCTCATTGGGAGAAAAACTTGGCAGTCTTCTTCCATGAGGTTTATAGTCTTGGAAGCCCTATGGGGTCTCTAATGAGTCAGAATCGACTCGATGACAGTGTGTTTTTAGATGAATTGTCCATTTCCCCACAGATAATTCTTTAAAAGAATGCAGTGCTCAACGTGAACCTTCTTTATTGAATGAGTTAAAATGTTGTTTAGTTTATAGATGACTTCATGGGATAGTTTCAGTTCTAGGCTTAAAGTTGTTTCCAGGCAGTAGATTCAGAGGTTTCCTCCAGTTTCAATGTATCCAGTAAATCTGTTTTCCAATAAGAATTTGAAGTTCTGTTCCACATTTTTTCTTCCTTTTAATGAAGATCCAGCTATTGGATCCTTGGTCAAAATGTTCAGTAATGGTAGCCAGACACTCCATTTCTTCTGGTCTCATGGCAAAGGAGGTATTAGTTCATGGAGGCAATTAGATCAGCAGACTATTTCTGCCTCTGATTCCTGGGTCTTCTTCCTCTCTTGCTCCCGGCAAATAGGAACTGATTGATGCCATGCATTTTTATTATCCTGGAAAGCCACCCTTTTTTCTTCTATCCTTTTTTCATAAGGCTCATATTTGTTGTCTTTTTACTCCCTTTTCTCTCATGGCTTTCTGATCTTGTTTTGTAGTGGTCAATGTTGTTTTCTACTTAAGAATGCCAGTTTCTTGAAACACATTTCTTAATGTTTTTCAGAAATGCATTCTTCTTCCGAGAGGTGACTTTCCCTTTCCCTCATTTGCAGTATTTTAAACAGGTCTTTTATTTTTCATATACCCTTGAGCAAGATGAGCTTGACATTTAGTGTTTGCCACAGCTGGGATAAATGGGTTACCATGGGCAGTATTCTTCATGCCTGTGTGTGATGGTCAGACCCCCTTCTCAGATCTGTAGCTGAAGAACTGGTTCATGCTCTCCGTGCCCAGTTGAATTCCTAGTGACTAGTTGGTGTATCGACTTGACGGCACACAGCGAACAAAAAAATAAAGTAGGGATTGGCACTGCTGAGGTAGAATTTTATTCTCTCAATGCCTGTTACTCTGATATTTTGAGCCAATGACATACAGAAGAAATGAAAATTCCCAGAGTGTACTCTGTTAGAGTTCTTCTTATCTCTGTCCTCACACTACTTTATGTGTATAATAATTATAAGCAATGTAACTAATTTTCAAAGCGATTAAGGGATTAGGTAGTTCCTCCACTTATTTATCAGTCTGTCTCATTTTCTCTGTCTTCTCCCTATGTGTGTGTGTTCCATGAGTTTAGCATGAATTGAAGGGAAAAATGACTGAAGGTGGGAGGACAACATGTTATAATAGAAGAGAGGTAGTGAGGCCTGGTATTTGGAACTGTTCTTCCTTTTGTTTTGCCTGGCACTGGCCTTTTTTTTGGAGAAAGATGTGGCAGTCTGTTTTGGTAAAGATTTACAGCCTTGGAAACCCTATGGAGCAGTTCTACTCCATTCTGTAAGGTTACTGTGAGTCAGAATCAACTTGATGGCAGTGGGTTTTGGGTCTTTATTTTAAGAGTCCAGGTGTCAGTGAGAGTTGTCAGAAGTAGTATCAGAAGATCAGAAATTCTTGACAACCAGATGGATGATGACTCCAGGGTTTGTAGTCTGGGTGACAGAGAAAAATAAGGAAATTATCAGGGGGAAATAAACAGTTCAACTTGGGTTATATTGAGTGTGCGGTTACTAAAAGTTCTGTACTTGGGGACTTTTCCAGGGGCAATTGAAATTTGGACTTGAAGCTCATGAGAGAAATGAGAACTAAAGATACCATTTGGGAGTCAATTACAGAGTAGTGAGAAGTAAAGAAATTTCACAAATTTTTTGGTTGAAAGTAGGAGGGAGGGAAGGATCAGTAAGATGTTGGAGACATCTCATTTCCTAAATCCAGACATCATTATCTTGTTGATTCATTTACTCATCTCCTTTGCTGTCCTCTTTGCTCAGGTCATTATGTTCTCTTACCTTAATGACTGTAATTCCTCCTGACTAGGTTCTTTCTACCACTCTTACCTCCTTGTAGTCCGTATACAGAATCCAGTGTGAGTTTTTCAAAGGGCAAATTTGATCACGTCAGTTCACTGTTTAACATCCTTAAATTGCTTTGCATTTGCTTCCAGATTAAAATCCACACACCTAACATGGCTTACAAGGCCCTTTGAGTCCTCGACTTTGCCTGTTAATATCAAAATAATGACTAAATTCATTGAATGCTTTTGAACATTAGCAGTTATTGTTCTAAGTACATTTATTATCTTATTAAATCTTAATACTTATTCTCTCATTTAACCCTCATTAACAGCCCTGTTCAGGAGGTACTGTTATTATCCCCACTTTACAGATGAGAAAGACTCAGAGGTTTCCATTTGCATAAGGTCACACACTAACAAGTGGGGAGGGTAAAATCTTAAATGCATAGGATTAGTCACCATAATCCTAATCACCATACCTACCTCACAGGACTACTCACTATAATCTTGTGAGGTAGGTACTGTTAATACCCCCTTTTACAAATGAAGTGACTAATGTCAGTGATGTTGTTTACCCAGGGCATGTAGGTTATATGTGATGGAGTTGGAATTGGAACCCAGATGTGTGTGAATCTTGAGCCACACTCTCTTCCATGCTAGTCAGACCCCAGCCTCATCCACAGCAACTCTCACCTCTCACTTCCAAGCACACATGTACATACCCTTGGTTAACTTCTACCCATTCTTTAGGTTTCCACTCAAATAGAGCTCTGGCTGAGAAGCCTTCTTTGAGCATCACCTTTGCTCTTCCTGCTGCACTTGGAAGCTCTTTGCCCAACAGCTTTGGCTGATATTGTTCATTGATTGTCCACAGTCTGTGAGCTTCATGAAACCAGGTACTGTGAGGATCTTGTTCACTATTATACCTTGAGTGACTTTCACAGTGTGTGGCATATAGTAGGCACTCAGTTAATATATATTAAATAATTAAATAAACATTTAACTCAATATAGAAGTCAGGTATTGACTTGGTTTCATTCTTAAAGGAGCATAACTAGTAGACTATTCATATATTCAGCTCCCAACTACCTACGTTTGTGACAGTTCCAAATAACTGATAATCCCCAAATCGTATGGTTTTTATTATCTCCTTTGGGATTATAAATATTTATATTTCTGTTATTTTTCTTAGGCCATTGTTACGTTTATTCCTGGAGTAAATATTGTTACCCAGCAGACTAAGACAGTCCAGAATATGTTGGTTTAACTGGAGGAGGCAGTCTAGGATATCTCACTTGCCGTGACTAGAATACAAAGTCAGTCATTCTTAAACTGATGGGTGAAAGTTCTTTATACTTTATAAGTTAGTTATTCTCTTCGGTTTCACAGGTTAGGCAGTCATAGCCTGGAATTTAGGAGGAAGAAATTTATATTCTCATGGCCCACGTCTTAATCTTTTCTCAGGCAAACTGATTTGACCTTTCCCTCCTTGGTCTGACTTCCTCATTGGAAGAGTTTCATATTGCACAGGGAAGAACAATTTAGCAGGAATATAAGTTGCAAATTATTAATTCAGTGGTGTTCAAACATGTTCAGGTGATGGAGTACCTAAAAGTCATGGTATTCTGTGGAACACTGTGAAATATTTATATATTAAACTTCAAACTACATTTTTCCCCAAGTCAGGTACCCTTTTATATTATATTCTAAAATAGATAGGGAGTAGCAGGTGAGGGAGGTTTAAGAAAAATTTCTTGCAGGAAAACTTAAAAGTGGAAAAATTGTATTACCTTTATTTTTTCATGCAAATTGGAAAAAGCCATTTTTGGCACCTTAGTCTAGCTCCCAAGCCTACAGTGTTTCAAATAGCATAGTTGGAGGACCATTAAATTAATTCAATATGGAAAGACAGAAAAAGTTGGAAGTGAAAGGTGATGATATCAATTTGGGAGTCTTAAAATATGATTGACAAAAACTGGTCAGTCAGGAGGGAGAGCTGGAACTGAGGTCAAGAGGAGGGAATTTTGTTGATCGTGAACTAGTGTTAGACCAAGTAGAAATATTATACAGTAGGCAGTTAGAAGGTAGGCTTAAAACAAACAAACAAAATCCCTTGCCGTTGAGTCGATTTCCACTCATAGTGACCCTATAGGACAGAATAGAACTGCTCCCATAGGGTTTTCAGGGAGCGGCTGGTAGATTTGAATTGCTGACCTTTGGTCAGCAGCTAAAGCTGTTAACCACTGCGCCACCAGGGCTCCATTTTCGTGCCTGTTAACATATAAGCCTCTCAATAAGTGTTGGGCGAGAGGGTAGAGATTTGGAAGTCATTGACATGGATGAGAAAGATGAAGCTATGAAAGCTGTTTTCAGGCTGAATATGGTAAAGAGAGGTTCAAGGGGAAAAGACAAGACATATGTAAGTAGTGTAGAATATTGTTGGGAGGTCATTTGAAATGAGAATCCAGAAAAGATGATTAGTTTAACAGTGGGCTATGAATCCCGCCTTTGAGGGCATTGTCTTGATATGGTGTTAAATTTATCTGTTCATTCAAGGCAGAATTCTGAGCATTATCTTTAATATCTTCCATGTCTTTCATCCCTCCAATCTTTTGGTAAAATGCTGTCAAATTTACTTTCTTAACTAAGACACAAAAAGTACAAACTATAAAAAAAATTAATAAATGGTATTTTATCAAAATTAAAATCTTTTGCTCTCAAAGCACACTGTTAAAAAAATGAAAAAGCAAGTCACAGACTTCTAAACTCAACACATTTGACCAGTTCTATTTTCACGGCTGACTTCATGTAAAACAAATATCCAACATATGTATGAAGACCTCTTATAGCTCGATAAGATAATCCAATAAGGAAAAAAATGGACAAAAGGTTTTAACGCTTTATCAAAGAAGATATAGAGATAGCAGATAAGCATATGAAAAGATGCTCAACATCCTTAATCATTAGGAAAATGCAAATTAAAACTACAGTGAAAAAGCCCCTGCATACCTAATAAAATGGCTAAAATTAAAAAGACTGACAATATCAAGTGTTGGTGAGGATGTGGAGCAACTAGAACATTGCTGGTGGATGTACAAAATGGTACAGCCACTTTGGAAGACAGTTGGGTAGCTTCTTATAAAGTTAAACATACTTTAACATGTAACCCAGTAATTCCATCCCTAGGCATTCATTACTCAAGAGAAATGAAAACATTCTGTGGCGTTTCTTCATTCCTGGTGTTCCAAGTTTCCTTCTGGTATCATTTCCCTTCCTTTACAATTTTTTCTTCAAGTTTTCTTTTATGCATCCCAGTCTTTCTCTTCTCCTCCTGAGACTCTTGTAACATGAACCTTAGACCAAAGTTTATTGAGGTTTTGTTAATTTTTTCAGTCTTTTTTTTCTCCCTGTTGAGATTGAATAGCTTTTATTAATATCAATATTAATATATTATTACTGACTCTTTCATCTGTTATTTCCATTTTGCTATTGAGCCCATCCAGTAAGATCCTTTTTTAATTTAAAAAAAAAAAAAAATTTCATTTGTTGTGTATTTCAGTTCTAAAATTTCCGTTTAGCTTTTCCATGTCTTTGCTTAGGATTTCTCTTT
The DNA here is from genome assembly GCF_024166365.1 of Elephas maximus indicus. Taxonomy (NCBI): domain Eukaryota; kingdom Metazoa; phylum Chordata; class Mammalia; order Proboscidea; family Elephantidae; genus Elephas; species Elephas maximus. Next base: position 75,028,486 of record NC_064827.1, on the reverse strand, counting down.
CCCTTCATTCCAAGAAGATTTGCCTTTACTTGTTGAAGCCTTTTCATAACAGCTTCAAGTCTTTGTCAAATAATTCGAACATATGTGTCATCTCATTGGTATCTGTTGATTATCTTTTCCCTTGTGTCTTGGTTTCTTAGTGCTGCTATAACAGAAATACCACAAGAGGGTGACTTTAACAAATTTATTTTCTCACAGTTTAGGAGGCTAGAAATCTGAATCCAGGGCACTGGCTCTAGGGGAAAGGCTTTCTTTCTCTGTTAGCTCTGGGGGAAGGTCCTTGTGTCTTTTCAGCTTGAGTTCCTTGGTTATCTTCTTGGCATCTATCTTCCCCCATCTGTGCTTGCTTGCTTCTGTGCCTAATCTGTGCTTTTTATATCCCAGAAATTATTGGGTTTTAGCCACACCCTACACTAATATGGCATCATTAACATAACAAAGAAAACCCTTAATATTCCCAAATGGGATCATGTCCACAGGCATAGGGGTTAGTATTGGCAACATGTATTTTTTGGGGGACACAGTTCAATCTATAACACCTTGTGAGTTGAGATTTTTCATGGTTTTCCATATGGTGAGTAATTGTGGATTGTATTTTGGGCAGTTTGAATACTGTATCATGTTATAAGACTCAGGATCTTGTTTAAATTCTATGGAAAGTGTTAATATATTTGTTTCAGTGGGGCTCAACCTTTGTCAGGTTAAATCCACAGGTTCTGATCAGCCTTTTGTGGGTTGTGGTTTCAATGTCAGTTCTGTTTTCAAAGCCTTTGCAGTACTATTTGAATCTTTCTTACCTTTGTGCCTTTCATTTGCCAATCTGGGACCTGGGTAAGAGTCTATCTTTTAATTCAGTTCTCAAACCCTTTGGTATGGTGTTCAGGATCATATCCATGCATGTGAGCCCAGGAGTTCATCCAACTTAATGGGGCTGTTTTCCTGAGCTCCTGTTTCTCTACTAACCCTGTGCCTTCGAGTTGATCTTCCTAGTTTTCTGGGGCCTCCCTTTTGTCCTGCCAGCCACGAAGCTAGGGCTTTATGTATCCTGTTCTGCTGTGCACTTTACATGACTGCATCTGCAGCCTGGGCCTAGCAGTAGCCGCAGAAAGGAAAAGAGAGTAATGGGGGTTTGCCTCAATCTCTTGAGACCACACCTCCTGCAATAGGAGAGGAAGTTACTTCCCTCCTTGATTTAGGTGTTGGAATCAACTTGACAGGAAAAGTTTTTTTTTTTTCTTTTATACCTTGCTGCTGCCACTGTCATTTTCAAGAAACCCCTTTCCCATCCCTTGAGCCTAAACTAGAGGGTTTGTAATGGAGCTCACCCTCTCCATGCTAATGCCTCCTTCCAGTTTTGGGGCTGTCTTGAGTCCATGCTGAGGGATACTGAAGGGAAAAAAATGGTAAACTCACCACTGGTTTGGTGATACTTTGAATTCTAGTCTCCTACTCCAGTTCACCTGCAACTGTTTATTTTGTAGGTTCCTTGAATTGCTGCTTTATGGATTTTGCCCTGGTTTTATAACTGCATTTTATAGCTATGGGAGAGAAAGGGTGGAGTATGCCTACTACATTTCATTTGGGATCAGAATTCCTAGTTTTCTTTTTATTTAGCCAGCTTTGTGTTCATTGGACTTAACTGAATGTATGGATGGGTATCTGTTATAAGTTCTGGAAAATTCTCAGCTATTTTCAGACCAAGAGCTAAGTGAAAGTGGGAACCCAAAAAGGCAACTAGAACACTAACTCCAGCTTTCTAAAACCAGCTATTGCTTGTGCTCCATTCTCTTCTTATCTTCTGGAATATTGATTAGTATGTTGTTTTTTTTTTTATTATGTTATACTTTCTGTGTCTATCTTTTGTGTCTTTTGCTTTCTTTTTTATATTTTGTGTCTCTTTTTCTGAACTCTTCTGGGTAATTTCTTCATGTTTACTAATTCTTTGCTTGTACTTTTTTCTGCTATTAAGACACCCATTGGAGTCTTGGTGGCACAGTGGTTAAGAGCTATGGCTGCCAACCAAAAGGTTGGCAGTTTGAATCCACCAGCTGATTCTTGGAAACCTTATAGGGCAGTTCTGTTCTGTCCTATAGGGTTGCTGTGAGTTGGAACTGACGCAGCAGCACCTAACAACAGCAAGGCATCCATTGGGTTATTATTTTCTTATTTTGAGAAATATTTTGGTCTTTTTCAATTTTGCTTGGTTGTTTTATGGTTTCTTGTGCTTTGCTCATTTTCAGTCCCTTTTATTTTTTTTAAGCTTATTAAATGTTTATTCCGTAGTCTGTCTCTGATAATTCCAATAGCTGAAGTCTTTTGTAGGTCTGATTCTGCCATTTTAATTTGGAGGTTCTTTTTTATGGGCCTTGTTTCCTTGAGGATTTTCCAATTTTGACTGTTTAAGTTCATGTTTCTTTGAATTCTTTGTGAAAAATTTTTTTGAGGCTGAGGATGAAGTGAGATTTTCCAGAGATTTACATATTTTTTTGTTGGTATACTGGGGCCAATTTTAGTTTGGGACTACTTCACCTTAAATTTTTGGTTCGAGGTTTATTTTGACCATTCGGTAGCCATCCTTTGTGAGGACTGCTTGTGTTTGAACTTGCAGAAAGATTTTTCCTTCTTTCTCAGTGCCAAATTTTGTGACAAGTGGTTTTCACTGAGTTCCTGAGATGTATGTGTGTGTGGATGTGTTTCTTTCTTGATACTCTTTAACACTGAGTGTATAGCCCTTTGTAGTCCCAGCTTAAATTGCAGGAGAGGGGTGTTTTATTATACTTTCCATCTTGGCCTGAACCTTAGTTTTGTCTCGTATTCCTTGACTATCGTTAAGCTGGGGTAATGAAGCTTGTGTTGGGTTATGCAAATGCCTTCAAGGAGAAAGCAAGTTTTTGTGTTCTGGTTACCCTGTTGGGTTCCTGCATTCACTTAGGTCTTAGTTTGAATCTTCCTTATTTTCTTGCAAGCTCATCAATGTACTTATTTGAAAAGATGGAAAAATCCATTATTTGTAGTTGCTTTCAATGGAGGATCAGAAGGTACTTAGCCTGTCATACTGCCAGGAATAGAGTTTTCAGTTTGCAATCAGTCTAATTTAGTTATTACACTTGAAACTTTGCATGAACATTCATGCCTCTGTATTTTTGCTCAGGCAGTTTCTCCTGCTTAAAATCCCCTCCCTCCTCCCCACCTAGCCCATTCCTGTTCATCCTGCAACGTTCAGTTCAAGTTCCATTTATTCCTTCATGCATCTCTTGAATGCCCTAGCTCAGTGGATCCCAAACATTTACAGTTCCCGTGCTAGTAAAAACTTAAAAACAATTTTTATAGAACCACGTACAAAATAATCTCCTGTCACCATTACTTTTGCAAAGAAATTGCATTTTCATATCAAAAAAGCAGGAGGAACATAATGTCAGATTAAGGATAATCTTAAAAATTGAATTAAATATCTTTATATCGAAAACATACTATATTATCTCTGTTTCTCTCATATTGCTGTGGACTGAAAAGAGACTCATTGTAGAGTGTTCGTGGCTAATATGGGACCACAGACTTATCCCAGAATGATATATTCAACTTGCAATCCACAGCACTTTACCACTTACGTGGCGTCTAAGCATGTATTCCCTCATGACAGCTCTTGTCTGACTGTTAGTACCTTTTCATTTTTATTTTGTTTTGTCTCTTGACTAGGTTGTAAGCTCCTAAAGAGCTGTTATATGTATGTATTTAGATTACTCATAAATATGTGTTGAATGAGTTAAATTTAGATACTTCAGATGATGGTTGAAACCTGGAAATATTTATGGAGCACTCATTTGAGTATATTACAGCTCTGAATGTTGTTTATTTCTCGTGGTAAAAGAAGTTTTAATATGAATCATGAGTTGCTTACTCATTTTTCTTGTACTCTTCTGGGAAATTCATTCACTTACCAAACTGACTGAGTACTTCTTAAAAGCCAGGCTTTTTGTTAGGGGCTGGGAATACAGAGATGAAGAGGGACAAGGTTCCCATTCTAGTGGGTAGTATGTATATAAGTAATATATAATAATATAAGTAATATAAGTAAAGAGCACAGAATGCTGCCTGAGAAGGCCTTATATGAGTGAGAGCTTTATTATTATTGTTGTGGGAAAAATATATATAACAAAACATTTTCTATTTCAGCATTTTTTATGTGTACAATTCATTGATATTAATTACGCTCATTATACTGTACAACCATCACCACTATCCATTTCCAAATTTTGTCATACTTTTGACAGAAACACAGTGCCCCTTACACAATAACTCCCCCTTTCCTTCTCCCTCCTCTCCTGATAAGCACTAATAAACTTAGAACAGACTTTGAGTACCCCCCCCCCAAAAAAAACCAAAAAACAAAACTGTCAAGTCAATTCAGACTCATAGCAACTGTATAGGACAGAATGCTGTCCAGACACTGCCATTTACTAGACATTTGTCCATGGGCAAGCTATTTAATGCTGCAAATACTGCCTACCTCACAGTGTTGTTTTGTGAATAAAATGAGGTCCAGTATATAAAGTGGTTAGCACAGTGTCCAGCCCTTTTGAAATAGCTCCCGACACATGCCATTTGAGTCGATTCTGACTCATAGTAGAAATCCCATGGGGTTTCTAAGACTGTACTCTTTGTGGAAATAGACTGCCTCATTTTTCTCCTGCAGAGTGGTTGGTGGGTTTGAACTGCCGAGCTTTCGGTTAGCAGCTGAGCTCTTAAAAACTGTGCTACCATAACAATACGGGAGAGATCAGCACAACTGGACTAAACCAAAAGCAAAGAAGTTTCCTGAATAAACCAAATGCTTCGAAGGCCAGTGTAGCAGGGGCGAGGGCTTGGGGACCATGATTTCGGAGGACATCTAGGTCAATTGGCATAATAAAATCTATTAAGAAAACATTCTGCATCCCACTTTGGTGAGTGGCATCTGGGGTCTTAAATGCTAGCAAGCAGCCAACTAAGATGCATCAATTGGTCTCAACCTACCTGGAGCAAAGGAGAATGAAGAACACCAAAGATAGAAGGTAATTATGAGCCCAAGAGACAGAAAAGGCCACATGAACCAGCAACTACATCAGCCTGAGACCAGAAGAACTAGATGGTGCCCAGCTACCACTGATGACTATCCTGACAGGGAACAGAACAGAGAATCCCTGACAGAGCAGGAGAGCAGTGGGATGCAGACCTCAAATTCTCATAAAAAGACCAGACTTAATGGTCTTACTGAGACCAAAAGGATCCCAGAAGTCATGGTCCCCAGACCTTCTGTTAGTCCAAGACAGGAACCATTCCAAAGCCAACTCTTCAGATGGGGATTGGACTGGACTATGGGATAGAAAATGATACCGGTGAGGAGAGAGCTTCTTGGCTCAAGTAGACACATGAGACTATGTGGGCAGCTTCTGTCTGGAGGGGAGATGAGAAGGCAGAGGGGGACAGAAGCTGGCTGAGTGGACATGGGAGTACAGGATGGAGAGAAGGAATGTGCTGTCTCGTTAGGGGGAGAGCAACTAGGAGTACATAGCAAGGTGTGTATAAGATTTTGTATGAGAGACCGACTTGATTTGTAAACTTTCACTTAAAGCACAATAAACAAAAAACTGTGCTACCAGGACTCCTCAGAAATAGCTTGGTAAATGATATGTATATAGGCTATGGGGTGATTGAAGTCTAATGAGAAGCTCAGTGTGGCTGTAATGTGTGTGTGTGTGTGTTTGTGTTAGGGAGTGATGGCAGATGAGGCCAAACAGCCTAGCTGAGGCTGGATTGTGAACAACCTTGCGTGTCATACTGATGAGTATCTTTTTAATCCTGATGTGTTTGGGAGCCTTGGAGATTTATAAAAAACTCATTGCTGTCTAGTTGATTCAGACTCACAGTAACCCTATAGGACAGAGTAGAACTGCCCAATAGGGTTTCCAAGGAGTGGCTGGTGGATTTGAACTGCTGATCTTTTCGTTAGCAGTGGAGCTCTTAACCACCGCACCACCAGGGCTCCTGGAGGTTTATAGTGTATCTTTATGTTTTTAAACCATGCAGTGGTATGCTGAGCTGCAGCATAGTAGTTAGGATCATGAACTCTGGAGCTAAACTGCCTCTGCTTGGGTTTTATTACCAGCTACAACACTTCCTAACTGCCTGTCCTCAGGCAGGTGCTTTATCCTATCTGTACCTTAGTTTCTTCATCTTGGAACTGGATAATAAACATAGGTATGCATTTATTTTGTTTTAGTTACATGTATCCTCATCCTCTTTGAACCACTTTTGTTTTTCAAGCCATGGAAACCTTTGTCAGAGGAAATCTTATTTGTAACTTTGACATATAAAACAGGTAAAAGTAGGTCTATCTGGTGGGCCCCTTTCATTTCTCTTCCTTGCCTACCAAGGCCTCTGAGACATATCTGCCCAACACTGGAAACCACTGCCCTAGAGCAGGTGAAAAAGTCTTCACTTAAATATTTGATGAATTGATGTTCAGGACAAAAAACCTTTGCAAGTTGGAAACTTGGGAACTTAGCATTTATATTGATCTAAGTCAATGTCTTGATGCAGAACCTTTTTATTAACACCTAAAATATGGCTTCATATTTTACCAATGGGTAAAAAGATTTAGAATGTTGGAGCCACAGGATGTCAGAACTGAAACAGATCTTTGGTGATTGGTTTAAGAGATGAGGAAATTGGATTCTAGAGAGAAAGTCTGTAAAGCTATCAACACAGGCTCACGTTTCAGACCTCCCAGCCCACTGTTGTTGCTCTTTCATTTCTTGTCCAAAGCTGTACAATAGTTCAGTACCAGAGCAGGCAGACAGTTCTCACCATTCCAGGACTGATGCTTCTTCAACTATACCTCTTTGCTGCTTTATAATACATATTCTTGGCTTTAAGGAGCTGTGGTGGTGCGGGGGTTGAGCACTCATTACTAACCAAAAGGTCAATGGATCGAACCCACCAGCCACTCTGCGGGAGAAAGATGTGACAGTCTGTTTCTGTAAAGATTGGTCTTGGAAACCCTATGGGGCAGTTCTTCTCAGTCCTGTAGGGTCGCTGAGTTGGAATTGACTTGACGACATTGGATCCTACTCCCCCTTGGCTTTAGTGTTGACTCTGTTCTAAAGGGAAACCCTGGTGGTGTAGTGGTTAAGTGCTATGGCTGCTAACCGAAGGGTTGGCAGTTTGAATCTGCCAGGCACTCCTTGGAAACTCAATGGGGCAGTTCTACTCTGTCCTATAGGGTTGCTGTGAGTCAGAATTGACTCGACGGCACTGGGTTTTTTGGAGTGTTCTGATGGGTTACTTGATGAGTGTGAATTTCTTTTCCCCCTGACAATTGTTCTTGAAGCTCTCTGAGAGCAGCTGAGGTCCTGAACTTGGGCTGGTTAGGCATTCCAAGATGCCTTTGCTTATATTGATAGGTTTTAATAGCTGCGAGTAAGTATCATCTATCAGTAAATTTGGAGTATAGGTGAATTATGTGAAAAGTGACGATGTTCTAAGTTAAAAACGGGCATTTCTTTATTTACTTGAGTGAGTAAACAAATGTAATGTGGCTGAAAATCTTATGGAAATTAAAGTAATGTTTTCCCATTTGTTAATGATCTTTATATTAAGGAGATAGCAGACACTTTAATGAGCATCTGTGGCAGGTCACATAGTCTCTGGACCTCAGCTCTGTCTTCTAAATTTGAGGTGGCCACTGAGCTTTGCTTGTGTTCCCTTGACTGGAAACTCTCTCAAGGCAGTAAAATGGGACATTGTAGTGCTCAGCTCACTTGTTTTCCCATTCCTCAGGGATCACCGTGCTTTGTTGTCTGATCTTCACTGTCTTGAAAAACGTTGTGCCATATATTTTGTTTGTTTTTTTGATTGTTTCAGATGGAAGGGTAAATCTGATCCCTGTTACTCCATCTTACTGGAAGTAGAATTCTGGTAAAATTTGACAGATATTTATTTAAACTTTTAATGCCTGTTATAACCTACATAAGATGATATCTGACTTAGTACCATTTTATATTTTGTTATTTAAAGGGTAATGTTTCGAGGTCTTCAAAAGAGTGTCATTTCCAGGTTCTCTGGTCTTTGCACATTTGAGAACTACTGTGCCTCACAATGGCTCCCAAATTTGACTGAGCAGAGTCACTTGTGAAAATAGATTCATTGATCGATAGATTATCAGAATCACTTTTCAGAAAGTAGATTCCTGGGCTTCACTCCTTACCTGGTGAATCAGTCACCAGGTCTGAGAGCTGGGAATTTGATTTTTAAAAAGCTTCCTAGATCGTCTGAGATTCCTGAGAATCAGTGTAGTGTAAGCGAAGTTGTTAAAAGTATGGATTCTGTGGTGGCTCTGCAATCTATGTTAAGAAATCACCAAGGTCCTAATGTAGTAGTACTAGAGGAGGGGTGAGTTCTTCTCAGAACGGAGTACTCAGGGCCTTGGCAGAGGGAGGAGCTCAGATGCCACCGGAGGCATCAGAAGGGCAGAACCAACATGTAATTCCTGGATCCCCCTGAACTCAGATGGTAAGTGCTGTAAGGATTTAGGGAAGCCCAGAGAATAGCTCATGAAGTGCCTAGGACCTTGAGCCCACTATTCTGATTTTTGAAGGGGGCAAAGAGGAGGAAAATAATTGGGCCTTTAGTCAGCTTCATTTTAGAAAGAAAATCAATGGGTTAAGAGTTATGTGTGTGTACATAGTTGTCAAAACCCGTGGAATCATATGGTCAAAATAGGTGTATTTACTTGTATGCATATTATCTTATACTGGGTATAGAAAGTTGATTAAAAAAAAAGTACGCACTCTGAAGCCATAGTGCCTGGGCTCAAATTCCAGCTCTGTCTCTTACAAGCTATGTGATCCTGGGCAAGCTTCTTAACTTCTTTGTGTTTTAGTTTCCTCATATGTATGGGAATGATGATAACAGTTCTTTAATGAGTTGTTGGGAAGATTAAATGAGATAATATACGAAAAATGCTTAGAACAGTGTCTGATACATAGTTAAGTAGTAGTTAAGTAGTAGGTGTTAACAAGGTTTAGAATCTACTTATGCTTTTGTGGGGTATACACTTCTATTAACTGGGGTAATGGGTAATCCATGGCTTGAGGATTAAGTAAGAAAGAATGTAAAAGAAACTCACCAATGAAACAAGGGGTTCTTATTGCATATTTCCATAAAAAGCTTCATGAACCCACTGAAAATTATATGTACAGTTTTAAAATTTAAGGGCATTTTCTGGGGAGATGGTGAAAGTTTTTAGGTGCTGCTCCTGGTCTTCTTCCTGCCACACTGCCGACCTCCCCCCACTCACCTTTAAGACTTGCTCCTCTAAACTGTCTTGGGTCATTTTTGAATAGGCAGCATGGAAAAAGCATAGCCCTCGCAGTCTGAAAACAGTATTAATTTGAGTCTTCTAGACTCAGTTTCCTTTTCTGTAAAATAGAGAAAATAATACTGTCCTACTACCTGACAAGATTTTGACCATCAGCTTCAGAAATGCGTGTGAGAGTTCTGAGATAGCCATAAAGTATTATCCAGATGTTCACTTTACTTCTGAGGGTATAAGTTGGATATCCAGAGAATTTTTGATTTTTCATGCATTCGTTAAGTACTTTTTGCTCTGTAGAGCCCTTTTTTCCTTCAGGTTGAGTAAATTGTGAATTGTTTTCTAACTGTACAGTCTATCCCTTGTTCTTAAAATCCCTTTATTTATTCCCCAAACTAATATTTTTATTTGGATAGTTTCTTATTTTATGGATTGCTTTTAGTAACAGTATTTGAAAGCTTAATAGCCTTGAGTTTTTGCAATATGCAATAATGTGTGGTTTACTTACAAAGCCTATTATTGGTAAGGTGAAGCCATTTTATTTGATATAATAAATAATAATACCCTTTACACTGGGTAGGAGTCTCTGAGGGGGGCAAATGGTTAATGTTGACTCGACGGCAATGGGTTTTATGGGTGGCTGCTAACCAAAAAGCTGGAAGTTTGAGTCCACCCAGAGGTGCCTTGGAAGAGAGTCCTGGTGATCTACTTCTGAAAGATTAGTTCTGCTGTGACACACATGAGGACACCATGAATCCGAGTTGAGCTGACGGCAGCTGGTTTAGTTTCTTTTTTTACAAAGACTTAGTACCTTATCATTTAGAAAGTATTTTCTCATTTTTCTCTCATTTTGAAAACAACTTTTCCGCTGAGCAAGGCAGGTCTGTCTTTTGACAGGGAAGGAAGATGATGAGTAAAAAGTTAAATGGCTTGCTCTGACTCCATAGTGAGTAAGGAATCTACCTGGGCTTTGAACCTAGGCCGTTGGATGTTTGATGGGCTCTTTGCATAGTACTGCATGCCTTTCTGTGAGAAAGTCTTGCTACAAGCACGTCGGAAAAATTAGTATTGATGAATGGTTATTTTCAATTTTTGAATCTATTTATCTATATAGAAAATCTTGAGTTCACACTAATATCTCCAATTGAAATCCAACTCCATAGACTTTATTCTAGTTTCCTGGTGACTCACTTCTTTAACAGTGAGAAACCATGCTTCCTCACTTCACTTATCTTGGGCTCAGATTAGGCATTAACCTCTGCCCCCCCACCCAGGTCCCACCCCATGTAGATGCTTGCTTGGGATCACAATCCCTCCCCTCCCCCCCATGTGGGTGCCCTCTTGCCCTTCTTGAACTCTGACTTCCCCTCACACTGGACAGTTCCCCACTCTCCAAATGGACAGTCCCCTCATACCCGTTTGGGCTTCGATATCCTACCCCAGGGTGCCCTTATGGTTGGATATACTTCTTACCGTCTTTGGGTTCTGACACCCTGTGTTGGGCTGCACCTACATGGGGCACCCTTTTCACTCTGCTTTTGCTTTAACATCCCAGACCTATTCTACCCACATGCCTTTTCCACTCCGTTCTGGTTCTGACACTCCCCATTCAGGCCTCTCCCCTTCAGTGGATATGTACCTCATCCTGCTTGAGTTCTGACATTTTATGGCAGGCCACCCCTCAGCATGGACATTCTTCTACCCTGCTCAGGCTCAGATACTGCTCATCGGGCCATCACTGGCATGGACATCTGCCTTGCTGTGCCCCACCTAATGGCGTTAGGACTAAATTTTTCAGAAAGGGAAGAGGACAAGTTAAGGGAAAAAAAACCAGTTGATTCTGACTCAAGGCAACCCCATGTGTGTCAGAGTGGTATGGAGCACAAGCTCCATAGGGTTTTTAATGGCTGATTTTTCAGAAGTAGATTGCTAGGCCTTTGTGGAGGCACCCCTGGGTGGAATCGAGCTTCTAAACTTTCAGTTAGCATCTGAGAGCATTAACCATTTGTATCACCCAGGGACTCCAAGTTAGGGAAGGGGAGTTTTTTTATTTTTTTCAAGGAGACAAAAATGTTTATCAATAACGGAATAGATACCATCTTTGCAAATGCTATTAATTTGGTTGAAGAGCCTAGGGTTTCCACTGTAGCTCATTATACATGAGAATTTATTAAAACTGTGTAGAATACTGCACGTTGCTAAGGGGTGTAGAGGCTCTGTGTCTCCGCTTAGAATGCAGCCAAACCTCTTCCAGTTAACTTGTTTGCACATTGTGGCATATACCTCTTTCCATAGGGATATGTGGAAAGTTAAACTTTGTAGCTCCTTTAATAGCAGCATCTGTGTATCTTTATGAATCTGATCCTGAGAACATTATTAGAAATGAAAAGTTAAGTGTAAAGTCTTGAAACTACTTGTTTGTGTAATTACACAACTAAGATAATCATTTTCTAACAAGTCTCAACAATGATTGCATTCTCCTATGGAGGTGTTAACTTGTTATGGGTTAGAAAGCACCCTTTGATACAACATTTTCAGCCTGGAAAAACAGCTTCAATTTCAGAGTCCACGGAAACAAATAGGAGACTTGTTGGAAATATTAACACTACCTTTTTTGTTTGTTTGTGTAGCTTAAAGGAATCAATGTTTATTAGGTGATATTTGCTAGCGTGTTCTGAAAGTGTATACAGTTTCTTTTGACCATGTTGTCAACTTTAAGACAGTTCATTTTGAAACATTATACCTCAGCCCCCTCAGTGGACTAAAGAAACACTGTACTGAAGTCAAATCATTAGTCTGGAGAGAATATTTTACTTGGTGGATACTAGCTTGTTTGAAGTTTTGAAGTCTGTGAGAGGAGGAAGGGGACCCAATACTGGGTTTGTTTCAGGTCTGTAGCTCTAAATAACACTGAAAGGATACGGGCCCAGCGCTATGTCTTGGCTACCATATGCAGCGCAGATTTCATTTTGTGAAGAGTTAGTGTTACGTTTTTCCTGCTAACCTCATAATATGTTGTAATTAAGAAAAGTAGATCTTAACTGAAAGCTGATGATCCAGCAGAGTGATCAATAGCAGGATGCTTTTAAAAAAAAAAACAAAAACTATTAAGCTTTCCTGTGCCTGAAAATTATCAAACCCTTTGTCTGTTTTATGACTTCAAGCTGAGTGTACTTAATCATTTTGAGAACAAGGCTCTGAGCACTGGGCATGGCCCTTCCAGTGAAACACTGGGAATTGTGTTCAGAAGAGTGGTATTGAATAGAAATGCTCTCTTGGCTTACTCTCAGCCTTCATTCTCCCAGAAGCGAGAATGGAGCAGACCTCCCTTTCAGACGCTTTTTAGCTGTTTGTACCTGTCATTTTTCTATATTTAAGAGCTGAGGCTCTTGTCAGCAGGTGTGACTTATTGTTACCTTTGACTCCAAAGAAAAACATCTTTAGAGAGTAACAGTCAGGTGTGAGCAGTGTGTATTCAGTAAATTACTTCTTGTCAGAGAAAGAGAAGCAGGATTATTGGGAGCTGGAAACTATATGTCAGATGTTGAGGGAAAACTCATTCATCAAATGTGTATTGTGACAGGTGTTTGACTAGGGTTAGGAAAAGACAGAGTTGGTGCCCTCAAGGAGCTGCCAGTCTACTGGGGAAGACTGATACTTAATTAGTGATATACCAGTGGTTCTCAATCTTCGCTGCACATTGGAGTAACTTGGGGAGCTTTAAAAAATACCGATGCCTGGAGATTCTGATATAATTGGTCCAAGGTATGGCCTGGGCATCAGGATTTTTAAAAGCTTCCCAGATAATTGTACCAGGGTTTAGTGTTGTAAGTGAAAGCCATGAGAATGGGAAGTGCAGAGTGCCCTGAGAGCACAGAGGAGGGGCACCTAACCCAACTGGAGGGGTTGGAGAAAGCTTTCAAGAGAGGAGGGAATGCCTGAGCTGAGGCTTGAAGAGTGAATTTGCCAAGTAAAAAAAGGCTGGAAAGACTGTTCTTGAAGCAGAGCCCCTGAATAATGTAGAATAGTAAAGGGGTTAGTGTCTTTGGTGTTAGCTCCGTGTTCTCTGCTACTTGCTCACTTTTTCTTTTGGCTATTTTAACCTCTGAGCTTCAGTGTCCTCATCTCTAAATTGGAGGTAACATCACTTATCTCGTAGGGTTATTGAAGATTACCTGAGAAAATGCATGTCAAGTGCTTAGGATTGTGCCTGGCACATGGGAAAGAGTAAGCGGTGGTATTGGTACTGTGATGATATTATTATTAGAGAATTGGAACATGGTTTGTTCAGAGATCTGCAAGTAGTTCTGTATGGCTGGATCTTAGGGTTTAGGGTACAGGACTGTAGGGGGTGGGGAATGGCAAAGACAAAGATGCTTGGCAGGCGGATAGGGTTTCAGATCACAGAGGGTATGGAATATAAGATAATTAATAATGGGATATCATGGAGTCCCTGGGTGGTGCAAACATTTGACATGCCTAGCTGCTAACTGAAAGGTTGAGAGTTCGAGTCCACCCAGAGGTGTTTTGGAAGAAAGCCTTGGTGAGCTACTTGTGAAAAATTAGCCACTGAGAACCTCATGGAGCACGGTTCTACTGTGATATACACATGGGGTCGCCATAAGTCGGAATTGACACAGTAGCAACAGTTATCATGGCAGAACCAGGACATTTCCATGGTAATACGTTAAGATATATCATGAGATGTTCTGGGAAAACTTGGGTCCATATTGGAAATTTGGCTCTGAACGTGGTATTCTCAGCATCATTATGTGTTTCAGATTAGCAGTGAGTGTTAATAGGACAGAAATAGAATTTTTAGTTCCTTTAGCCAAGCAGTTAAAACTATTGAGCATCTTGAAGAGTAATGGAGGAATAAGTAGACTCAAGGTAGTCCCAGGAATCCTCTGAAATTGTTGTAGTGTTAATTGTTCACAGGCTTACTAAAAATATTAAGAAAGGGTCACTTTGCCATTTGCATATAGTGGAGACACTTCTAATAAATTTATTTCTGACTTGCAGAGAAATAGAAAATGCTTCCATCTGTGTTGGCTTCACTGGCCTTTAAAATAACTTATGTATATTTGTTGGTATGTTATATAACTTCTAACAACATTAGTCACCACTTCCTCCGTAAGGCAACATGTAAATGATCATGGATACACATGCTATAACTTATAATTTTAGACCAATTTGTTCTTAGTGTTTTAGTCAGCTTTTTTTTTTTCTTTTTTGAGAGACTGCCATAATCTTTGGCTCTATGTGATAGAAGTCTGCCAGCCATTTGAACTAAGAAACTTAAATGGCTTTATTATTACTCAGTAGAATGGGACAGTAACTATAGATAGGAATAGGAGGAGTACACTTCATTGTTTCTACAACTACTTTTTTTTTCTTTGAAATTTATCTTTTATTGTAAGACCTCTATTGAAATGATAGATAATTAAGATATTCCTTAGGTTTATTCTAGGTTGCATGTATTAAATTACTTAAAACAAGAACTAGAACAATGGTTCTCAAAGTATGGTCAGCGGCAATAATACCTGGGTACTTGTTATTAGTTGCCTTTGAGTCTATTCCAACTCATGGCAGCCCCACATGTGCAGAGCAGAACTGCTTCATAGGGTTTTCAAGGCTGTGACCTTTTGGAAGCTGAGCCTGTTTTCCAAGGTGCCTCTAGGTGGGCTTGAACCACCAATCTTTTGGCTAGTGGTCTTGTTCTTAACAATTTGCACCACCCAGGGACTCCTGGGTACTTGTTAGATATGCTGATTCTTAGGTCTAAAACTCTGGGAGCGGGGCCCGGTAATCTTTTAACTAGCCTACAGGTGATTCTGATACCTGGTAAAATTTGAGAACCACAAAACTGGGTGATCTCAACAATCATTTATTGAAGTCTTTTAGACTGCAGGAAGGCTAGCAATAGTGCCTTTATTCCTTCGCCAATATTTATTGAACACTATTGTTCAGGTACTGGGGAAACAGTAGTGAACATGATAGGCAAGATCTTTGCTCTCATGCAACTTACATTTAGAGGAGGGAGACATATAATAAACAGGACTGTGATAGGAATGATGCAGAGACTTAAAAATTGGGTGATGTGAGAGAGTGTGTGGTAGCTAGGGAAGACCTTTTTGAGGCGGTCAGGTGTCAACTGAGTTTTAAATGACTGGAAGAGCTAGCTATGGGAAGCTCATTCCAAGCAGAGAGGCAGCTAATACAAAGGGCTATAACAAGGGAATGAGTTTGGTGTGTTTGAAGAATGGAAAGAAGGCCAGTGTGGCTGGAGTGTAGTGGGCGAGGGGAGAGAGGCATAAATGAAGTTGGAGAGGTAGGCAGAGGCCAGATCACATAGGACCCTTTTAAGGACTTTGACTTTGCCCTTGAGTGATATGGGAAGCTTTGGGGAGGTTTTGAACACAGTACTGATGTAGCCTGACCTTTAAAATAAAAGAATTACTGGCCACTAAATTGAGATCAGAAACCCTGGTGGTGTGGTGGTTAAGAGTTCGTTTGCTAACCAAAAGGTCAGCAGTTCGAATCTACCAGGTGCTTCTTGGAAACCCTGTGGGGCAGTTCTACTCTGTCTTATAGGGTTGCTATGAGTCAGAATCAACTCGAGGGCAACGGGTTTGTTTTGGTTTTTTGGAAGTTGAGATCTGACCATAGAAGGGAGCAAAGGAAGAAGCAGGGTATTGTAGTAATTGAGGCGAGATGATGGTGATCTGTCAAGGATGGTAGTGCTAGGGAGTGATGAGAAGCGTTGAAATTCTGAACATATTTTGATGGTAGAGTCTACAGAATTTGCTGATTGGGTGATTGTGGCATATAAAATATAAAGAGGAGTCAAGGGTGACTTGGCCTGAATAACTGGTAGATTTCAGGAGATGAAGGCTTGAGGTATGTTAAGTCTGAAAAGCCTCTTAGAATCTTAGTGGGGTTGTTGGGTAGGCAGTTAGAAAAAGGAATCTGGAGTCAGGGAAGCAGTCAGGTTGGCGATATCAATTTGGGACTTGGCAGCATTTGCATGGAAATTAAAGCCGCAAGACTGAATGAGATCATCTAAGTAATGGGTGTAGATAGAGGCTCAAGACCACAAATTTGAAGGTAGGAGAGCTTGCAGTGAGAAGGAACTAGCCAAATAGCATCCAGTAAGGTAGGAGGAAAACCTGGAAGAGTGATTCTGGAAGGCAAGTGAAGAAGAGTATTTCAAGAAGGAGAGCAAATCAATCCACAGCAAATGCTGCTGAGGGGTTAAAATGAGCATTGAGAAATGATCGTTTTAGTGAAGTTTCAGCAATGTGCACGTCATGGGTGATTTCGACAAGCTGTTTGAGTGGTATGGTAGGTTCAGAAGCTGGGTTAAAGTGTGTTAAAGAGCAAAAGAAGGAGAAGCAGTGAAGAAAAGGTAGACCATGTTGGGACAGACCTGCTACCACTTAGGAGTAGCCGGTCTCTACAAAAAACCTTAACTTAGGACAAGTTCATGTGTTGGTGCTCCAGTGTTTTAAATTTGGTATGTAACATCTTTGCATGTTCATGTTTTTAATTTCACTTTTTAAAATGGGTAAAAATACATTAAAAAGAGGAAATGTGAATAAAAAATATGTGGAAGCTCTGAAGAACCTCCGTGAAAGTCCTCAGGTCCTATGGAATACATTTTGAAAACTATTCATTTAATCCAGAGGAATAAAATTCTGAGGTGAAATCCAGCCAGTTGCAAAATGGGCTTAAGAAAGATATTTTTAGGTTTTAGAGGGAATCTTCTAAATGCTTCTGAGATTATACCCATTGCCCTCAAGTCGATTCCAACCCATAGCACAGGATGACTGTAGAACATTTCTTTCTTTCATCAAACCATTTACTTTGAGATCATTTGAATGAAACGGATGTTTCCATATGGTATTTTCTGCCATTTAAATGTATTTTTTCACAAATGTTTTCTGGCCAAAGGATGCTGATGTTGTAGGTCTTTGTACCCTCTTGCAGGGAAAAAAAAGAGCCCTGATGGCACAGTGGTTGAAGCAATTGACTACTAGCCAAAAGGTGGGGGGTTCAAAACTATCAGTTGCTTTGAGGGAGAAAGATGTGGCAGTCTGCTTCTCTAGAGATTTACAGCTTCAGAAACCTTATGGGGCCCTTATGAGTTGAAATTGACTTGACGGCAGTGGGTGGGTGCAGGGAAAAAACAGCAAAAAAAAAAAAAGGCCCTGTTGAAACCTTATTTCTTTTAAGGAGGGTGCTTTGATTTAGTGTCCGATTTTTTTAATAATTATATTTGACAAGATATATTTAAATACCTTGAATTCTAGAGCACTTTTCTCTATAGGCACTTGTTTAAAACAAAAGCCCAAGTTTCTCTTTAGTGAAGAAATGACAGTCTTTCACAAGAGAAATATGTAGATTACTAATGCATGAAACAATTTTTTTTTCTACTCAGAAGGGAGCAGAGGGAATATTACCACATTTCATTGATTCTAAAATATCGTAGACTATAAGATGCACCATTTTATGCATTACTAAGAAAGAAAAGGGGCATTGGTGGTTCACTGGTATGCTCGCCTTCCATGCGGTGGTGACCTGGGTGTGATTCCTGTCCAGTGTGCCTCATACGCTGTCACCAGCCATCTGTCAGTGGAGGCTTGCGTGTTGCTGTGATGCTGAACAGGCTTCGGCAGCTACCAGAGTAAGACAGACCAGGAAGAAAGCCTGGCGGCCTACTTCCAAAAGTCATCCAGTGAGAACCCTATGGATCACAATGGTCAGATCTGCAACTGATCACGGGGCAGCATTTCATCATTCAGTTGTACATGGGGTAGTCAGAGTTGGGGGCCAACTCCATGGCAGCTAAAACAAAAACAAAAAGCCAAACCCATTGCTGTCTAGTCGATTCTGACTCATAGTGACCCTACTGAACAGAGAGAACTGCCCCATAGGGTTTCCCAGGTTATAATTTTCACAGAAGCAGACTGCCACATCTTTCTCCTGTGGAGCGGCTGGTGAATTCCAACCGCAGACTTTTTGGTTTGCAGCTGAGCACTTAATCCTTACACAACCAGGGCTCTTTTGTCAATTATAAGAGATGTAAAAAAAAAAAAAAAAAGATCCACCTTAGAATTAATGAAATACAGGGCCAAGAGGTGTGAGTTCTGGCCCTGGTGGTGTTTCTGACTAGCTGTGGGACCACAGGCAAGTCACTTAGACTTTCTTTGCCTTAGGTTCCTCACCTGTATGGTGAGGGTAATGCCTGGTCTATCTACTTCACAGGATTATAGTGAAGATGAAATATGATAAATGAGATAAATTTAACTATGAAAAGTAGAATCTACTGGGCAAAATCAAGGGTAGTTTTTCAATTTAAATTAACTCCTAGGTCTGAGTAGGCAACTTAGAACATTTCCTATCTGGACTTTGTTGTCAGGCTTAAAATAGAATTTAGTCACAAACGTTTGAAAGTGTAACACCTTCATCTGCTAAATGGATTTTATTTAATCTGGGAATAGTGTCTATTATAGTTTTGGAATTAAAGAAAAAAGAGAAAATGCAAAGATAATACAACCCTGATGTTCTCATCATCCAGAATTAATCAGTGTTAACATTCTGTCAGTGCTATGATTTTTTTTAACTTACTATGAAATATTTATGACATATAAAGGGTAAAAGAATATAATAATGAACATGCATATACTTGCCATTGTCAATACAGATGAAGCCTCCTCTGCGGGAATAGTATGTTATATTTATACAGCATCCGGTCTTAACAGCAGCCTAGTGAGACTGGCTACTGCTTCTCTTGCTTTGGTCTTTAAAACCTCTAGATAAGCAAATTAACTTCGTCAAGTGAAGGTTTTATCCAAGAATACAGTGGAGAAGACTAGGGCTATTTGTGCTGGTGTTGCCTGATCTGAGTTTCCTCAGAATTCCACCTATGGCTTTGGAGATTCAGCTGTGGAAATTTGAAATAGGACATCTGTAAAATCGTAGTGTTGGCTAGCCTATTCCATGCCAGAGATTGTGCCTAGGCAGTTTTTGTATATATTCTTTGTTTCACAATAATTCTTTTGGGTAGATGGTCTCATTTTATAGATTGGGAAGGCTGGCTTGGAGAAGTTAGCGTGTCTGAAATTCCACAGCTGTTAGATTGTGGAGCTAATGATTTTTATCAAGGTTCACCTTATACCACAGCTCACGTGGTCTATACCATGCTGCCTCTGTCTTTGCCAGTAATCGTGGTTCTGTTTCTTTTGTAGGCAAAATCCAGAGACCACATTTGAAGTATATGTTGAAGTGGCCTATCCTGGGACAGGTGGCACTCTTTCAGGTACTTGAATGTTTGATTATGACATGGTGTTTGTTTATCATATGAGATAGACGTGCAGTGGGGATAATATGTGACTACTTTAAACTGTTTTTTATCTTTAAGTATATTTAAGTACTTTTCCCTTTTATTTATGCCCACATTATCCTAGGAAGAATGGAGAATAAAAGCACAATGAACAATTTGAATTAAAAACTGCTGCCATTATAGGCTTGAAGTATGGTTTTTTTCATTGTGACCATTGGGTCTACCTGGAAGTCAAGTAGTTAGTATGAAATATTGTCACCTTGCTAATGACGAAGGCTTAGAATTAGGTTATAGGATACAAAATGATATATAGGGAATTCTCGGCCACTAAACCAGAAAGAGATGTTTGAAATAGAATTAATTTAGTAATTTTTGTGACCTCTGGTAAGAGAAGGTTGGAAGTTAGCTGGAGGAAACACCTCCTTGGGCTTTAGCTTTTGGACTGGTTTGGACATGTATCCCTGGGCAACAGGGCCTTAGATGAGGGTAGGGTGTTGTATGCAGATTGGCCGTCTCACTTCTTGACCTAATAAAATCCTTCTTGGTTAATGAGAAAATTAACCTTGTGACCCAGGGTTCTTTTTCTTGGTGCCTAACAGAGTGGTGCATTTTGCCAAAGTGTATGTAAGGGAGCAACTCTTGATCCACACTCACAAAAACCTGCTTGTGTTATTGAGCGTTAAACCTGTTGCTGTTGAGTTGATTCTGACTCATAGTGACCCTATAGGACAGAGTAGAACTATCCCATAGGGTTTCCAGGGAGCTCCTGGTGGATTCAGACTGCTGACCTTTTGTCTGTATATTAAGTTATGTCTCTTACTGTGTGTAGAGACCATTCATTGGGTCTGGAAAGGAGTTGTGTACATGTAGCAGTACCTCTATGGACCTGTTTTACAAAGTAACCATTTGATGATGGCTGTGATTTGACAGGTGAATTTAAGGACAAATGTAAGGATAATTTCTACAGTTACTAAGATTTTTCCCTTCCAATGCCCTAGAATTTTTTTTCTCCAAAGTTAAATGGGCTGTTTTTTGAATATGAACAAAGTTTGAAAGGTACGAATGAGGCAGAAGAATGAACAAAATGAAAGTCTTTACCCTGTTAGTTTACTTTTTTTAACTTTTATTTTGAAAATATTCTAAGAGATATATTATAAGAATAATTCAGTGCATATACCCTTTCCCTAGATTTACTGGTTGTTACCGTTTTGCTACATTTGCTTTAGCGCTCTGCAAAACAAAACAAAACAAAAAACCTGTTGCCGTCGAGTCTGTTCTAACTCATAGCAACCCTACAGGACAGAGTGGAACTATTCCTTAGGGTTTCCAAGGAGCAGTTGGTGGATTTGAACTGCCAACCTTTTGGTTAGCGGCTGTAGCTCACAGTAGCTCTTAGCCATTGTGCCACCAGGGCTACATGTATACATATTATTTTTGCTGAATCATTTAAGATTAAGTTGCAGACATTACAGCCTTTTACCCTTAAATACTTCAGGGTTTATCTCCTAAGAATAAGGATTGTCTTACATAACCATAGTATAATTATCAAAATAAGAGAATTAAAAATTTTATGTTAGTTGCTCATATTTAAATTTAATTAATTGTCCCAAATAATATCCTTTATAGCATTTTTTCCCCTCTGATCCAGAGCCCAATCCAGGATCATGCATTGCATTTTGTTTTTATGTTTCTTCAGTGTCTTTCAGTCTGGAATAGTTTTGTAGTCTTTGCCTATCATGACCAGTTTTTGTAGAATTTAGGTGTGTTGTTTTGTAGAAAGTTCCTGGATTTGGAATTGTCTGATTATATCCTCATGATTAGTTTCAGGTACTATGCTTTTGGCAGCAGTATTTTGAAAGTGATACTGTGTGCTCCTTAGTGCATCATATCAGCAGGCACATGATGTCTGTAAAACTCAGCAAATAGTTGTAAAGTCAATACCCCTGTTAAGATATATAGTGTCCAGGTTTAAGGGAATATTGGTGCCGGCAAGAGGGACCTCTGCAACAGCCCTGTGCTTTAGAGGGCTTTGCTTTGGCCCTTTTCTGCCCATTGTCCCCTTTCTATGGGGCAGAGAGTCTTTGGGGCCTACAGCGCATGCCTACCTAGAGCCTGAAACCTTTTGTCCTAGGCCAGGCTTCGAATATTCAGGATCTCAAAATTCCTTGCCCCAGTGGCCCTGAGCTTTTGGGGTGATGAACATGATTTGGAACTAGATAGTGGTGATGATTGCACAACATCGTAAATATGCTAAATGCTACTGAATTCTATACTTTAAAATGGTAAATTAAAAAAAAAAAATTTTTTTGTGTGCTATAAGTGAAAGTTTACAAATTGAGTCAGTCTCTCATGAAAATTTATACACACCTTGCTATATACTTCTAATTGCTCTCCCCCGATGCGACAGCACACTCCTTCCCTCCATTGTCTGTTTTCGTGTCCATTCGGCCAGCTTCTGACCCCCTCTGCCCTCTCATGTCCCCTCCAGACAGGAGATGCCAACATAATCTCATGTGTCTACTTGATCAAAGAAGCTCACTCTTCACCAGTATCATTTTCTATCCCATAGTCCAGTCCAATCCCTGTCTGAAGAGTTGGCCTTGGGAATGTTTCCTGTCTTAGGCTAACAGAAGGTCTGGGGACCATGACCTCTGGGGTCCTTCCAGTCCCAGTCAGACCATTAAGTCTAGTCTTTTTATGAGAATTTGGGGTCTGCATCCCACTGCTCAACTACTCCCTCAGGGGTTCTCTGTTGTGTTCCCTGTCAGGGCAGTCATCGGTTGTAGCCAGGCACCATCTAGTTCTTCTGGTCTCAGGCTGATGTAGTCTCTGGTTTATGTGGTCCTTTCTGTCTCTTGGGCTCATAATTACCTTGTGTCTTTGGTGTTCTTCATTCTTCTTTGCTCCAGGTGGGTTGAGACCAATTGATGCATCTTAGCTTGCCGCTTGCTAGCATTTAAGACCCCAGAAGCCGCTCTCCAAAGTGGGATGCAGAATGTTTTCTTAATAGATTTTATTATGCCAATTGACTTAGATGCCCCCTGAAACCATGGTCCCCAAACCCTGCCCCTGCTGTGCCGGCCTTTGAAGCATTCAGTTTATTCAGGAAACATCTTTGCTTTTAGCTTAGTCCAGTTGTACTGACCTCGCCTGTATTGTGTTATCTTTCCCTTCACCTAAAATAATTCTTACCTACTAATTTTTTTTTTATCTAATTAGCGAATATCCCTCTCCCATCCTCCCTCCCTTCCCCCTCTCGTAACCATCAAAGAATATTTTCTTCTCTGTTTAAACTGTTTCTCCAGTTATTATAATAGTGGTCTTATACAATATTTGTCCTTTTGCACCTGACTAATTTCACTCAGCATAACGCCTTCCAGATTCCTCCATGGTATAAAATGTTTCACGGATTCATCATTGTTCTTTATTGAAGCACAGTATTCCATAAAATGGTAAATTTTATGTTATGTGTATTAGACCACAATTTTAAAAAATGCTAGAGATGGGTTTGGCCAGCACCTGAGAGGTGTCCCCTTCCCTTTATAGTTTTACCATACATGTGTTCTTAAAAATGTAATTTAGTTTTGCATCTTTCTGAACTTTATAGAAATAACATTATTCTGTGTATAGTTTTATTGCTTTTTTTGTTCAGGGTAGTACTTTTAAGGGCCCTCTATGGTGTTGGGAGCCCTGGTGGCGCAGCGTTTAAGAGCTTGGCTGCTAACCAGAAGGTTGGCAGTTTGAATCCACCAGCTGCTCCCTGGAAACCCTCTTGAGGCAGTTCTACTGTGTCCTATAGAGTCGCTATGAATCGGAATCAACTCAGTGGCAATGATTTTGGTTTTTTTTTTCCCCACTATGTTGTAACTGTTGTACATTCATTTTCATTGCTCTGTAATACATTACAGGATTATATCACAATTTACGTATCCATTCTGCCATTAATAACATTTGATGCGGTTTGCAGTTTCTGGCTATTACAAGTAATGTTGCTATGATTTTTCTTATACATGAAGTCTTATATGTGACTACTGAATTATGCTGAACTGTTTTTCAGAGTTGATTATGCCAATCTGTAGTCCCACCAGGAGTGCTTGGTAGCCCTTATTGCTCTACAACTTCATCCATTAGTGTGGTATATTGATTTTTGCTGTTTGGGTAATAGTATTGCCTAGTTGTTTTAATTTGCAATTTTTGATGACTAATGAAATTCGGGCACTTTTTCATATGCTTACTGGCCTTTTGGATATCTTCCTTTATAACACTTTTGCTTATTTTTTTTTTCCATTGAGTTTGCTATGTTTTTCTCATTGATTTATAAGGAATTCATTACATATCCTGGATATTAATTCTCCGGTTATATATGTGGTAAATATCTTCTTCCACTCAGTGGTTTGTCTTTCACTTTCTTGGTAATATCTTTGATGATCAAAACTTCATTATAGTATCTTTGATGATCAAAACTTGTTGATTTTATTATAGTGCAGTTCATCAATATTTTCCTATCCTAGAGACATGAAGATATTTTCCTCTACGAGATTTATAGTTTTGCCTTTCACAGTTAGGTCATTAATCTACCATGGTTGTTAATTTTCTCTTAGATGATTAACATCTTGGAAAGTTAAATCCTAAATTCAATTCTAAGATTTAAAAAAATTGGGAACAAAATAAAATTGCATTTGCAAGCTTCACTACTCCTCTCTTTAAAAAGTATTTTATAAAATGATTAGGTACTTCAAATCATACCTAAAAGTTTACCAAAGAATAAAAAGATGGCAAGTGTGAGAGACGAATAGGTATGTAGACCAGTAAGAAATACTTTGAAGACAGCTATTTCTTTTAATTTCTGTACTAGTGAAGATGTATATTGTAAACTATCCCTTATAAATTCTGTGCTGTAAAGAGCCTTCTGCTAGTGACAGCCATGGAAGGGACATGTGTTCTGTCAGTTCTGCTTAGACTTTGTATCAAGACCTATAGCACTGAATAGAACATCTTCCAAAGATTGTACAAATAAAATTTGGGCACATAAACTAAACTGATGGTGTGAGTGACTTCCTTTGGGAATTTGTTAGGTTTTCTGGTTGCTATTACCAATGAAGAAGCTATTTCTTAGTATTTAATCTTTATGTGCCTTTTGTCTGCTTCTTCAACCTCCTTATTTATTTTTAATAAAACTTATTATATTGCCTTTTCCTGATGTTATTTAAGACGTTATTTTTACCATTTTAGATGATTGCAAAGAATCTGCCTTAAGATTAGTCTTCGTTCCTTGGATCTGCATCTCTGATCTGTGCCAAAGTATCTGAGCAAACTTAGGTATAAATCTTACCCTGTACAGTACTAATGTCTGGGCATAATCTTCTCTTTGAAGTTTGTTTGCATCCCCCTAGGGGGATTAATTCCCTGCTGTGGGAAGGTGGGTTAAAAAGCACCGAAACTACTTTACGGGTCTTTAATTGAAGGATTTAGTATACATTTTGTTCTATAAACTTCTGTGGGGGTTTCATTCGTACATTTTTTCTTATATTGTGGTCTAGTCTCACTGTAAATTTATTTTTTTTTTAAAAGTTACTAAATTTTTTTTCAGGTTATTCATATGCATATTGACAGATTGTCCTGGTGTTTTGTTTTTCTTTTCATCTTTAAATTTTTAGTAGCTTTTCCCCCCTGCTTTTAAAAGCAGTTCTTGGATATGTATAAAATTAAAAATTTTAAAATAAATTATCAAGAAAAATCTTCACTCTGTAGTAACCACTATCAATGGTATATTCCTTTGTGTGTGTATGTGTAAATAAAATATATAAAGTTTTTTCCTGAACTCCTGCTATATGTGTATGTTTTCCTTGCCCCCCCGAATTAAACATTAAGCGTTTCTTCAAATTATTAATATGACCTTTTAAAAAATCATTTTAATTTTTGTGAATTATTATATTATATTCATGTGCCATAATTACTTATATTGCTAGATTTTTTCAGGATTCTTCTTTTATAAAGAATGCCAGTGAATATCTTCGAGTATAATGCTTGTCATTTATGTGTACAATTTTAATGCTTAGAAAGGAGTTGGATAATTTTGAATAGATTTTGTTCTTTAATTTTATGTGTTCTTTTTTGCCACATCATACTTAGTGTACTCTAATTTATGTATTATATATAGAAAGATCCCAGAAAAAAGACTGTCATCTAACGTTATGAGAGCTCACAAAGCTGAATTTAATCTGTCTTTCTGATGGTCTCTGAAGAGGGTGCTCTTGCAAGAGAGATCAGCTTGTGAGGTCCTGTGATCAGATGGTGTTGGCCATGCTGAAACTCTGGAATGTATTTCAAACACAAGCGTCTTGTTACAGCTGGCATCTCTGAACCTGCTGTGGGCACTGTTCTTGGGCAGACGCTTAGCACCCGAGAGTGGCAACATCAGGTTCTTCTGGGCTGCTCGGCAGACCAGCTTCTGCCTTGTGTCAGTGCCCCTCCTGGTGTTTTTAATGCTTTAGCCCGGTAGCCTCTTTTTAAAAAGAAGGGATAGTCAAGTTGAGAAAATGTTGAGGGAACTCTCTGAGATGGCGCTTTGGCTGGTTGACTTTTCCAGCTACCTGGGTGTTAGGCAGTAACTTAAAAAAAAAAAAAAAATCCTTGCTTAAAATCCCTCCTAAATATCTGTCCATATTTCTGTATTAGCAGAATTGTGAAGAAAATTGAGTCTTTGCTGATTTAAGGTATCAGGAGCCAGATTTGTTATCCTAAACTTTAGCTTTCATTTTCCAGGCCTGTAACTGTGGTCTAGGAACTTTGCCTGAATCTGTGGTCACCGTGGATGCTCAACATTATTAGATATTTAAAAAAACAACTTAAAGCAGCGACAACTGTTCACTCTTTAGAGGTAGTGTGGGGGAAGAGTCCTTTTGAAAGTCAAGTTTTATTCCAGATTAAAATATTTTTGAGCGATACTAACTAAACTTATCTTCTTCCTTCTTAATAATAATAAGGATAATAAATCACTGTAAGCTTGAAGAATGGTAATAAAGTAGATAACTTTTATTGAGTCCTAGTTATGTCCCAGCTTCTTAATTTGTACTATGTTAAATCTCATAAGGCGGCCTGGTGGTACAGTGGTTAAGAACTCGGCTGCTAACCAGAAAAGGTTCGCAGTTCGAATCCATCAGCCACTCCTTGCAAACCCTACAGGACAATTCTATTCTGCCCTATAGGGTCACTATGAGTTGGAGTCAACTCGACTGCAGTGGGTTTGTTTTGGTTTTAAATCTCATAATAACCCTCTAAAGTGTATCTTATTTTTGAGGAAACTTAGGTTTAGAGAGGTTAATTTACTTGCCCAAGGTTGGACAGCCACTATGTTGCAGAACCAGGATTTAACTTCATTTCTGTGGCATCTTCCAAAAAATATCTGGCTAACATTACCTGTACATGCAGTAATTTAGAAAATTAGGGGAGAATGTTTTTGATTCCTGAACTACACAAGTGTTACTTGTAGGTTTTTCATGAGTTGACACAACAGTATTATTTTAGCTTTTCTTTATTTTTCTTCTCTTGAATTATCCAGTGAAAGTGGATCCATTTTAGGGAATATTGAAAGTATGGACGCTGATTCTCAGTAGTGGAGTAGTGTACCAAAACCATAACCAAAACCAAACCCAGTGCCAGCGAGTCGATTCCCACTCATAGCGACCCTATAGGGCAGGGCAGAACTGCCCCATAGAGTTTCCAAGGAGTGCCTGGTGGATTTGAACTGCCGACTTTTTGGTTAGCAGCTGTAGCACTTAACCACTACGTCACCAGGGTTTCCGTGGAGTAGTGTAAAAAACACCCAAAAACCAAAGACATGGATTATTTTCAAATCTTTGTCATTTTTCCTGATTTTAAGTACTTGACATGCCAGTTAGAAAACATTTACTTTGAGTTAGAGGCATAGAATCTCGTCCCATTGTATGGATTTTAAAAAGTCAGTGTAGCTTTGAGAATTTTAATGTACCTTGTGTCTTTATAATGTACCTGGTGGTACAGTGGTTAAGAGCTTGGCCACTAATCTAAAGGTCGGCAGTTCAAATCCACCAACTGCTCCTTGGAAACCCTATGGGGTAGTTCTACCTGTCCTATAGGGTTGCTATGAGTCAGAATTGACTCAACGGCAACAGGTAATGGTATCTTTTTTTCAAAATTTCATAAAATAAAAGTTATTTTTTTAAACTAGAGGCAAGCCTAGTGAGAATTCATTGTAATAAAGCTTTTGCCTACCACCTAATAAAGAGGTATTATATAGGGCTCCATGAGGACAGATATTATGTCTTGCTTGTACCTACATTTTGCAGCAGCTAGAACAGTTCCTGCAAACAGTAGGCCCTCAATACGTATTTGAATGATTGAAGCTTAGAGATAGGAACTGACTTGTCCGAGGGACCAAGTTGTGATTTGAACTCTGGTCTGACTATGCGCTTTAAAGGAAATTTTGAAAACTATCATGCAAATCATGTGATATGTATGTATAGGTACAGTTTTAAGAATAAGTGAAAATGCACATATTCACCACTCAACTTAAGATGTAGAACATTTTGTACCTTTGAAGTCCCCCTGTGTGTTCTTCCCAGATTGCATTCCTTCACTGAGATCACATTTTGCGTATTAACGTGAATTGTCTATCCTTGCTTTTAGTTTGTGCTTTTTATTATACTATGCTGATACTCTAAATTGGTTATATAGAATGAGTTTGCTGTTCTGAGGAAGTAGTAGAAGGTGAGCCATGTATTTTCTTAATTAATGCTTCTTAGTTATTTGAAGCCGATTCCAGATTTCTTCCTGTTCCTGAAGTGTGTAATCCAGCAGCCATCTGGGTGCAAATCGTGATACAGAGAATCTCACAATTTTTGGTTTGTTCATGAGAGTGTGATTTTTGTTTATGTATCTCTAGTTCACAGTGCCAGGCCTTTGGCCCTCTAGGTGGACCAGGCATGCATTGATCAACTGAACTATAAAATAAGTGAGAGCAGTGAGTTTGTTATTGTTTTTTTTTTTTTTTTTAATTTCCCCAAAATGCCAATCTTAAAGCTGCATTTTCTCAACTGTAAAATGGGGGCACTGATATTAACTTAATTCATGAGATTGAAAGGATTAAATAGGGTTGTATAGTGCATGGGATGTGTAAGGGTCTTAATAAATGGAAACTCG
Organism: Elephas maximus indicus; assembly: GCF_024166365.1. NCBI lineage: Eukaryota > Metazoa > Chordata > Mammalia > Proboscidea > Elephantidae > Elephas > Elephas maximus. The sequence goes on along the minus strand of NC_064827.1, from coordinate 74,999,609 downwards.
TTATTTTTAATTAGTATCTTACATTATTTTGGTTTAAGGTAAGAGTTCATATTTCTGTAGAACTCTGCTATCCACAACTGTTAGCAATCTAATACAGCTGAAAAATAGAAAGTAAGTAAAATTAACTAGCCAAAGTAGATTTCTCAGAATGCAAGCATTAATACCTAATGTCCTTTATTCATGGAAAAGCCTTTAGTTTATGTCCTACGTGCTTAGGTACACTCTGAGGAGTTCCCTGTATTATATTGCCCAGCAGTTACTGATCATGTTGATGGCATTAAGTCATGGTGTTAGTCATTATTCTTTTTGTTGCAAGTGGCAGAAACCCCACTAACTCGGGCTTGAGCAAAAAAAGGAATTTATTGGCTCTACTGAGAAGTCCAGTGGGAAAACTGGCTTTAAGCTTTGGAGGATCTAGGTGTTCTACTCACATTTTCAGATAGATTTGCACTATTTTTATCTCTTGGCTGTCTGTCTTCTGTGTTGGGATCATTTCTAGGTGAGTGCTCCCTACATGATAGCAAAGATGTCTGCTAACAAATCCAAGCTTATAGTCTATGAATTTCACGACCCTGATGGGAACAGAGTTTCTTTTGCAACATTTTGAGCCATAGTCCTAGTGCTGATTGTAATAGGTCCTGTTTGGGTCTTGTGTCTGTCTATGAGCCAGTCACTGGGACTCTGGTGGGTGACTGAGATGTTGATTGCAGGGAAAGGGAGTGCATATGTAGGCTCTTCAGTGCTACCTGTATCTTGTAGCCCAAGACTGGGGAACGGTAGTTCATCAGAGGAAAATCTGGTTGCTGTTACCAGAAGAAAGGAAAATGAATGCACGCTGAAACAGCTGTTTATTGCACCCATGAAGAAAATGTTATTTTCAGAGTATTCTTTTCAAATAAGCAGTGAGGTATATAATCTAGTTTGGGATGATTTACAACCAAAATGATTAAGATAAAGTTTCTGTACTTAAAAAGTTAATCTTTAGCTTTTTCGAAAACTGCCATGTAAGCCCGATTTCCCTAGGAGTCTGAGGTCTTATTATTGTACGTCTAAGTTTTAGCAAGAGTTCTTTAATTAGTCACCTATTCTTTGAGCACTCACTTTAGGCTCAACTGTGCTAGATTCTGGAAATTGGAGTGTGAGTTCTATAAAACAGGAACTAGACCTCATGTTTTAAATGTTTAGAAGACTCTTTTCAAACCTTTAGGATATTGTATTTTCGCTTTTGAGCTTATTTTGGTATTGTTTCACAACACATTTTGCATTTCCTTCTTCATGTTGCATTGTAACACAGTCTGCTCAAAGGCTTTCATTACTGAAAGCTTTACTGAAGATATCACACTATGAGCTTGCTTTGCTCGGCAGGAACCTATAATAATTTGCTCTAAAAAGACAATTTTCTTATCTTTAATGTGTTCTTTAGAATTAGAACTTTCTGCTGTCACGAAGCCTTATTTGAGGAGAAAACAGATGCTGATAAATTGCTGTCTAGATTATAAAAATGTCATTAAGTATCTTTATGGATAATCTGTAATAAAAAAATGTAATAGTAATCTGTAGGCTTTGAAATCAGAGAAACTTAGGTTCAAATTTCTTCTGTCACTTACTAATTGTTTGACCTTGGGAAGGTTATTTAAACTGAATTGTAGTTTTGTTTAAATGGGACTAATGTCTATTTGGTAGGTTGTTTTGTAAATTAGAGATAATATGTGTTAAGGTGCCTGACGCTATAACTGTACAAATTAGGCATTTTCTTGGGGGGACTTAATTTTAACATTATCCTTGAATTAAAAAACAAACAAAACCTCAAACTCCAACCCAAAAACAAATAACAAAACTCCCTGCAGTTGTGATGTTGTTATGAGATTAAATCTCCCTTCTGATTTTTTTTTTTTTCTGATAGAATTAATTTGAATTCAATTTTAAAAGAGTTCAAATTCTAGAATAATGGTAAGATGAAAACAGGAAATATTCTGGAAGAAAAGATAACTTATCTGAGATGATCAATTTTTTCCCAGAAGATGTAGGATCAATTCTGATTTGTTCCTAGAAAAACACACTTTAAACACATGAATGATTTCAAATCATCAGCCTAATTTTTTTCCCTTCAGTTATGTGTCACAGTTAAACTTTAACAAAAACCCAGTGATCTATCCTCAGTTACCTGAATTTTTGTTTAAACTGTCTACTTAGAAGAGTCAGATGCCAAGAAAATAAGTCAGTCTCAGAGATTTCTTAAAACAGCCCACTTCCAGAGTATACTCCACGGTTAGTGTATACTTGGCCCGGTTTTCTGTTCGTAACAGTGCTATGTAACGATCACTGATACTCAGAATGATGGAACTGGCTTCTGGAACATCAAAGGAAAGTTCCACTAGTTTGTTCAGTTGTACTTACTATGAAAGGAAACCTGACAAAAGTATTTGGGAAAGATTTTCAACAAAGACTGAAACAAAAAATATTTTCTTCATGGCCCTCACTGACAGAAAATCCAGCTGAGCAAAACTTATCATTTATTCCTTCTTCCTACTAAATACTTTGGTTAATAGAACTTCCTTCCCCTAATGCCACCCCCAGCTCCCCCCGCCAAAAACCCCAACAATGTACTTAGCAAAATCTGGTTAAGAGCTTGCTGTCTAGAGTCAGGTCATCTGAGTTCATATTCTGGCTCTACCACTTATGGTTTACATATCCGTGTGATTTTGGGCGAATTGCTTACTCTCTCCTTGTCTTAGTTCCCTAAACTAAAATGGGGATGATGGTAATACCTTAGACTGTTTTGTGAGGATTAAATGAGAAAAAAAAATTAAAGCATTAGGCACAGGACATAGCACACATCACTCTCAGTCAGAATGATTATTAAAGAAAACTGAGTTGAATTTGTTTGTTTTGATCCTTTAACTAGAAATTGAGGATCATTGGAAGCCTGGATTGGGGAAATGTTACCTGTTCTATTGTGACCTCTCATTCTGCGACTTGCTCTCAGGGCGTTGGAACCAGTCCTAAGGCAGTTCTAAGCCCAGGGCCTTTGGGAGGGCTTGACCAGGTTTCTTTCTTGCTTCCAACAGCCCTCCAATGTAGTCCTTTTAAAAGTTTTAATCCTGGAATGGACCCTGGAACAAGCCAACCTCATTTCTCTTGTGTTTGCTGAATGAAGATTGAGTTGACTCATATCTTATTTGGATTTCTCTGGGCCTGCTGCAGGATAAAAGTTCAGGTCTAGAGCCAGTTTTAGTTGAGATTTAAAGCTGACCGCTGCAACATTTTCCTGTTCGTGTTTTGAAAGATTTTGGTATATCACACTTCATCCATTCAGTAATGTTCATTATAAGTCAGCTGTATAGTATGTACTGGGGATGGGTGAGGACATTCTAGGCAGAAGGATGTGCAGAGCCATGAAGAAATAGTTTGTCTGTCTAGCTCTCTTTCTCTAGCTGTCAAAGACATGACTTCATTCGGATTCCGATCAGCTTTGAGGGACCCTGTGTGATCGCTCTCAGTCTAAGAATGTCAGAGGGCAGAGATCTTTGTTTACTTGATTCCCTGATGTGCCCTCAGCACTAAGAACAGTGACTGGTACATAGTAGGCACTCAGAACATGTTTGCTGGATGAATGAACAAGTTGACAGAACTCCAATTTAATGCAGAGAACCTTGGTATTTTGATTATTCTCTGCAAGTTTGTTGTGGATAAATATTCCATTTCCAGTAGGTTGAATAGCCGCTCGATTTGCTATATTCTTTGTTTTAATGGAAATCCATGGGTAGAACTAGGGGGAGGGCATTGATGTTAGAGGTAGGAATTCTGTTGGAGTTTTCTCTCCAGCAGTTTTTCTGGAAGGTGTTATTTTGCCTTTCCCAGGAGCAGATGTGCTCAGGATGAAAAGTTTAAAAGGAAGGCGTGCTCACATTGGTTTCACTAGGAGAGGACTGCCTTTTCCTCTCCATTTAGTAAGTGTCTATCAGACTTTCCAGAGTACAATGAGGCATTTACCCCAGACCTCGGCGGCAGCTCATACTTTTTGCATTTTAGGCTTTTTCTGCCGCCCCTGGGAAACTGCCTGGTGGTCTGGCATCATGGGAATTTGTCTCACTAAAAGCTGTTTCCCCACCTCTGCTCTAGCAGAAGCAGTGTGTGCGGTGGAAAGGGCTTTGGACTTGGGTCCGAATCATGGCCGTGCAACTTACTAGCTATCTAACCTTAGTGAAGTTATTCATCTTTTTTGTTGAAATATCTCATCTGCAGATATGTGTTTGGTAATGCTTATGTCTTAGAGTTGCTGTGAGGGTTAAATAAAATACTAACTATAAAATAAGTAACAGTGCCTAGTTAGTTTCCTTTCTTCTCCTGTCACATCAAATTGTTGTTTTCTACTCTTTTCAGCCTCCTGACACAAAATAACAGCTATATTATTTTTCATAGCTTGGAGGACTATTTTTTTTTTGGTGGACTATTGAGTCTTTGAAATGCTTAACAAAGCTATTCTGTGTTTTTGGGTGAAGCAATATGGAGTTTTGTTAATGTATTTCCAATGAAATGGAAAAAGACCTTTTTTTTTTTGTTTTTAAACTCGTGTGCTTAATATGAGCTTAAAGTCAGAGAGTTCCAAGACAGTTCCTACTCCCATACTCAGCTTTGTATAGAGCAGATAGCATGTTTATGTATTGGGGTGTGTGCGGGTGTGCGCACGCGTGCATGAGAGAGAGAGAGAGAATGTATGTGTGGTGAAACAGATATTTTCGCTGGCTTTTTTTTTTTTTGTAACTTCAGCTTTGCAACGCAATGTGCCAAAAGTTATTTCTCCCTAGGGAGTGACTCTTTCAACAGTTCGCAAAAGCAGCATAAATTCTCACTTGGTGTTCAAGGAAGATGGTAATACAATTTAGTAGAACCGAAGTTTTTTTTTTAACTTGTTAGAAACCAAAATGTGATTGCAGTGGCAAAGTTGTCAGCGCACTGGAGTTTAACAAGTGCTGGAAGGATTAGTAAAGGAAATGTAGTTTACTCTGCAGCTTTTATGACAAAGAATTTAAAAGGTTTTACTCTAAGCCCCACCGTGTGTTTTTTGCTTTTCTCCAAAACGTACCTCTAAGTTGAAAAGAGAGATGAATCTCTCAGGGAGAAACTATTAACTCTGAGGGAGTTTATCATTGTTTGAGAGGAAGCAGAGCATTTACATTTGAATCGACCCTGAGTGTAGCTTGTGCCCTAATCTCCTTCCTCCTAGAAGTTGGTGAGGAGTTTAAGTACTTCCTACGTTGTGTTCTGGTCCTTGTAGTGCCATCCTGATTTTCTCGGGATCCTAAATTTCATAATTTAAAGTAAGCAAACTTCTGGGGCACTGTGCGCTGACTGTGCGTGTAGATGTTTTTGTCGTTGTCACAGGCCTCTCAGTGGGCCCATTGGCCAGAATTATCTCATTTTCACAACACTCGTTACTACAGTCAGAATGCTATAAAAAAGACAGAACATGACAGAAAGTTTAAAAAATAGAATAAGTTCACCGTCATAATCACAACATTTAAGTCCTGAATATTTCCATTGGATGTAACCCCAATCGGTGTGTAGTTTAAATGAGAAAAAAGCATGACCTTAATTAGTGTTTATCATATACACTCTCAACAATTTTTGATGGCTGCGTAAGAGTCTTACAGTTTGATTAACCGATTCACTGTTATTATGCATATTAAGTTTAGCCTCTTTTAAAATAAGACAAATTAATACTACTTTCAATTTTGTAGACTTTTGCAACCAAATCTTTGATATTGCCACCCTTTTTTTAGGGGGGTGGGCAAGTAGAAGAGCAGGGAGAGGGCTGAGAAAGGCTGTGCCAAAGATAAATTATGTTAAAGAGGGTAGTGGTTTTCTAAGTCCCAAATCTGTAAGAAGCCTTAAAATGAACCGTTTTCTGAGATTAAAAAAAAAAAAAAAAAGTTGTATTGTTATATTTTACTCAGTAGTGAATTAAAGTGCCATCACTTAAAAACAATTAGTTACCTTTTAGGGATTCTTAGGTTGCTTCTGTCACTGATCTAGTTTTAGTTTCTGATTTTGCTTGTGGGACATTCTACTGATTTAGGTCATGTTAGCCTAAAGAGAATAGAAACTATCTACCTAAAGACTTGTTGGTGGGAGAAATTCCTTGTATTTGTTCTCGTTCACGTCTTGTTAGACAGCTGTGTCCTGGACTTGAGGCTGGAGTTAGCTTTTGTAGCAGCTGTGAAGTCCTCACCTTACACACATAAAGCATTCCCAGTGAATGTTTGTTTCTGTGACTGGGGACCATCATTCAAACCCACCCCAAAGAAACAGGGTGTGTATAATGCTTCATGGGTGTCCGTTGAAGAAATCTGTTGGAACTATGGTTTAATGAAATCCAATGGCCTATTTTTGTAGGAATTAGTTAGTGCTTGGAGAGGTAGCCAATGCTCCTTAGAAATTGGGACAAGAATTTTGCCTTTATTTGAAAGAGCCTGTGTAGTATGGTGCTAGCTTGAAAATGATTTGCCTGGCATTTGCACTGGGCATGTTTGGAAAGGAAAGCCTCTTTGCATTGTGCATTTAAAAAAGTGTCTGAAAGTGTGCTTAGAAAATGGCAGCATTTGCTGGTCTTGGCTGTCAATGTCTTGCTGCTACTGACTGTGTTTAACCAGAAAGGGAAACTCAAAGTAGAAAAAGTCTCACTCCCAAGACTTTACAAGAAAACCCCTCTTTGTTGATTTATATATATATATTTTAAAGGAGCTTGACATCTTCATCAAGTTCACAGTGGGCTTGCTTTGTTTGCTTTCTCCTGAATGCTTGATAAGATTTTTCTTCTATTGTTTTGTGCCGCAAGAACAGATCTTTCCATGGCTGGGGTGGGTTTTTTGTAAATCCACAATATGGTCATTGTCTGGTGGTGAATAATTGTGGCTGCTTTTTGTACAACCAGAACCAAGGCTTTGGCTGTGAACAGATTCCTTCTTAGCGTGAAAAGGGACTAATCCATGTAAATACAGCCCCAAAATAAAGCTTTACAGAAAAAGGGAAAGGCCGCTAAGCAGGAGGGCACAGGTCAGCAATTTAACCTTTAACCTAACAAATAAGAAGCATGAAAGTTCCAGAATTGGTTTACAAAAGAAAGCTCCTGTGATCTGTCAGTTTTTCTTTTCAGGAGGGAACTGGGTGAGAGATCTGACTGACAGCTAGTGCCTTTTAACTGCAGACTGAAATTAACTGCCGAATTGAAACTTGGATGTTTGAAGGTGAATTTTTCTTAAATAAATCGAGATGGCAGAATAGGCTACATAAGCATTTGTCTGGATTTTACATGGGATTTTGACCCTTGAAGTAGGGGGTGGAGGGGATGATAAGCATTGGACTGGATTACCTTTAAGATCCCTTCCAAGTTTAATAAAGACTCTGTGGTCTGACTCTTACCGGTCAAATTAGGCATGAACTTTGCAGTTTAAGGCCAGATGAAACTCTTCTTTTCTTTTCTAATAGTATCAATAAGATACTCTTCGTAGTTGCAGCCTTTACTAGCTATTTCATTAAAAGTTTTTTATAAATATAATTAATATGATTTCCATGCAAATAGCAACTTTTATGACCTGATGCACTATTAGAAACTACACTGTGTGAGCACTGTGTAGCAGAGAACATAGACTTTCTTTCATATGCTGCTGTTTTGTTCAGTATGCTTAGGCATCACTAGCAGATAAAATTGAGTAAGCAAAAGCAGCAGAAAGTGAAGTGTAGATGTTTATTAGGCAACACAGTGGGGAAATGGGCCTAAGCCCATTGCCGTCGATTCCGACTCATAGCGACCCTATAGGACAGAGTAGGACTGCCCCATAGAGTTTCCAAGGAGCGCCGGGTGGATTCAAACTGCTGACCTTTTGGTAAGCAGCCATAGCACTTAACCACTACGCCACAAGGGGGGAAATGGGAAGCCATGAAAAATGAGGGAATGCCCTGTCTTCTACATGGGCTTGCTTGATGAGTTAGGAAAATAAGGTCTGTGCTAAGCGATAAGTTTTACTTTTATGCTGTTGTACTCATTTACAGACTTTGCAAACAGTTTTTATTTATTTAATCACAACAGGTAATCTTGTTAATGAGTGTTAGTTTTTGCTTAAAGCGTAATGCATCTGAAGTCAGTTCTTCTATCTCACTATAGAGAATTCTGTAACTGATAAAAACTTTAATTATTGAGAATCATTCAGATTAAAAAGAAACAATGAACTAATGACTTTTAAGTAGGCTCCCTGTAGAATAATAAGAATAGTAATTATATGGTACATCTCTGTGTGGAAACAAAGTCCCAGGGATGATTCTGTTTCGGTTTTTCAGTTGTCCGTAATGCATTTGTATAGGTTGTTTAAAGCTTGTTCTTTTTAAGGGCCTATTGGCCTGCTTCAATTTCCCCAAGGTCTTTAGAGATGAGAGACAACAAAATGTTGCAGATTAAAATTAGTATAAAGTTAAGTGCTTTGCATGCTTAGCTCAGCCATGTGCCTTCTTCTTCCTACTTGATTAAGATAGCCTCCTAACAGGCCTTTATGCTTTCCTTCACTTCCATACTTAACACTGTCATCCCAGCAATCTTTTAAAAACAGAGCTGAGGCTGCAACACTGCCCTTCTTACACCCTTCTGTGGTCCTCTAACACCACAGGCTGAAGTCAGGTTTTTTAGCAGGACAAGTGAGATGTCCCATGATCTATCCCCATGTCTATCCCGCTCCATCTTAGCCTGCTTCTCCTCCTAACTATGCATACTTCAATATGTTCCAACAAAATTTCATGCATGTTTTCTATTTTCACAGCGTATTTGGCCTCCTGAAAATGTAAGAAGGGCTAGTATCTTTACAATAGGGAATCTAATGGTGACACTTTGAAAATAGCTAACATTTGTATAGGCTTTGCATTTTGTAAATATTTTCTTGTCCTTTTATTTGATCTTCACAGCTATGGTACAAACCGGACAATACTTTCTAAGAGGCACTTAATAAATATTTAAATGGATGGATGAATGAATGAATGAGTGAACTGTGGAGTCAGAAAACTGGGGTTACAGTCCAAGTTCTGCTTATTAGCCGTATGATTTTGGATAAGTAATTTAACCTTTCCGAACCTATTTGCTAATCTGTAAAATTAGATTTATACCTTCCTTGTTTGTCACATTAAGTGGTATCAGACTGAATGAAGTAATGTTCAGTAAATAAAAATGCTTTTCAAACTAAACACCACACCAATGTTAGTCACTGTTGTTTATAGTACTAATTTATTCCATGTCTTATAAAGGAAAAGAACAAATGCATGGATACAGGTAGATTTATGTTTTAATGACTGAATTGTTTTATTCATATCATGTTAAAATAAAAGCTTATTTTGAGTCCAAACCGAAAATGGTATACCCTTGTTTTCTTTCATAAAGAAAATGTCAGGTTTTTATTGTTAGTAAATGCTAACAAATGAAGCAAATATTATATGGTAGAAGGATGTTCAAATGCAGCGTTTAGAGACTCCTCTTTGTTAAATATTCTCCTCGGGTTGGTTCTTAAGAACCTTAGGGTTCAAGAACCCTATTTGCCTTCTAGCTCTGTGAACTATATAGAACTATACTAGTATACATTTTTGTATGATATTGTTATACCTGGATATGTTTTTCCTCCTTTTATATTGCCTTTGTCCATACTCCCTCAGTTTATAGGTATAATTTTTATCCTTTTAACTATATGTATTTTTGTAAGTTATCTCAAATTGTTTCTGGAATGTGTTGGAGTATAAACTCTCCCAGCATGATCTTATTCACACCTTGGTTTCTACTGTCACCTACAGACTGATGATTTGTGTCTTTGGCCCGAATTCCTCTCTTGAGTGCCAGACCCGGTCCGCGGCTCTCTGCTAGCAGCTGCTTCTGGAGCCCCACAGGCGCCTCAAATTGAATTTAAAATTCATTCCTCTCTTCCCTTTCTCCTCCTCTCCCCAGGTGCTAGCCACCCAGCAAAACAAGATGGAAAACCTAATCCTAAACTATTCCTTCTATTCTAGGGTTGTGTTGAATGGCATTAGTAAAACTATTCCTTCTATTCTAGGGTTGTGTTGAATGGCATTAGTACTCATTCACTTATCAATGGCAGAAACCTGAAAGTCATTCTAGACTTTCGCCCCACATCCAATTAGGCCTAGGTACTTTTTTTTTTCAAGTTTTGTAAAAGCTTTAAACTTATTTTAAACAATCTCAGAGTTACAGGCAAGTTGCCATAACAGTGGAAAAAACTTTTTCCCCTGCACCATTTGAGAATAAGTTGCTGACCCCACCCTCAAATATTTCAGTGAGTATTTGCTTCCAACAAAGTCATTCTCCTATATAACCACAGTGCAGTCCTCAAAATGAAGGAATTAATATTGATATAGTACTGCTGTCTAATTCTCAGAGTTTTGGCAATTATTCCAGTAATGTTCTTTAAAGCAAAAGAATTCATGCAGTTCAAGATCATATCTCTTTAGTCTCCTTTAGTCTGAAACACTTGTCAGTCTTTGCTTGACTTTCGTGACCTTGACACTTTTGAAGATTACAGGCCTCAATTTGGGTTTGTCATAGAAGTGATGCTGTGCTCTTTTCATTGCATCGTATCAGATAGTACACAATTTTGATTGGTCCCATTACTGATGGTGATTACTTGATTAACATAGTGTCTGCCAGCCTTCACTATTGAAAAGTTACACTTTATATCTTTGTAATTAGTAAGTGTTTTGGAGGGATGTACTTTGAAATTATATAAATGTTCCATTTCTCATTAAATTTTTGGTTAATTTGAGTATGGACTTATTGTTTCTGTCTTTATTTAAGGTTGTTATTGACTTATTCAAATTATTTATTATTAGAGTAAATTGTATTATTCAATTTATTCCAGCTTTGATCAGTAGGAGCCAACTGGAAGGGGCTCTGGTGTTGTTTTGACACGTCTTCATCATTCTTTGAGTGAAAAACCAAACTAAACCCATTGCCTTCAAGTTAATTCCAACTATAGTGACCCTATAGAACAGAGTAGAAGTGCCCCAGAGGGTTTCCAAGGCTGTAAATCTTTACAGAAACAGACTGCCACATCCTTCTCGTATGGAGTGGCTGGTGGATTTGAACCGATGACCTTTTGGTTAGCAGTCAAGTGCTTAACCATTGTACCACCAGGGCTCCATTCTTTGAGTACTTCCTTGTTTTTGGCATAAGATGATGTTCCAGGCTCATCTTTTCCTTTCCTTAGCCTTGAAATCAGCCATTTCTCCAAGGAGCCCTGGTTCTTTTTAGTGGAGAATGCTATTTAAAGGCCAAGATCTGAATACGAGATGTGTTCATTGCTATTGGGGTGTTGCTGCTCTGTGGCCTTCTGAGTGGACAGAGCTAGAGAGTACGCGGTATGTGTGTGGACTCACACATTTACATCTATATGTGTTTCTGTACCCATCTGTGTATATTGAAAAGTGATATTTCCCATTTTAATTCTAGTTTTCTCCCTTTGGAGCCCTGGTGGCACAGTGATTAAGAGCTTGGCTGCCAACCAAAAGGTCAGCAGTTCAAATCCACCAACGACTCCTTGAAAACCCTGTGGGGCAGTTCTGCTCTGTCCTGTAGGGTCACTATGAATCAGAATCAACTCGATTGCAACGGGTTTTTTTTTTTTTTTCTTCCTCTCCTTGTCCATATTTGTAACTTCTTTATATGGCACCAAGAAAGCTGGTTCCCATTGTCCTTAATATGTGTACTTATTTGATTAATCCTTGTATGTGACCAGCCTCACAACTCTGCTGCCCCCACCCTCTACCCTGTGTGGATGCCCTCCTTACCCAACTAGGACTCTGATAGCCTGTGTCACTCTGCTTCTCTCCTGTGGATGCCTGCCTCATCCAGCTTGGGCTTTGATAACCCATGCCAGGCTGGTCCTACCCTGTGGATGCCTTCTTCACTGTGCTTGGATTTTGACATCCCAAACTTGGCTGCCACCTGACTTCCCCATCCTACTTGGGATCTGATACCCTGTACCAGATAGCCTCTGTATGGAAGCTCACCTTACCTTGCTCAGGCTCTGACACCTCACATCAGGTTGCCTCCTGGCGTGAACACTCTTCTCACCTTGCTTGGGTTCTGACACCCTATACCAGGCAACCATTTACTGTGAATGCCTTCTCTGTGCTTGGGCTCAGCTGCCATGTTGGGTCATTCCCCTGAGTGGGTGCCCTTGTCACTGTTCTTGGGTTCTGACAACTTGTGTTGGATTGCCCCTATAGCATGGGCACCATTCCCACGCTGCTTGTATTCTGACTCCACATGTTGAACAATCTTCCTATGTGGACACTCTCTTTAACCTACTGTGGGCCGCTGCGGCTACCCCTCACCAAGCATAGATGAGTACCTCGGTTTTAGAAATGAGTTGTTAATTAGGAGGACTGGGAGGAGACAGACAAGTCTAACTGCTTGTTCTCTGCTTTCTTTCGTCTCCTCTGTCATCCAACTCTATAGCTTTTGCCTTAGTTCTGGCCCTCCTTATTCTCCCTTGGATTATTGTTACTTAATTGACTTCCTTACCTGGAGTCTTCCCCCTTCTGACCCATCATCTGTTCTGCTGTTAGTGATATGTGTATTAAACAGGTGTAATTGTGCCGGCTGAACATCTTATTTAAGCACTGTAATGCCTGCCCATTACCTCCAGGGCAATACACAAATCCTTAGCCTGACACTCAAAGTGCATCATGAATTGGTTGCCCAGACCTCCCTCATCTCTCACCACCCCTGCCATTGAACTTGTGGTCTAGCTGAATCACTTTAGTTTCTTCTGCTTCCATGCATTAGTACCTGGCCTTTTGCCTTTCTGTGCCATCCTCCTTCCCCTTATTTCCAGTTTACTTCTTTGCTCTTTAAGACTCAGATCAGGTGCCACCTTTTCTAGGAGGCCTTCTTTAATCCTCCCTTTTCTCTCTCTTCTCTTGCCACCTGCTGCTCCCTTCCCCCGCATGCTTGGTTAGATACCTTTCCTCTTGGCACCCTGTGTATTGTATTATAACTGTCTTTTCTGTTGTTCTTGAGGTCAGGAACCATGTAGCTTGAATTTTCCACCAAAGGATAACTTTATTCAGTAGGCAGCTTGCAAAATGAAGAGACATTTAAGAATATATCTGTTTTAGAGAATTTTTCTTTCAACAGAATTTGTTGTGTCCAAATTAGCACTGCAATATTAGTATCGGTTGTTTGTGAAGCTTTTAAAATAGCCTCATTTCCGTAGAACTGAACACTGTAATTGTATTTTTTAGCGTGGGGTTTTACCCATAGTTAACATTTTCTTCTAGAATTTCTCCAGGGACTTACCTTTTTTTTTTTTTTTTCCTTTTCTAGCAGGGTGTGACAGAGATTTAGAATGTGTCAAGGATTGGTTCATTATATTCCATTTCCCATCCACAGCACTTATTACCACTATATATGCAGTAGGCCTTGGCAATGCCCAGTACTATCCAGGTAGCTGAAAAGATAAGGTTATGCTTGACCAAGAGACAGAAGAGGAATGATAAGCTTCATTGGATCGTTAATCATTGCCTAAATTGATTAAAACTGTGTATTCACTTGTTTCTTGGTTTACTTTGCTTTCTGGGTCAGTTTGAGTTTTATTGTTTGATCTGAGACAAGGTATTAAACCTCAGGGGTCCTGTAGTATGCAGTAATTCTTTAGAAAAGCTGTGACTGGGATCAGTGAGCAATCTCAAGTTACTGAACAGGACAGTTAGCTGAGGACTGGAATGAACTACTGGTTACAACTTGCCTCTTGTGTTCAAAGAGACTAGGAAGGTTGATTTGCCAACAGAATAGTACAAAGAATGAGCAGGCTCAAAGTGAGATAATATAACAAATGAAAAACTGATTTGTAAACGATTTCACCTGCCTCAGTTATTGAGCTCTAACATTTGTTCTACCCAAGGTTCCCTGTTTTTGCAAATTTATGCTCAAACAATAAAGTGACTTTCTAAAGGTAAAAGTATATATTTAAATTTTTTCTAAGAGAATATCTTACAAGTAACTCATTTAGGTGTGTTGTAATAATTATCTCAAAGAGCTGCTGCTTAATCTGAGAAATTGTCCTGCCTAGTACGCTTGAGAAGCTGGCTCCTCAAGACAGAAAAATGTCTCTAACTGCTGCCCTCGAGTGAAACTGAGTGGTTTCTTTACAGTGTCATTGAGCCCTTATTGTGTCAAAAAGGAAATCTCTTGGAAACCCTGACAGAAGAATTTTTTCCCTAAAACCTGAACATTAGCGGAGGTAACTAGTTGATCTTGTAATTTCATTTTCTTTCCTTTAGAGGCATTTTATGAAAGTGTTGCTTTATGTTAATCATTTATTTTGAAAGTGTTGTTTTAAATGAAATATTTCCTTCCCCTCTGTGTGGCTCCTTCCCTCCTTTCCTTTCCTTTTTATTTGCACAACAGCTGGAGAGTCAGTTATACCCTGCCATGTTGTTAGCCTGTCACTCGTTATTTACAATAAAATTTAAAATGAAGAAGAAGAAAAAAAAAGGATTTGGAACGTTTATTTTGTTTTTTTAACCAGTTGTAACTCTCATCACATAATGCTTTTTTTTTTTTAAATTGTGCTTTAAGTGAAAGTTTACATATCAAGTCAATCTCTCATACATAAACTCATACAAACCTTGCTATGTACTCCTTGCTGCTCTAACACTGAGACAGCATACTCCTCCTCTCTACCCTGTATTCCCGATGTCTGTTCAACCAGCTTCTGTCCCCCTCTGCCTTCTCACCTTGCCTCCGGACAGGAGTTGCCCACGTAGTCTCTTGTGTCTACTTGAGCCAAGGAGCTCACTCCTCACGAGTGTCATTTTCTGTCTTATAGTTCAGTCCAATCCCTGTCTGAGGAGTTGGCTTCGGGAATGGTTCCACTCTTGGGCTAACAAAGGGTCCAGGGACCATGACCTCCGGGGTCCCTCTAGTCTCAGTCAGACCATTAAGTTTAGTCTTTTTATGAGAATTTCAGGTCTGTATCCCACTGTTCGCCTGCTCCATCAGGGATTCTCTGTAGTGTTCCCTGTCAGGGCAGTCATTGGTGATAGCCAGACACCATTTAGTTCTTCCAGTTTCGGGCTGATGTAGTCTCTGGTTTATGTGGCTCTTTCTGTTTCTTAGGCTCATCTTTACCTTATGTCTTTGTTGTTCTTCATTCTCCCTTGCTCCAGGTGGTTGAGACCAATTGATGCATCTTAGATGGCCGCTTGCTAGTGTTTTAAGACCCCAGAAGCCACTCACCAAAATGGGATGCAGAATGTTTTCTTAATACATTTTGTTATGCCAGTTGACCTAGATGTCCCCTGAAACCATGTCCCCAAACTCCCATCCCTGCTACTCTGGCCTTCGAAGCATTTGTTTATATTCAGGAAACTTCTTTGCTTTTGGTTTAGTCCAGTTGTGCTGAGCTCTCCTGTATTGTGTGTTGTCTTTCCCTTCACCTAACATAGTTCTTGCCTACTGTGTAATTAGTAAATAACACTGTCCCTCCCTCCCTGTGCTTGTAACCATCAAAGAATATTTTCTTCTGTGTTTTAACTTTTTCTTGAGTCCTTATAATAGTGGTCTCATACAATAACTGTCCTTTTGCAACTAATTTCACTTAGGCTATTAAAATACAAGTTTATAAGTAGATATTTTCAGGATGTTCTAGAGAATCATTCTGAATTTTCAGCATTCCATACACTGCTGTGGTCTATAAGGTCACCATTTCCCACGACAGACTGGGGTTTCTTTCATACACTTCTTCATAAATTCAACAAGTATTTGATGTACCATTCGATGCTATGGGTATAAATTAAATAAAACAAGGTCTCTGTCTTTAATGCGTTTAAATCTGGGAAACAGATAAACCTATAACTGTAAGTATTTGGCATAAATATATTAGAGATAGGCTCAAAGTGCTGGGAGAGCTCAGAAGAGGGAGCAGGGAGTAAACAACTTTGTAATCAATTGCTGTGCAAATATATGCACACACAGCCAATCTGCAAAGACTGCAAGAAGTATTTTTCTATTCTTTTTATTTTGTTTGCTTGTTTTTCCTCTTCTGGCATTTGAGGAAATCTTTCTCAGAACAATAGCTGAACACAGCTAAAGGAACAGTGAAAACACATCAAGTAATACAGTCTTTCTAAAAACAGTTTGGAAAAGTCACTAAACAAATGAACTATTACAGCCTTCAGTAGTAAAGGAGGGAGGGAGAAAGAGGGAGAGAAAGTGAAAGAAAGAAACCAGCAAACTCTGAGGAAGGGGCGGAGTCTGATTCCGGGGTTACCACGTTCTATTACTTAAGTGTCCTGTTTTCTTTTTTTAATTGGCTTTAGGTTAAAGTTTATAGCTCAGGTTAATTTCTCATACAAAAATTTATACACATATTGTTATGTGACCCTAGTTGCAATCCCTGTAATGTGACAACACACTCCCCCTTTCCACCCCACATTTCACCTGTCCATTCAACTGGCTTCTGTCCCTTTCTGCCTTCTCCTCCCGCCTCCGAACAGGAGCTGCCCATTTAGCCCCATCAGATAAAAAAAAAAAAAAAAAAAAAAATTTTTATCTGCTTAAACTAAGAAGCACATTCTTCACCAGTATTATTTTGTTTTATAGTCCAGTCTAACCTTTGTCTGAAGAGTTGGCTTTGGAAATGGTTTTAGTTCTGGGTTAACAGGGAGTCCGGGGGCCCTGTCTTCTGGGGTTCCTCGAGTCTCAGTCAGACCATTAAGTCTGGTCTTTTTATGTGAATTTGAGTTCCGCACTGTACTTTTCCCCTGCTCCACCAGAGACTCTGTTGTATTCCCTGTCAGGGCGGTCATTGGTGGTAACTAGGTACCCTCTAGTTCTTCCAGTCTCAGATTGATGGAGTCTCTGGTTCTTGTGGCCCTTCCTGTCTTTTGGGCTAATGTTTTCCTTATGTCTTTGGTGTTCTTCATCCTCCTTTGTTCCAGGTGGGTTAAGACCAATTGGTGCATCTTAGATGGCTGCTCACAAGCATTTAAGACCTCAGAAGCCACTCACCAAAGTGGGATGCAGAACACTTTCTTAATAAACATTGTTATGCCAATTGACCTGGAAGTCGCTGGAAACCATGGTCCCCACACCCCCCCCGCCCCTGTCACTCTGTCCCTTGGAGTGTTTGATTGTGCTCAGGAAACTTCTTAGCTTTTGGTTTAGTCCAGTTGTATTGACTTCCCCTGTATTGTGTGTTGTCCTTCCTGTCACCTAAGATAATTCTTGTCTACTATCAAAAAAAAAAAAAAATTTTTTTTTTTTTTTAATCTAGTTAGTGAAGGAAACCCCGATGGCATAGTGGTTAAGAGCTATGGCTGCTAACCAAAAAGTTGGCACTTCAGATCCACGGTGCTCCTTAGAAACCCTATGGAACAGTTTTACTCTCTGTCCTATAGGGTCACTATGAGTCAGAATCAGCTCAATGGCAACGGGTTTGGTTTGGTTTGGATCTAGTTAGTGAATTCTCGTCTTCCTCCCTCCCTACCTTCTTAACCGTCAAAGAATGTTTCCTTCTGTGTTTAAACCTTTTCTTGAGTTCTTATAATAGTGGTCTCATACTTTTGCGACTTACTAATTTCACTTAGCATAATGCCTTCCAGATTCATCCATGTTGTGAGATATTTCACAATTCCTCATTGTTCTTTATACTTGCGTAGTATTCCATTGTGTTGAACGTACCATAGTTTGTTTATCCATTTGTTTGTTGATGGGCACCTAGGTTGTTTCCATCTTTTTGCTGTTGTGAGCGGTGCTGCAGTGAACATGGGTGTGCATATATCTATTCATGTGATGGCTCTTATTTCTCTAGGATATGTTCCAAGGAGTGAGATTGCTGGATCGTATGGTACTTCTATTTCTAGCTTTTTAAGGAAACACCGAATAGATTTCCAGGTGGTTGTACCATTTTACTTTCCCAACAGCAGTGTATAAGTGTTCTAGTCTTTCCACAACCTTTCCAACATTTACTGTTTTGTTTTTTTTGGATTAATGCTAGTCGTGTTTGGGTGAGATGGCATTAACTGTAGTTTAATGGCTAGTGATCGTGAGCATTTCCTCATGTATCTGTTAGCTGCCCGAATGTCTTCTTTGGTGAAGTGCCTGTTCATATCCTTTGCCCATTTTTTTAAATTGGGTCGTTTGTCTTTTGTTGTTGAGGTTTTACAGTATCTTGTAGATTTTAGAGATTAGACCCTGATTGGATATGTCATAGCCAAAGATATTGGTTGTCTTTTGACTCTTTTGATGTAGTCTTTTGATCAGCATAAGTGTTTGATTTTTAGGAGCTTCCAGTTATCTAGTTTCTCTTTTGGTGTTTGTGCATTGTTAGTTATGGTTTGTATTCTGTTTTTGCCATGTATTAGGGCCCTTAGCATTGTTCCTATCTTTTCTTCCATGAACTTTATTGTTTTAGATTTTATATTTAGGTCTTTGATCCATTTTGAGTTAGTTTTCATACATGGTGTGAGGTATGGGTCTTGTTTCATTTTTCTGCAGATAGATATCCAGCTATGCTGGCACCATTTGTTAAAGAGATGGTCTTTTCCCCATTTAAGGACTTTGGGTGGATGAATTTACGTCTGGATTCTCAATTCTATTGCATTGGTCTTTGTATCTGTTGTACCAGTACCAGGCTGTTTGGACTACTGTGGTGGTATAATAGGTTCTAAACTCAGGTAGTGTAAGGCCTCCCACTTTGTTCTTCTTTTTGAGTGATGCTTTATTTATCTGGGGCCTCTTCCCTTTCCATATGAAGTTGGTGATTTGTTTCTCCATCTCATTAAAAAATGTTGGAATTTGGATCAGGATTGCATTGTATCTGTAGATTGCTTTGGGTAGAATTGACGTTTTCACAATGTTGAATCTTCCTATCCATGAGCAAGGTATGCTTTTCTACTTAGGTAAGGTCTCTTTTGTTTTTTTGCAGTAGTGTCTTGTAGTTTTCTTTGTATAGGTTTTTTACGTCTCTGGTTAGATTTTTCCTAAGTATTTTATCTTCTCAGGGGCTATTGTAAATGGTATTGATTTGGTGATTTCTTCTTCAAAGTTCTCTTTGTTGGTGTAGAGGAATCCAACTGAGTTTTGTATGTTTATTTTGTATCCTGATACTCTGCTGAACTCTTCTATTAGTTCCAGTAGTTTTCTTGGGAGTTCTTTAGGGTTTTCTGTGTATAAGATCATATCATCTGCAAATAAAGACACTTTTACTTCTTCCTTACCGATTTGGATGCCCTTCATTTCTTTTTCTAGCCTAGTTGCTCTGGCTAGAACCTCCAGCAGAATGTTGAATAAGAGTGGTGATAAAGGACATCCTTGTCTGGTTCCCATTCTCAAGGGGAATGCTTTCAGACTTGCTCCATTTAAGATGGTGTTGGCTGTTGGCTTTGTATAAATGGCCTTTATTATGTTGAGGAATTTCCCTTCTATTCCTATTTAGCTGAGGGTTTTTATCATGAATGGGTGTTGGACTTTGTCAAATGCGTTTTCTGCATCAATTGATAAGATCATGTGGTTCTTGTCTTTTGTTTTATTTATGTGATGGATTACATTGATTGATTTTCTAATGTTGAAACATCCCTGCATACCTAGTATGAATCCCACTTGGTCATGGTGAATTATTTTTTTTGATATTTTGTTGAATTCTATTGGCTAGAATTTTGTTGAGGTTTTCTGTGTCTATGTTCATAAGAGATACTGGTCTGCAATTTTCTTTTTTTGTGGTGTCTTTTCCTGGTTTTGGTATCAGGGTTATGCTGCCTTCATCGAATGAGTTCGGGAGTATTCCATCCTTTTCTATGCTCTGAAATACTTTTAGTGTGTTAACTCTTCTCTGAAAGTTTGGTAGACTTCTCCAGTGAAGCCATCAGGGCCAGGGCTTTTTTTTTTTTTTGCTGGGAGTTTTTTGATTACCTTTTCAATATCTTTTTTTGTTACGGGTTTATTTACTTCCTCTACCTCTGTTTGTGTTAGTTTAGGTAGGCAGTGTTTTTCTAGAAATTTGTCCATTTCCTCTAGGTTTTCGAATTTGTTGGAGTACAAATTTTCATAGTACTCTGTTATGCTTCTTTTAATTTCAGTTGGGTCTGTTGTGATATAGCCCGTCTCATTTCATATTCAGGTTATTTGCTTCCTCTTCTGCTTTTCTTTTGTCAGTTTGGCCAGTGGTTTATCGATTCCGTTGCTCTTTTCAAAGAACCGGATTAGGGCCTTGTTAACTCTTTCAACTGTTTTTATTCTCTCTTTCATTTAATCGTGTTCTACCTTTTATTATTTCCTTTCTTCTGGTGCATGAGGCTTCTTTCTATTTGTTCTAGTTGTAGGGTTAATGTTTTGATTTTGGGCCTCTTTGGATGTGTGGATTTATTGTTATAAATTGACCTCTGAGCATTGCTTTTGCTGTGTCCAAAAGGTTCTGGTAGGATGTGTTTTTATTCTCCTTTGAATCTGTGAATTTCTTTATTCCAGCCTTAATTTCTTCTATAACCCAGTAGTTTTTGAGCAAGGTGCTGTTCAGTTTCCATATGTTTGATTTTTTTTCCTTGCTTTTCCTGTTATTGATTTCTACTTTTATGGCTTTATGGTCAGAAAAGATGCTTTGTAATATTTCAGTGTTTTGGATTCTGTTAAGGCTTACTTTGTGGCCTAATATGTGGTCTATTCTGGAGAAGTTCCATGTGCGTTGGTAAAGAAGGTATACTTGGCTGCTGTTGGGTGGAGTGTTCTGTATATGTCTGTGAGATCAAGTTGGTTGATTGTGGCATTTAGATCTTCCATGTCTTTATTGAGTTTCTTTCTGGATAGTCTATCCTTCACCAGAGGTGGTATGTTGAAGTCCCCTACTATTATTTTGAACCCATCAGTTTCTCTGTTCAATGCTGTTAGAGTTTGTTTTATGTATTTGGAGCCCTGTTGTTGGGTGTGTAAATATTTATTATGATTATGTCCTTCTGGTGTATTGACCCTTTAATCATTATACAATGTCCTTCCTTATCCTTTGTGGTGGATTTTGCTTTAAAGTCTGTTTTGTCAGAGATTAATATTCCCACTCCTGCTCTTTTGATTGTTGTTTGCTTGATATATATTTTTCCATCCTTTGAGTTTTTGTTTGTTTGTGTCTTTGAATGTAAGATGTGTCTCTTGTAGGTAAGATATAGATGGATCATATTTTTTAAATCTGTTCTGCCACTCTCTGTCTTTTTATTGGTGCATTTAGTCCATTTACATTCAGCGTAATTATTGATAGGTACAAGTTTAGTGCTGTCATTTTGATGTATTTTTTTTGTTTTTGTACATTGTTGACAGTTTCTTTGTTCCACTTAATTTTCTGTGCTGAGTTGTTTTTCTTTTTATCTTTTTCGTTGTTCTTGGGTTTTCTATTTGCTGAGTTTTTGTTTTCCATCTTTTTTTTTTTTTTTTTTGATATGTAGGGTTGTTTGTTTCCTTTGTGGTTACCTTAATATTTACCTCTGTTTTTCTAAGTTGAAGCCAATCTTGTTTCTTGGTACTGCCTTAACTTCTTCTCCATATGAAAGTTCTATGACTACATTATTTAGTCACTCTTTTTTCTTTTAATGTTGTCATCTTTTACATATCGATGTCTCTGTTTTCCTATTTTCAGTGTTTTAGGTTTGATTTTTTGGGTTTAGGTTTGCTTTATTTTTGTGACTCCCCTATCTGGATTGATACCTGGTTGTTCTGTCCTGTGGTCTAGTCTTGGATTCTTATCTGATGTTATTGATTTTCTAACCAGAGGACTCCCTTTAGTATTTCTTGTAATTTTGGTTTGGTTTTTACAAATTCCTTTAACTTCTATTTATCTGGAAATGCCCTAATTTTGCCAGACAAGGCTCTATAGGGGCGATTGGAATAGACACAGGTATCTGGCTGCAGTAGGGGGTTATGTGCTGAGCAAGGTAGGGGTCTGACAGCTGCCCCTGAGTGCCTGGGTGGAAGATGTGTCCCTATTCCCTAGAGTGCATAGGTGGATGGGTTTTGCAGCTAGACTTTGGGTACCCAGAGCTGTTGGCTGTAGGAACTGGGAGGCACCACTGTTGCACATAGCTAGGTGGAGTGGGTGGAGCCAGCAGTCCTCAGGCCCCTGATTTTGGTAGGTGAAAAAAAAGTAGGTGAGGACCATGCTTAATGGGCAGGGTGGTGTCAAATGTTAAGAATCTACCACTCTACCTTAGCTGTTGCAGTTGAAAATAGGCTTCAGATATATACCCTGTTGTACTGTGCTAATGCAGGCCTATGCTGTTGAAATGGGCCCACACAGGTGTATGCAGAGGTGAAAGGCAGTCAAAGTCTGAGGACCCCTTATGTCTGTACCTAGCCAAAGGGCTGTGCCTGCCCTGAGTTCCCAGATTAGGAGAGCTGGCAAATTATTTTTTCCTGTTTGTTAATTTGTTCTCTCTGCAAAGCTGGTAGAATGGCTCTGGGTGTGTGATGTGTCTCACTTCAGGCCCAGGGAGCATGGCAATCACTTAAGCTGGACTGGGACCAGAGCAGAGTGAGGAGGGGACAGATAAGTGGGAGATGGTTACTTCCCACAGGGGGAAAGGTTTTTTTTTTTTTTTTTTTTTTTAAATCCTTTGTGGTAGGTTAGACGCTTGTACTTTCACAGATTCAGCACCTCTTTCCCCTGGTTCTGCAGCCTTGTACAGATTCTCACTGCTCAGTTTCTCCCAGTGTGGAAAACATATCCGGAGTGGTATTCCTTGCCTCAGCCCATGCTCACCAGCTGATTCAGCCTGCAGGGTTGTGTCTGGGAAATCCTTGCCACTTCTGAACTGTGTCTCCCCTCCCCCTTCTGCTCAGTCCAACTCCTCAACTTTGTCTTTGATGTTAAGGGCTCCTAGAATGTCATATATAATCGATTTACTTGTTTTTTGGGGTCTTTTTGTGTAAGAGGGACCACAAGAAGTGTCTGACTACTGCACCATCTTCGCCCTGCCTCTAAATGTCCTGTTTTCAACAACAAAAAAAGTTACAAGGCATACAGAGAAACAGGAAAGGAAGGCCCATTCAAAAGAACAAAATAAAGCAAGAAACCATTCCTGAGCAGGCCAAGATATTACACTTATAAGACAAAGGCTTAAAAAAAACAACTGTCTTAAATATGCTCAAAGAGCAAAAGGAAAGCATGAATAAAGAACTAAAGGAAATCAGGAAACCAATTTGAACAAAGTGATGATGTTATGGATTATACTGTGTCCACCCAAAAGTGTATGTCAACTTGGCTAGGCTATGAGTCCCTGTATTGTATTGTGTAATTGTCTACCGTTTTGTCATCTGATGTGATTTTCCCATTTGTTGTAATCCTACCTCTGTGATGTTCATGAGGCAGGATTAGAGGCAGTTATGTTAATAAGGCAGAACTCATTCTACAAGATTAGGTTGTATCTTGAGTCAGTCTCTTTTGAGATATAAAAGAGAGAAGTGAGCAGAGAGGAGAGGGACCTTCTATCACCAAAAAAGTAGTGCCAAGAGCAGAGCGCGTCCTTTGGATCCAGGGTCCTTGTGCTGAGAAGCTCCTAGACCAGGGGAAGATTGATGACAAAGACCTTCCTTCAGAGCCAACAGAGAGTGAAAGTTTTCCCTTGGAGCTGGTTCCCTGAATTTAGACTTCTAGCCTCCTAGACTGTGAGGGAATAAATTTCTGTTTGTTAAAGCCATCTACTTGTGGTATTTATGTTATAGCAACACTAGATAACTAAGACAGAATTTGGTACCAGGAGAGTGGGATGCTGCTCTAACAGATACCTAAAATGTGGAAGCAGTTTTGAAACTGTGAATGGATAGAGGCTGGAAGAGTTTCAAGGTATCTAATAGTAAAAGCCTAGATTGCCTTAAAGAGACTGTTGGTGAAATTTGGACATCAAAGACAATTCTGGTGGGGACTCAGAAGGAAGTGAAGAGATCTGTAATGCTGGAAATGGTGCAGAGGGTCAGAAGCAGCAGTGGTAGAGAAATGGCAGCACTGGAGAAAAGATGGCAGCAGTACCAGGGATCGGCATGAGACAGCACTGGATTTGAGCCACAGAGTGAGAGAGCTGAGTGCCTTTGCACAG
Organism: Elephas maximus indicus; assembly: GCF_024166365.1. Lineage (NCBI taxonomy): Eukaryota > Metazoa > Chordata > Mammalia > Proboscidea > Elephantidae > Elephas > Elephas maximus. The sequence continues at coordinate 74,975,486 of NC_064827.1, read as the reverse complement.
GAGGTTTCCTGGTGTAGCGGGGTGCCTCTGAGTACTTATCAGTAGAGCTAGGCTTACTGACCGATGGAGCAAGGCAGCTGAGTGCCTTCTGGCCGAAGTTTACTCGCAGAGTGGGGTGCCTACAGGCACTTATCGGTGGAGCTAAAAAGCTTTGGAACACTTGCTTGAGCAGGGCAGATGTGGGTTGTGAGGCCCATGGGGCCAAGAGGCCAAGGAACCAGGATTCAAGAGACAAGGAAAACAAGAAGCAGACCTGCCTCAGTCTCAAAGGATAGGGCCCTGACCTCTGGGATTTCAAAAGGTAAGGCCGCACAGCCTCCCATGTTTCAGAGAATCAAAGGTCACTAACTTGGTTCTGGAGTGTGGGGCTGCCATTCCTGAGTACCAGTGGGATGGAGCCAGATCCACTGCCCAAATCTGAGGGTGTGGCTGCCATGCCCAAGGTGCAGAAGAATGGGGCTTCCTGGGGCTGAGGGAGTGGGGCTGCCACTAGGATGGAGTAGGGGAATGGGGCTGCCCAAAGCCGAGAGAACAGAGCTGCTGTTCCAATGGGCCTGGAATGCGGAGCTGAAGCCCAGGGCTGAGGGGCCTCCACCCAAAGTCTGGAGGGCAGGGCCATTGCCTTAATGGTCTCAGAGAACAGAGGATTATTTTTAAGCCATTAGAGCTAATGTAATTAGAGGAAGTTATGTTAATGAGCCAGAACTCAATCCTCAAGATTTGCCTGTTTCTTGAGTCAATCTCTTTTGAGATATAAAGGAGAGAAGTAATCAGAGAGAAGAGGGACCTCATGCCACCAAAAGTGTAGTGCCAGGAGCAGAGCACATCCTTTGGATCCAGGGTCTCTGTGTTGAGAAGCTCTTAGACCAAGGGAAGATTGATGACAAGAACCTTCCTCCTGAGCCGACAGAGAGAGAAAGCCTTCTTATGGAGTTGGGCCCTTGAATTCAGACTTCTAGCCTCCTAGACTGTGAGGGAATAAGTTTCTGTTTGTTAAAGGCATCCGCGTGTGGTATTCATTTTATAGCAGCACTAGATAACTAAGACAAATTAATAAAGATATGAGTATAAAAAAAATTTGAAGCTGAAAAGAACAATAACTAAAAAGAAGAATTCACTAGAGGAACTCAACAGCAGATCTGAGCTGGCAGAAAAGAATCAGCAAACATTAAGATAGGACAATTGAAATGATCCAGTCTGAGGAATAGAAAGGAAAAAGGAAAAATGAACAGTCTGAGGGACCTGTGGGAGATCATCCAGTGGACCAACAAATGTATATGGGAGTCCTGGAAGGAGAGGAGAGAAAAAAAGAGGTAGAAAGAATATTTGAAGAAATAATGCTGAAAACATCCCAAAGTTGCTGAAAGACATGAAACTACACAACTAAGAAGCTCAACAAACTCCAAGTAGGACAATTGAAAGCAACAGGAGAGAAGCTAATTGTTATATACAAGGGATCCTCAATTAGCTTATGTGCTGATTTCTTCTCAGAAACCATGGAAGCCAGAAAGCAGTGGGATAACATATTTAAACTCTCAACCAAGAATTCTGTATTCAGCAAAACTGTTCTTAAAAAATGATGGTGAAATTAAGACATTCTCAGATAAATAAAAGCTGAGGGAGTTTGTTACCACTAGACCTACTCTAGAAGAAATGCTAAAGGGAGTCCTTCAGGACAAAATGAAAGGACACTAGATAGTAACTTCAACCTGTATGAAGAAATAAAGATCTCTAGTAAAGATAATTTCATGGGTAAACATAAAGGGCAGTTTTAGTGTACTTTTGGTTTGCAACTGTACTTGCTATATCCTACATGATGTAAAAGACAAGTGCGTTAAAAAAATAATAAATTTATGTTATTGGGCACACAATGCATAAAGATGTAATCGGTGATGACAGCATAAAGAGGGAAGGGCAGAGCTATATAGGAACAGAATTTTTGTGTGCTATTGAAGTTTTTAAGAAGTTTAGTGATATCAATTCAAACTAGATTGTTGTAAATTTAGAATTTTAAGTGTAATCCCATGGTAACCACAATGAAAATATCTTAAAAATTTACACAAAAGGAAATGAGGAGAGTATCAAAATGGTTCACTGCAAAGAATCAACTAAACACAAAAGAAGGCAGTATGGGAAGAAACAAGGAACAAAAAATGTATAAGATATACAGAAAACAAATGGCAAAATGGCAGACATAAGTCCTTCCTTATCAGTAATTACTATACATGCAAGGGAATATTATTCAATCATAAAGAGAAATGAAGTTCTGATACATGCTATGACATGAATGAAACTTCAAAACATTGTACTAAGTGAAATAAGCCACACACAAAAGAACAAATATTGTATGATCTCACTTGTATGAAGTATCTAGAATAGGCAAATGCATAGAGACAAAAGTAGGTTGGTGCTTTTCAGGGACTGCAGGTAGGGAGAAATGAGGAGTTATTGCTTAATGGATACTGGGTTTCTCTTTTGGGTGATGAAAAAGTTTTGGTGGTGTTGGTTGCACAACATTGTGAATGTAATTAGTATCACTGAATCGTACATTTAAAAAAGGTAGCTATGGCTTACATAAAACAAAACAAACCAAACCTGTTGTCGTTGAGTTGATTAGGACTCATAGGGACCCTATTGGACAGAGTAGAATTGCCCCATAGGGTTTCCAAGAAGCGGCTGGTGGATTTGAACTGCTGACTTTTTGGTTAGCAGCTGGGCTCTTAACCCACTGCACCACCAGGGCTCCATAACTTATTAAAAAAAAAAAATGGACGTTAAGACTTACTATGTACCAGTCATTGTTCTGTGTGTTTTACCTATATTAATTTATTTAATCCTGATAAAACCCCACATGAGATAGATCTATTGTCTCAGTTTTACAGATGGGGAACCTGTGGCACAGAGAGGTTCTTTAATTTGCTCAAGGCCATCTAACTGTCTTCTTTCTTCTCAGACTTTTTGCATTCGGGATCATTTTCTTCTTGCTTGAAGAACATTCTTTTGTTTTTGGTAAATATCTCAGTTTTTATTTTTCTGAAAATTCTCTTATCTTTTCCTCTTTTGAATTTTTTCCCCTGGATTAATAGTTACTTTCTTTAAGCACATTGAAGATATCATTTTATTGTCTTCTGGCTTTTATTGTTGCTGTTGAGAAGTCGTCTTATTCTAATTATTACTCCTTTATAGACAATCTGTCTTATTCTCTAGTCTAACAATTACACATGCCTTGAGGTGGATGTTTCTTTTTATATTACCTAATTAGGATTCAGCTTTTTGAATCTGAGGATTGGGATCTTTCTTCTTTTTATTTTTAGTTATTGTTTCTTCTCCCACTCTCTCCTTCCTCTTCTTCTAGAAATTTGATTAGAGATGCGTTAGACTTTCTCACTTTTTCCTCCACAATTTTTAATCAAGCTTTTGTATTTTTAATCTCTTTGTTGCTTTCTGCTGTATTCTGATAACTTCTTCAGCTTTTTCATCGAGTTCACTAGTTCCTTCTTCATCTGTGTCTAATTGCTGTTAAAACTGTCAATTTAATGTTTAATTATTATTATATTTTAATTGTTAGTTGCCATTGAGTCAGTTCCGACTCATAGCAACGCTAAGTACAACAGAACTAAACACTGCCCAGTCCTGCACCATCCTCACAATTGTTGTTGTTCTTGAGCGCATTGTTGCAGCTACTCTGTCAATACATCTTGTTGAAGGTCTTCTTTTTTGTTGACCCTGTACTTTACCAAGCATGATGTCCTTCTCCAGGGACTGATCCCTCCTGATAACGTGTTCAAAGTTGTGAGACGTAGCCTCGCCGTCCTTGCTTCTAAGGAGCATTCTGGTTGTACCTCTTCCAAGACAGATTTGTTCGTTCTTTTGGCAGCCCACGGTATATTCAATATTTTTTGTCAACACCACAATTCAAAGGTGTCAATTTTTATTCGGTCATTCTTGTTTATTGTCCAACTTTTCCATGTGTATAAAGCCATTGAAAACACCATGGTTTGGGTCAAGCACACCTTAGTTTTCAACGTGACATCTTTGCTTTTCAACACTTTAAAGAGGTCTTTTGCAGCCGATTTGCCCAACGCAATCTGTTATTTGACTTCTTGACTTCTGCTTCCATGGGTGTTGATTGTGGATCCAAGTAAAATGAAATCTTTGACAACTTCAGTCTTTCCTCTGTTTATCATAATGTCGCTTATTGGTCCAGTTGTTAGGATTTTTGTTTTCTTTATGTTGAGGTGTAATCCATACTGAAGGCTATGGTGTTTAATCTTCATCAGCAAGTGCTTGAGGTCCTCTTCACTTTCAGCAAGCAAGGTTGTGTCAGCTGCATAATGCAGGTTGTTAATGAGTCTTCATCCAATCCTGATGCCCTGTTCTTCATATAGTCCATTTTTTAATTAGTATATTTTTTATTTTTCAAGTTTTGTTTGCTCTTTTTAACATTTGTTTGGACGTATTTTTATAGTCTTCAGAGTATTATTCATATTTTCAACCTCCTTTTGAATTTCCTTAAACATATTAAATACGAATATTTTATATTTTGTGTCTGATGATTCCAGAATCTGAAGTATTTGTAAGTTTGATTCTGTTTTCTTTTGTTTCTACAGGCTTATACTTACGTTACATTAATTTTTTAAAGTGTTTTGTGATTTTTATGTAAGCTCCTAATCCTTGGAATCGAGCTCTCTTGGCTCGTTCATTCTGCAAAGAAAGATTCTTTCTTACTTTCTTGTCAGCTAATTGTTGTTTTTTAAAAATATATATATATATTAATTTTTATTGTGCTTTAAGTGAAAGTTTACAAATAAAGGCAGTCTCTCACACAAAAATTATGTACACCTTGCTACATACTCCCAATTGCTCTCTCCCTAATGAGACAGCCTGCTCCCTTCCTCCACTCTTATCTTTTCCTCTCCATTTCGCCAGCTTCTAACCCCCTCTACCCTCTCATCTCCCCTCCAGGCAGGAGATGCTAACAGTCTCAACTGTCCACCTGATCCAAGAAGCTCACTCCTCACCAGCATCCCTCTCCAACCCATTGTCCAGTCCAATCCCTGTCTGAAGAATTGGGTTTGGGAATGGTTCCTGTCCTGGAACCATGACCACCGGGGTCCTTCTAGTCTCAGTCAGACCATTAATTCTGGTCTTTTTATGAGAATTTGGGGTCTGCATCCCACTGCTTTCCTGTTCCCTCAGGGGTCCTCTGTTGTGTTCCCTGTCAGGACAGTCATCGGTTCCAGCCGGGCACCATCTAGTTCTTCTGGTCTCAGGGTGATGTAGTCTCTGGTTTATGTGGCCCTTTCTGTCTCTTGGGCTCATAATTACCTTGTGTCCTTGGTGTCCTTCATTCTCCTTTGATCCAGGTGGGTTGAGACCAATTGATGTATCTTAGATGGCTGCTTGCTAGCATTTAAGACCCCAGATGCCACTCTCCAAAGTGGGATGCAGAATGTTTTCTTAATAGATTTTATTATGCCAGTTGACTTAGATGTCCCCTGAAACCATGGTCCCCAAACCCCCGCCCCTGCTACTCTGGCCTTCGAAGCATTCAGTTTATTCAGAAAACTTCTTTGCTTTTGGTTTAATCCAGTTGTGCTGACCTCACCTGTATTATGTGTTGTCTTTCCTGTCGCCTAAAGTAGTTCTTATCTACTATCTAATCAGTGAATACTCTTCTCCCACCCTCCTTCTCTCCCCTCCTCGTAACCATCAAAGGATATATTCTCCTCTGTTTAAACTATTTCTCAAGTTCTTATAATAATGGTCTTATAGAATATTTGTCCTTTTGCAACTGACTAATTTCACTCAGCATAATGTCTTCCAGATTCCTCCATGTTATGAAATGTTTCACAGATTCCTCACTCTTCTTTATTGATGTGTAGTATTCCATTGTGTGAATATACCATAATTTATCTATTCACCCCTTGATGGGCACCTTGGTTGCTTCCATCTTTTTGCTATTGTGAACAGTGCTGCCGTGAACATGGGTGTGGTTATATCTGTTCGTGTAAAGGCTCTTATTTCTCTAGGATATATTCCAAGGAATGGGATTGCTGGATCATATGGTAGTTGACTATTTCTAGTTTTTTAAGGAAGTGCCAAATCGATTTCCAAAGTGGTTGTACCATTTGACATTCCCACCAGCAGTGTAGAAGTGTTCTAATCTCTCCACAGCCTCTCCAACATTTATTATTTTGTGTTTTTTGGATTAATGCCAGCCTTGTCGGAGTGAGATGAAATCTCATCGTAGTTTTAATTTGCATTTCTCTAATGGCTAATGATCGTGAACATTTCCTCAAGTATCTGTTAGCTACCTGAATGTCTTCTTTAGTGAAGTGTCTGTTTATATCTTTTGCCCATTTTTTAATTGGGTTATTTTTCTTTTTGTAGTTGAGTTTTTGCAGTATCATGTAGATTTCAGACCTCAGGCGCTGATCGGAAATGTCATAGCTCAAAACTTTTTCCCAGTCTGTAGGTAATCTTTTTACTCTTTTGGTGAAGTCTTTGGGTGATCATAGGTGTTTGATTTTTAGGAGCTCCCAGTTACCTAGTTTTTCTTCTGCATTGTTAGTAACGTTTTGTATACTAGTTTATGCCATGTATTAGGGCTCCTAACATTGTCCCTATTTTTTCTTCTATGATCTTTATCATTTTAAATTTTATTTAGGTCTTTGATCCATTTTGAGCTCGTTTTTGTGCCTGGAGTGAGGTATGGGCCTTGTTTGATTTTTAGAAAAATATATTTATACAAGTATCTTATGCAGAATTTTTGGTTGTTTTCAGTGATAGGGTCAGTCAGGGTGTGTAGTCTGCTATTTTTCCAAACATAGAAGGAGACAGTTTACCTTTTAATTGTACTTGATGTTTGAGATGTATGCACATGTAGATTTTTATGCATGTTGTAAGCTGAGGATTGTGATAGTGAGGAGCTGGTTTTTGACTCACTGTGAACCAAAAATATAGTGATAATAAGCTGGCATAATAGATGAGTCCCAGCCTTAGGCAACCACTGATTGACTTTCTGTCTGTATGAATTTGCCTATTCTTGACATTTCACCTAAATGGAGTCATATTGTATGAGTCATTTTGTGACTGGCTTTTTTCCCTTAGCATAATGTTTTCAAGGTAAATGTTGTAGCATGTATCCATACTTCATTCTTTTTTAAGGCTGAATAATATTTCATTGTATAATGTCTTAGGCTGAGTTTTCTAGAGAAGCAAAACCAGTGAAGTGCATATATATGTATATATATATAGAGAGAGAGAGAGAGAGAGGTTCATATCAAGGAGATGGCTCATGTGGTTGTAGAAGCTGGCAAGTCCCAAGTCCATGGGTCAGGCTGGAGGCTTCTCCTGACTCAAAAAAAAAAAAAAAGACTATAGAGACCAACAAACCCCAAGGTCAGCAGGCAAGATGGTGGTAAGCTGCCAGCTCAAGTCCCAAGAACCTTAGGTCAGAGGAACAGCAGCCAGATGCAGGATCCAGGGCAAGCATAAGCCAGTGAGCTTTGCCAGAAAGTCCACCTATATTGGATAAAGGCCACACCCTCAAGGAAACTCCCTTTCAACTTATTGGCTGCTCATAACAGATCTCATTATGGAGGTGATTGCATCATATCAGATCTCATTTAGAGGGGATTGCATTGTTACATAACTGCCAAACTACGTTATAACTGGGAATCATGGCCCAGCTGAGTTGACACATAACCTTAACTGTCACACCATGTCAACTATCATTACCCTTTAGTTTTAACCCCTTCTCACCTCTTTTCCTCATTAATGCCCACTCCTTGAGATCTCACCTCAGACAGTTCATCTTCAGGGAGACCCTTTCAGATCCCCAAACTAAATTTGTTCCTGTACTTTATGCTCTTATAGTTTTTATCATAACTTATCATTAAGTTACTTGTGTGGTGATTCACTTGTCTTAATTTTCCCTCTGGACTTTAAACTCTGTGAGGGTAACATCACCTTGTTTTGTTTACCGGTGTTTGATCAGTGCCCAGTACTAAGATGAAGACATAATAAATGTTTGTGGAATGAATGAATCAGTGAAAATGAGCTAATTTAAGTGGGAACACTTTTAAGGTGAAATTTGTTAGACAAACATTATTTTGATAATCTCTTAACATTTAGAATTGAATTAAAAATTTTTTGTTTGGGTGAAGAAAAATTCTAAATTCTGGTGGTATTTAAGGATGGATCACCTGGGATACACCCACTTATTGCTGATTAGGCTTTGTTTACTAGGATTATGGAATTGGTATATCAATAACAAAGTGTAGGTGAAGGTCTCTCTGGAAAGCACTATAATACTTCCTAAGTGACACTTTCTTTGTAATTATCACATTTGGTTTAAGATTTCACCTAGCGCAAAATGAGTTGCAGAAATCCAAACCCTCGTATATATTCACGTAAAGGTGATGACTTTCTCCACAATAGAGTAGAGATGAAATAGCTCCTACATTTGTTATTCTGAATGGAGCCTTGGGATGAAATTCCAAGCAGCAGAATGCTACTTAACATTCTGCATGCTATTTTGCTCTTTAGTAGTATAATTGTAAAATGAGGCAATAAAACTGGAGAGGATATAATATTTATACCTGTGCAGGCACTTCACGTGATAAAATGTCACACGGGACTGTTTACTCCATGCTGGTTATTTGGATAATACTCCACCTGCCTCATGACAGGAGGTGCTGAGTCTTGCATAAATCTTGAAAAGAAGGTTAGGGTTAATATAGTGAATTTTTCAGCAGGAAAAAAGAATACATCATATGTGATAATAATAATGGCTACTCTTTGAGCCCTGTTTTTGTGCCAGCATTGTGCTAGACCATTGGGGACCAGAGAAGGACAAAGGGGAAGAGAATTAATATGAGCGAGTACCTGCCATGTGTCAGTTACTTTACTGTGCATAGACTTTACTTACAATATCTCTAAACCTTTTAACAACTTTGCCTGGTAGGTGGTGTTATCCCCATATATGTATGACTGGCTCTTGTTTATCTCATAAAAAAATTCCATCGACCTCATTGGAGTTTTCTTGTAATTATCATGTTTAAACTTTGGTGTGTTTTTTTTTTTTTTTTTGCCAGTTTAAATAGTTTTTTTTTTTTTTGAGACAAAAAAAAAATTAATGAGAAGAGACAAAGAAACATCAAAGAGCTTTTCCTCTGATTGCTGTGTTAGAACTTTTGCCTGAAAATAGGTTACATTCCTTCTGTTTTCAGCTGAATCCTCATTAACTTTACATTTTAATGATGTCCAGGGCAAATTACACCATTTATGGTCAGTGCCTTAAAGGGATGCTTAAAGGGGACTTAAAAAAAAATTTTTTTTTTTTTTTGAGTGGTAGCTGTGTTTACCCCAGGAGTATAAATTGATCCAAGATTCTTAAAAAAATAAATAGAAAGGCAAAGCAACACTTGACATACGGGATTGGTTTTCCATTTCCGACTATTATGACAACTTAATTCAAAGGAAATTATTTTCAATTTAAAATAAATTAATCACTGAAGAGCTTATTTATAATATTTGGGAGTATGTCCTGTATTTTATTTGAAAATAGTTTCAGTTTCTCATTTACTTGGATTTAAATTGAATTTTACTGCCTAGCTTCAGAAATAATTCATAGGTGGTAGATGCTCAGTAGGAATAAATGAAGACAGGTTCTCCCAGTTATGAAAAAAGCAAGGGTGATTGAAATGCTAATATGTTGATAGACAGATTGTATTTGCACAAGAATGAGGGAATCTGTTACAAGGTGGAACTCTTCACAGGATTCCAAATCATTCAATTTGAAAGAACAATATTAACTGCAGAGCTGTGCTTTCGTTGTAAGCTTTGAATGCTTAATTATTATTAGATGATAAATTAGAATAAAGTGTCATGTTGTGTCAGATACTGTTTATTTCTTTAACAGTTATTTGATAAGTGGATTAAGGGAAAATTGGCCTGTCTGTTGAGGGAACTGTAATTATGGGGATGCCCATCTAACATCAGGTATTTTAGAAGGTTTGTACTACTGTTTTTATATGTTTAATTGAATCCAACCTTCTGTGTGCCAGGCAATAGGCTAATGTCCTTGTTAAGGCTTTCTTGAATGCAAGGAATGGAATTCCACTAAAACTAGCTCAAGAAGGGCAAGGCTGGAATGGAGGGGCCTGTTGTACAGTGAAGAACAGGAATCAAAATACAGCTGTGCTTCATAAGGACAAAATGGAACTGGAATGTCATGAACCAGGGTGACTCCATCTCTTTCATTGTGGCTTTGCTCTGTTCTTCTTTTTCTCTGCTGGCTTCCTTTGTTCACTACTTACCTTGCTAATGGTTCAGAATGGCATACTCAGACTGTATGATCTTTCAGGCTTAGCTTTCTACAGCTAACAGATACTGTCTGAGTCTGTTCCCAAGGTCAAGCATGTGGCTCAGCTCAGGTCTTGGACGACTGCTGTGGTCACTCAGATGCTGCGTACTCTGCCCTTCCTGGAGGCTGCAGGTGAGCAGGGAGTGAAACATGTCTATTAAGAAGATCAACAAGACATTGCCCTTGTCCATGTGGGGCTTTTTGTGGAGATAATACACTTACAAAACAATAATTTCTACTTAGTGAGCCAAGTACTTCCCTATAAATAAATATGTACTTCTGTTTTAGAACTACTTCAGTCATCTAAAGTATTTGCAAACTTAGGAAATGGTTGCAGGATTTTGGGGGGTGCCATTAAAGGCAGGTGGCATGATATTCTTTTGGAATGAGGTCGCCAAGATTGGGTTCCCCCAGGATCCAGATCCATAATTCGATCCTACTTGCAACTATGCAAGGAAATTGAGTTTAGAAAGAAGGAAATTTTTTTAGTTGAGTTTTCTTTCCAGGTATTACACTGAATGATTGGCAGGAATATCTAACAGTTTTAGGAAGTTTTTGTAACTTTTGGGTTTGGTTCATTTTGACTGATGATTTTGCTATGGCCATTTGCTTACTTGTAAACATTTCAGTTTTCTAATGACCTGATTAAAGTACTGGTAGATTCTGCAACTGGAAGGGCAGTGGTGGTGCAGTGATAGAATTCTTCATAAGAGAAGACCTGGGTTTTATTTTTGGCCAGTGACCCTCATGCACAGCATTACCTGTCTGTCATTGGAGGCTTATGTGTTGTTAGGGTGCTGAATAGATTGCAGCAGAGCTTCCAGGCTAAGACACACTAGGAAGAAATGCCTGGTGATTTACTTCTGAAAATCAGCCAATGAAAACCCTGTTGGTCACAATGGTTGAATCCATAACTGGGCATGAGATGGCCTAGGACCGGGCAATGTTTTGCTCTGTTGTTCAGGGGGTCCCCGTGAGTCAGGGGCCTACTGGACAGCACCTAACAACAACAACAGATTACGCAGCTGCTCCTTAGCTATCATCGTCATTTTTCTTCCATTATAACTTGAGTATTGAAATGGAGCAACGCTCAAGGGATAGGTTATGGCATGGATGTGACTTAACATTTACTGCGCTTTTGTTTGCTTTACACGTATACGTACGTGTATGTGTGTTTATTATTTCTCCTGATCCTGTGAGAGATGAATTATTGTCCTCGTTTTACAGGTGTTGCAAACTAAGACACAGAGAGATCAAGTAACTCGCCCTAAGGTAATGCAGCTAGTAAGTGGTGGATTGGCAACTGAAACCTAAGCCTGCCTCTTCCGCTGTGCCATGCCGCCTCCAAAAGAATACGCCTGTCTGTGATATCTCTGTTTAAGGACCGTGGCTCAGTTGTGCTTCTGCAATACTAATATTCTCATTTGGAACAAGGTTTTGCTTCAGTATGGTTCAAAGTAAGTTCTAGTTCAGGTGCAGCCATTTGTAAGCTGTGTGATGATGGGCTCTGTGAGTTACCTTTTTTTTTTTTTCAAATTTGTGAAATGGGGTTGCTAATGGAGCCTGTTTTAGAGGTTTGGTGTGAAGAATAAAGGAGACAGTACAGTGTTATGCCACAGCATGTGTTTCTGTAATGTACATTTACTCATAGGCCGTTGGTAAAGACAGGGGTGGTATCAGAATGATGTAGAAGTTGCCCTGGTGTGGATGTTTTATGCCACTAAGTCACATTAGCTGGATTCAGAGTACACTTGCACTATTTTTCTCAGTCTTCTTTACATTTGAGCATATTTTCCAATTTTCTTAATTTTTGCCTTTTCTTGGGAGGTCTTTGGGAAGAGAGTTCTGACCTTGAGGCTTGGGATGAGATTGGCGTTGATAGGACGAGGGCTTCTAAATTGTGCTTGCAGCCATTATGAAAATTATATAGTTTTGAAAATAATTTTAAAATAGTTTTTCTGTTTTTATAAAAGCTGTTATGTACACACGCTTGTATCCACGTCCTTGCTCTTAGATAAAAGTATCTGGTTGCTTCTGAGCTGTGCTGGTGCAGCAGTACTTTTGAAGTTGTGTTGTCTTCTCCTCCTTTAACTTGACTGAGTTTGTTGAAAGATGCTCGGTCCTTTCAGGAGTAGACATGGGGCTAATTGCGGAGTATCTTTGCTGAGTGACAAGACACTGGTGTTTGTGAATGTAGTGGAGTGGTGTATCCTTTCGGTTATATTAATTACAGAATACGTTGGAATATAGGGAAGCAGCATGCATAGTGGAGGAAGCAGACTTTACACTGAGATTAGAGTTTAAATTTTGGCCTTTCAAGGCTTGTAAACTATGACTTGTGCAAACACTTGATTTTTTTGGATCTCAGGTTTCTTATCAATAATATGGAATTATTACCAGCTGCCTCATAGGGCTATTTTGAATTTAATGTTACAAGAAATTTAATGATAATGAGATACTTTAAGTACCACACTCATAGTAGGTATTCAGTAAATGCTGAATTTATCGAATATTCAATAAATGTTGAAGAAACTGTAGAACATAACATAGAACTATAGTTGTAGCCTGTTTTGTGCAATAAACATTCCAAGACATTTTATTATATTGCCATTTTTTGGATAAATCAGCTGCTGTTAAATGAAGCAGAAATGGAACTTCTTTTGAAACAGTCTGCTGAATTTTGCAATGTGATGAAACAGTTTCTATTTTATATAAGGCAGCATTAAAAATCATTTTTGTGAAAAAGCAGTGTATACCTCTGTAGAAATTTGTTATATGCAATGAATGATATTTTAGTATTTTCTCAAATTTGAAATGAATGGTGTGTGATATTAAATCACTGTTAAAAAATTCCTATAAGATGAAATATTAAAAACTTAGGCCCAAACTATAATACATTTTACTTACTTTTTTGGCCCCTTTTCTTTTGGAAATTTTATTATATATCCATTCCCTTTTATTTAGAAAACTACATTAGCTCCTTTTTTGACTATTTTTTTCCCTCTTTATAATTTTATTTGAAAAATAAACTTGTGTTACTTTTTATCTCTTAGTGAATAAAATACCATAGCCTGGAAATCTACATGAACTTGGGTGAACTGTTAACTCCCTGATCTCCTTCAGTCTTGTGAATTCATGTGTGAACCATGGGTATTATATGCCCATTAGCCTTTCCTCACAGTTATTTTGTGAAAGTGCACAATTAATTTGAGAGTGCTGTGAACTCTCTGAAGACACAGTGCCCTGGATATACTCGGGTAAATTTTGTTCAAGACCAACATATAGTACCGTACCATAATCTGCCTGTGACTAGTTTATGTAATTATTGATAAAATTTCTTGTTCAGCAAAGAATTTGTAGTAGTCTTGAAATTTAAGGTTTGGCTTATTGTACCATGTGCCTAGAGTCAAGAATATATAATAATAGTAACCACTAAACACCTACTGTGTCAGACACCCTGCTGAACACTTTATACATATGACCTTTAATCCTTATAACTGCAAGATGGAGTATATTCTTCATTTTATTATTAGGAAATAGGTTTCACGGAGGTTAAGAAAACTGTCCCCAATCACGTTGCTTTTGCCAGGCTTCATAGCTCTAACTCTCTCCACTGTTATACCCTATATTCACAGAAAATCCAGTGGCTCTAATGGAAATCAGAATGTATTTTGATGGAAAGTTAGTGATTTCTTTCTAATTTTTTTTCCACATTGGAATGAATGAAGTATATTGTGGAGGACAACCATTTTGAAAGTTTTTGCTGTGGAAAGGTACTTATATTTTCTTTAATCTTTTATGGAAATTAAGAGGAAAATTCAGAGATATGCAGGATGAAATGTGAGGGAAATTAGTAGCTTATTGACAGGCCCTGGCTTAACTTTTGGAAAGACCCTTTGTTTTTTGAGTTTATTAGTATGATTGAATATTTGTCAATGTGTACCTGTGTGTGCAGCAACAATGGGCTCAAGCTTAGCAACAATTGTGAGGATGGCACAGGACTGGATAGTATTGCGTTCTGTTGTACACAGGGTTGCTATGAGTTGGAACCGACTCGATGGCACCCAACATGTGGGTGTTGAGGGGTTGTGTATGTGTGTGCTTCCCCGTCATAAAGCTACCTTCAATACTAGAGGGACAACAGATTTTTTCCTTCATGATTGTATAGTTGAAAGCTTTCTTTTATCATTTTGCTGCCATATGTGTTTGTGAAAATCACTTCGGTTGTAAAAATTCTTACTTCCTGGAAACCAGCAACCCATTCAGCCAGCGTGCCTACCCTGACTGCTTCCTCTTGGTTATTTCTAAATGATAGTGCCGTTACTGTAGCATTCCAGGCGTTCATCTAGCAGGGATTCCTTTTTCACATCTGCTGTTTGGTGCACTTTCTCTTGTTTTATTTTGTTCTTTGTTCTGGTTAGTCCACCAAGCATAATGGAAGAGACATTTGCTTTGTTTTTTTCTCTAAAGCAAGTTATTTTAGAAGGCGCGTTTACCAGTGATAAGAGCTGTTTATTTCCTAAGCGATTGATTTGTAATTAATGTTGCCTGGGCTCTCACATGATGGCAGAATTGGTAACAGCTTGCGGTATTTTTTTAATTCATGTTCTTTTTGGTATTTTGACAATGTTATTCATATCTTATGAAAAAGCACCTCAGACAGGTTAAATGTGTTAAAACATGGAATGAAAAGGATGGAAGTAGACCCAGTGCTGCCTAGAAACCTTGATCTTTTGCCAAAGTATTTAAACAATTTAGTGTTTTGGTTTCCTAGCTCCAAGCTGCTTCTCAAATCCCTTGCTAATTAATCCAGTTAATGCTTTGTAGACTTACTATATGCAGTGCTTTGGCTTGCTCGCCTATCATTGAGAAGTCCCTTTTGTTTCTTGGAGCAAACCTAAACTCTTTTCGGGTGCAGTGCTACACGGGGGGCTTGCAGATGTGAGTACAGTTTTGGGTCTTTAAAACTCTTCTCTGTGTGTGTGTGTGCATGTGTGTGTGTGTACATGTTCCCTGCACTTTATAGGCTTGGACTGAATACTTCAATATCAAATACATGACACAAAATAGAAAGTATAAGCAGTAAATTGATCTTTCACACCAAACTAAAGAATCAATTGAATGCCAGCTTTGCCACTTACTGTGTGAATTGGGCAAATTATTTGACTTCTCTAAGCCTCAATTTTCCTCATCTGTAAAATGGGGAGAATAATCCCATCTTTCTCAGTATTTTTGTGAGGATAAAATGAATATCTGAAATGCTTAGCAAGTGCTCAGCTCGTGGTAAATACTAAATAAATGCTGTCATTATTCAATCATTATGTGTTGAATAAATTAACTTCTTTTGGTGCTTGCTAAATTTTGAAGGAGGTGGATTCCTTTCATCTATTTTTCTTTTGGCAAAGGAATTTCAAATGTCTTGATTTGTGTCAGGGTGTAAAATGAAGCGTTCAATTCTTTTTAACAGTAATCAAAAAGAAAAAAATCAACTGTATCTGCTTTGTTTGATTTTCAGACTCAGTGGTGCCAGTTACCAATACAAAGGATCATTTTAAAGCCTGAAAAGTAAATTTCTCTCATGTGCCCACCTGAAAATTTTGGTGCAGAAAAATATATTGGTTACTCCCCCCCCCCCCCCCCGCCAAGTTAAATCAAACGCAGAGATGAATTCAGATCTGAAAAAGCTGATGAAGCTTTTGTGAAGCTGATGACTTTTTCTGCTAACTCATTTCTGAGCTCCATATATAATGCATTTTAAGCTCAGAATATATCCTGGCAATTAAGAATTTAGAGTCCTCGTTCAGTCATTATAGGGAATTTCCCATTCACCCCCACCCCAAGGAATTTTTGGAGAAGAAAATTGGCTGCCAAAAAGAATAATATTCTAATTTTTTTCAGGTGATCTTTTTTGTTTTTATGTCTTAAAAGACTTTAAGTGCAGCAAACAGGAAAGTATAGAAATCATAAGTGAATAGCCTGATGAATTTTCACAAAGTTGAAACATCCATGCAACCCCCACCTAGGTTAGGAAATAGAATATTATTAGCATCTTGCAGGCCACCCTTATGCACCCTCCCAGTCACCACCCCTTCTGTTCTTCCTAGAGAACCACTATCTTCTAACACCATTGATCATTTTTGCCTGTTTTTGAACATACATAAATGGAATGATGACTGTATTTTTTTTAATGTAGTTTCTATTGCTGAACATTGTATTTATGAGATTATCTTTGTTTTATGTACGTAAGGTTTGCTCATGTTTGTGGTTGTACAGTATTCCATTATATGAATATACCGCAATTCATTCATTCTACTGTTCATTGGCATTCAAGTTTCCTCCCAGTTTTTGGCTATTTCAAATTAAGGCAGCAATGAAGTTACCGTGAAGGAGCCCTGGTGACGCAGAGGTTATGTGCTCAGCTGCCAACCAATAGGTTTGTGGTTCGAACCCCCCAGCCGCTCCAAGGGAGAAATATGTGGCAGTTTGCTTCTGTAAAGGTTATGCCTTGGAAACTCTGTGGGGGCAGTTCTACTCTGTCCTGTAGGGTCACTATAGTGTTGCTATGAGTTGGAATCGACTCGATGGCAATGGGGTTAGTTTGTTATTGTACATGTTTCTGGTGCATATATATTTACATTTCTTTTGGGTATATACTTAAGAGTGAAATTATTGGGTCATACTGTATGTGTGTATGTAACTTTAGCATAAATGTGAAGCACTTTTCCAGTTTGGTTGAGCCATTTACCTCACTATCGGCTATGTATGAGAGTTCCTGTTGCTCCTTCCTCATCCTCACCAACACTTAGTATTAAAAGTCTTAATTGTAGCCATTCTGGGTAGTTCTGCAGTGTATTTTATTTTGGCTTTAATTTGCATTTCCCTGAGCACTAATGAACATCTTTTTTGTGTATTTATTGGTTATTTGGCTATCCTGTTTTTGTTATTTTTTTAGGAGTTCTTTATATATTCTGGATGTTAACCTTTAGATGTTTATACAAGTTACAATTATCTCGTCCCACTTTGTGGCTTACTTTTCATCTTTTTTAAGAATTTATTTTGTTGTTGTTGAGAATATATACAGCAAAACATACCAATTCAAGCCTTTTTCTTACGTGTACAGTTCAATGACATTGATTACATTCTTTGAATTGTGCAACCATTCACATCCTCCTTTTCTGAGTTGTTCCTCCCTCATTAACATAAACTCACTGCCCCCTAAGGTTCCTGTCTAACCTGTGGAGTTGCTGTTATCTCTTTGAAGTTAGTTTTTCTCTTAATGATACCTTTTCCTGAATAGAAATCTTTACTTTTAATGTAGTCTGATTTATTAATACCTTTCTTTGTTTGTATGTCTTAAAAGGCTTTAAGCGTAGCAAACAGGAAAGTATAAAAATCATAAGTGAACAGCCTGATGAATTATCACAAAGTTGAAACATCCATACAACCCACACCTAGGTTAGGAAATAGAATATCATTAGCATCTTTATGGTTAGTGCTTTTTGTGTCATGTTTTAAAAAACCTTTCCCTATCTCAGGTCTTTAAGATTTTCTCCTATATTATCTTCTAGAAGTTTTAACATTTAATTTTGCTCTACAATCTACCTGGAAGTGATTTATTATTATTATATTGTTTAGTGTGAAGAAGGCCTTTTTTTTTTTTTTCCTTCCCCGTCTGGCTATTCAGTGGGCTTAGCACTATTTCTTGAAAAGATCATCCTTTCTTCTCTGTAGTACCAGTTTTCATTAATGAAACTGTCTATATATGAAGGGATCTCTTCCTGATCTGGATGAATTACTGAAGCTTTATAGTAAGTTTTAATATTTGAAAAAGTCTTATTTTGTTGTTATTAAAGATTTTTCTTTGTTGGTCTTTGAAGTTCCATATTATTTTTGAATTGGGTTGTTAATTTTCTTAAAACATCCTGCCGGGATTTTGATTAGGGTTTCATTGAATCGATAGATAAATATGGGAGAATTGACTATTTACAATATTTAGTCTTTACATGAAGAATAATATAATAATTAACATGGTTATCCCTTCATTTAATTTAGGACTTTTGTAATTTCTCTTAATTATTATAGGCATCGGGGTTGAAGTCTTGTCCATCTTTCCTTAGCATTTGGTGTTCTCTGCTATTGTAAATGGTTTCTTTGAATTTCATATTAAAATATTTGTGGATATATTCAAATACAGTTACTTTGAAATTTGACCATGTATCTGGTAAGCTTGCTAAACTGACTTAATTTTAATAATTTGTAGATTAAAAAAAATTTTTTTTAATAGTGTTTTAGGTGAGAGTTTATACAGCAAATTGGGTTCCCATTTAACAATTTTTATACAAATCGTTCGTGACATTGGTTACAATTTTCACAATGTGTCTGCATTCTCATTATTTCCATTCTGTTTGTTCTGTTACCATTGATCTAACTTCCCATCCCCTTCTTGCCTTCTCATCTTTGTTTTTGGGTAAATATGGAGTTTAAAGGTATGTGATGGTTTGCTGCCTAATATTTCCTGACTCTGTTACCTCCCCTCCCCCTAGTTTTATCTGGGCATTCTCTTTATTTCTTCTCCGTTGTGTCTATACTGTTCAATTTGATTTAGTCCTAGCAGTTTCCCTTTAGAATAGAACCCTATCCTGGAAGGGAGCAATATGTGAAAATTCAGTGTGTCAAACATTGTGCGGCTGTTCTGCAGCCTTTTTCTCAGAAATGCACTTTCATCTTTGATATTTGCATTGGGTATAGAAATTTTCATTGGATATAGAAGGAGGCTGGTGGTGCAGTGGTTAAGCACTTCACTGCTAACTGATGGTTGATGGCTCAAACACATCAGCTACTCCACAGGAGGAAGATGTGGCAGTCTGCTTCCAGTTCTACTCTGTCCTATAGGGTTGCTGTGAGTCGGAATTGACTCGATGGCAATGGATTTTTTGCATTTTTGTAGAAATCTAGGTTGGCAGTTATATTCTTTCAGGATCTTAAAAATATCATCTCCTTGTCTTCTGTTAGAAAGTCAGCTGTCTATCTTACTGTTGTTCCTTCACTGGTAATATTTCTTCTTTTCTCTGGCTGCTTTTAAGATTTTTCTCTTTACCTTTGGTCTTCAGCAGGTGTACTATGATTTCTCTAGGTGTTTATTTCTTTGTATTTATCCTACTTGAGGTTTGGAGTGTTTCTTGAATCTGGGACTTGATTGTTCTCATTAATTATGGATAATTCTCACTATTATTTCTTTAACTATTCCTGGTAATCCTATTTTCTTGTGTCTTCCTGGGACTCTATATATGTTCCTTTTGGGTTTAATATGGATATTTTCTTCTGACTTATCTGCTAGTTTATTCATTTTTACATTTAATTTTCTGTTGCACTCATCCATTGAGGTATTATTTTTCCAGTTCTAAACTTCTGTTCCTTTATCTTTTTATTTTCTACAAATTTTTTGATTTTTTTTTTTTTTATATATATTAGCAAGGTTGTTTTAATGACTGTGTCTGATAACACAATTATTTGAGTCCCTGCTCTGTCTGTTTCTATTGCCTTGGAATTCTTTGGTTTTCAGTTACCTTTCTTTTGTCCTTGTTTGCTTGATTATCAGTTCATTGAATGCCAATTATTGTGTACTGAAAATTATAGATGTACTTAAGTCCTGGGTAATATTGTCCTCTTCCGAAGAGGATTTACATTTACTTTTTGGCTTTTAGGCTAGGAGCACTAACAAACCTTCCCTCTGCTCTCTCCATCGTGCCCTCCCTTCCAATCAGGGATTAAGATGACTTGGAGATGGGCTTCTGTTTCTGTGAGAATTTGTCTACTTCTTTTCACTCTTCTCATGCGGTGCCTACGGGAGCCTCCTCTCTTTCACAGGCCCTGAATTCTAGTTTTGTCCTCTTGGTAATTTGAAGCCTCTGATCAGCTTTTGGCTTCTTAGCTACCTCTTGTGGAATCAGCCCACATCTTTAGGAGAGATGTGGCCTTACATGCCAGAATCACTTCTTTTTGGGAATTCCTTCTTCTCCTGAATCTTGGTTCTGTGTAATTCTGTTCTTTTTTGTGTAATTCTTGTGAGGTCTTTGAATAGTTGTTCTTTTTTTGTATTTTATTCATCAGTTCTATTTTTTTTCTGAAGTGAATATTGATTTAAATCCTAGTTCACCTTTACTGGAAGTGGATATCCAGGTAGCCTTTTTTTTTTAAATCCCTATATTCAGGCAGTGGGCTAAATTTGCTATAATATCTCATAATCATAACATTTGTTTTGTGAGAAAGATGGTATTATTCCTATTTTCCTTATGAAGAAACAGATATCTAACAAGGTTAATGAAATTGTTCAAGGTCACAACAAAATATTTCTCCTTAAAAAAAAAAAAAATTTTTTTTTTTTTCCTTAGGCACTAAATAATCTTACTCTGGGCTTGCTTCTCTTTTAGACTTTGGCTTTTAGGATAACCAGTACTCTGACACTATATGACAAATACACAAGAAATTAAGTGATAGAGAGAAGAAACCAAATAGAATGAGTATTATAGTAGGGTGAGCTAGATGTATGTATATAATATAGACTACAGAAAACCTATACTTAATTTTATGTACATGACTAATTGGATGTAAATCTACCTACACAATGAAGAGCTGAGTTGAGATCCTTTTTTAAAAAATTTTTATTGTGCTTTAAGTGAAAGTTTATGAACCAAGTCAGTCGCTCATACAAAAACTTATATACACCTTGCTATATACTCCTAATTACTCTCCCTCTAATGAGACAGTACACTCCTTCCCTCTACTCTCTATTTTCATGTCCATTCAGCCAGCTTCTGACCCCCTCTATCCTCTTATCTCTTCTCCAGACAGGAGCTGCCCACATAGTCTTGTGTGTCTACTTGATCCAAGGAGCTCACTCTTCACCAGTATCGTTTTCTATCCCATAGCCCAGTCCAATCCCTATCTGAAGAGCTGGCTTTGGGAATGGTTCCTGTCTTGGGCTAACAGAAGGTCTGGGGAACCATGACCTCTGGGGTCCTTCTAGTCTCAGTCAAACCATTAAGTCTGGTCTTTCTACAAGATTTTGAGGTCTACATCCCACTGCTCTCTTGCTGCCTCAGGGGTTCTCTGTTGTGCTCCCTGTCAGGGCCGGCATCGGTTGTAGCTGGGCACCATCTAGTTGTTCTGGTCTCAAGCTGATGTAGTCTCTGGTATATGTGGCCCCTTCTGTGTCTTGGGCTCATAATTACCTTGTGTCTTTGGTGTTCTTCATTCTCTTTTGCTCCAGGTGTGTCGAGACCAATTGATGCATCTTAGATGGCTGCTTGCTAGCATTTAAGATCCCAGATGCCACTCTCTAAAGTGGGATGCAGAATGTTTTCTTAATAGGTTTTATTATGCCAATTGACATAGATGTCCCCCAAAACCATGGTCCCCAGACCCCTGCCCCTGCCATGCTGGCCTTTGAAGCATTCAGTTTATTCAGGAAACATCTTTGCTTTTAGTTTAGTCCAGTTGTGCTGACCTCTCCTGTATTGTGTGTTGTGTTTCCGTCCACCTAAAATAGTTCTTATCTACTGCCTAATTAGTGAAAAACCCCTTTTCCTCCCTTCTTCCCCCTCTCGTAACCATCAAAGAATATTTTCTTCTCTGTTTAAACAGTTTTTCGAGTTCTTACAGTCATGGTCTCATATAATATTTGTCCTTTTGCAACTGACTAATTTCACTCAGCATAATGGCTTCCAGATTCCTCCATGTTATGAAATGTTTCACGGATTCATCATTGTTCTTCATCAATGTGTAGTGGTCCACTGTGTGAATATACCATAATTTATCTATCTATTCGTCCATTGCTGGGCATCTTGGTTGCTTCCATCATTTTGCTGTTGTAAACAATGCTGCAGTGAATATGGGTGTGCATATATCTGTTCATGTAAAGGCTCTTATTTCTCTAGGATATATTCCAAGGAGCGGGATTGCTGGATTGTATGGTAGTTCTGTTTCTAGCTTTTTTTTTTTTTTTAAATAATTTTTATTGTGCTTTAAGTGAAAGTTTACAAATCAAGTCAGTCTCTCATACAAAAACCCATATACACCTTGCTACACACTCACAATTACTCTCCCCCTAATGAGACAGCCTGCTCTCTCCCTCCACTCTCTCTTTTTATTTCTAGCTTTTTAAGGAAGCGCCAAATCGATTTCCAAAGTGGTTGTACCATTTTACATTCCCACCAGCAGTGTTTAAGTGTTTTAGTCTCTCTACAACCTCTCCAACATTTACTGTTTTGTGCTTTTTGGATTAATGCCAGCCTTGTTGGGGTGAGATGGAATCTCACTGTAGTTTTGATTTGCATTTCTCTAATGGCTAATGATCATGAGCATTTCCTCATGTATCTGTTAGCTGCCTGAATGTCTTCTTTAGTGAAGTGCCTGTTCATATCCTTTGCCCATTTTTTAATTGGGTTATTTGTCTGTCTGTAGTTGAGTTTTCACAATATGTAGATTTTAGAGATCAGATGCTGATCAGAAATGTCATAGCTCAAAACTTTTTCCCAGTCTGTAGGTAATCATTTTACTCTTTTGGTGAAGTCTTTGGATGAGCATCCCAAAAACCCCAGTGCTGTCAAGTCGATTCCGATTCATAGCGACCCTATAGGACAGAGTAGAACTGCCCCGTAGAGTTTCCAAGGAGCACCTGGTGGATTTGAACTGCCAGCCCTTTGGTTAGCAGCTGTAGCACTTAACCACTACACCACCAGGGTTTCCACTTGGATGAGCATAGGTATTTGATTTTTAGGAGCCTTCAGTTATCTAGTTTCTCTTCTGCATTGTTAGTAATGTTTTGTATACTGTTTTTGCTGTGAATTAAGGTTCCTAGCATTGTCCCTATTTATAATTCCGTGATCTTTATTGTTTTAGATTTAATATTTAGGTCTTTGATCCATTTTGAGTTAGTTTTTGTGTATGGTGTGAGGTATGGGTCTTGTTTGATTGTTTTGCAGATGGAAATCTAGTTATGCCGGCACCATTTGTTAAAGAGACTGTCTTTTCCACATTTAACTGACTTTAGGCCTTTGTCAAATATCAGCTGCTCATATGTGGATGCATTTATGTCTGGATTCTTAATTCTGTTCCATTGATGTATGTATCTGTCGTTGTACCAGCACCAGGTTATTGTGACTACCGTGGCGGTATAATAGGTTCTAAAATCAGGTAGAGCGAGGCCTCCCACTTTGTCCTTCTTTTTCGGTAATGCTTTACTTATCCAGGGTCTCTTTCCCTTCCATATGAAGTTGGTGATTTGTTTCTCCATCTCATTTAACCTAGAGAATGAAGCAAACCCGTTGCCACTGAGTTGATTCCGACTCATAGCGACCCCATAGGACAGAGTAGAACTGCTGCATAGGGTTACCAAAGGCTGTAATCTTTATGGAAGAAGACTGCAACTTTTTTCCCCACAGAGCACCTGGTGGATTCGAACTGCCGACCTTTTAGTTAGCAGCCAATTGCTTAATCACTGTGCCACCAGGGCTCTTTCCAGAGAATCAAGAGTAGCATATAATATGGTGTAAGGAATGGTTTAATACAAGTAGTCTGGAAGTAAGGTGGAGAAGAAGAAATGTGTGCCACCATAGGCTCGTGGGTAATGGTGGCTTGGAGGAACCTTTATGGCCTGGACATTTGGAAATGATTTTTGAGAGTCCATAGTTCGTAACAAGAATCTCCTGTGTTAGTTAACTGTCCGTAGATTATGCTGCCTTACCAAATTAAAAAAGGCGACCACAGCAATCTTAGTGGGTGAGAAAAACAGAAATTTATTACTCTCCCCCAATACATTTTGGTTGTAGCTGTGATCCTGGGTCAGCTTTGTCCCTTATTCAAGACATGAGCTGAAGGAGCAGCCCTTATCTGGAACACGCCTTTCGCCTGATAGAGGGAAAAAGAAATGATGGAATTATGTGATGGCTTGAAAAGCTTTGGCTACAAACTGATAAAGGTCACTTCCATTCACATTTCTTTGGCCAATTCTTTCACAGAGAAGAGCATTGTATGTTACATGGCAATAAGCATGGATGTATAATTCTCTCCTTATAGGGTCACTATGAGTCGGAATCGACTTGACGGCACTGGGTTTTGGGTATAATTCTCTCCAGGAAGTAGCAGTGAAAAATTGCTTATAAAATCACAATCCACCACACCTTTCTTTCCAAATCTTTAAATGTGATAAGTATGCAGTCTTGTAGAATTAGATCCAGTTTACCTTGTTTTATTGATTCTAAGTGTTGTAGATTGAATCCTGTGCCCCAGAAAGATACGTTGAAATCCCAACCCTTTTACATGTGAATGTGAGCCTGTTTGGAAGTTGTCTTTGAAGATACTATCAATTAGGTTAAATGAGGTCATATTAAGTAGGGTGGGTCCTAATTGTATATGACTGGTGTCCTTATAAAAGAGGAGAAGATAAACAGACAGAGACAGGGAGATAGAGGAAAGACATCTTATGATGCTGCAGTTGTAGCCTGGAGCTACCAGGTGCTAGGTGAGAGGCATGGAACAGTTTCTCAGAGCCCTCTCTAGGAATCAATCTACACAGTTTATACCCTGATTTAGACTTCTAGCCTCCATAACTGTGAAACAGTAAATTTCAATTTTTATAAGCCACCCAGTTTATGGTATTTTGTTACGGCAGCCCTAGGAAACTAATACACTAAGATACACATATTCTCCCTTAGTTTAACATCTGAAATCTTGATGCATCTTACAATAGAAGGGGTCTTATAATCACTGTAAGCCAGGCAGCTGTTGTGATATCATTGCTTGGGCATGGATGAACTTGATTGTGAGTACTGGCAGGGCTTTGAACCGGTTTGAAGTGGTTCAGTCATGGATGATGAAGCAAAATTGGAACAGGCTCGAATTTTTAAAATTTGGGTGATCCAGAACCATAACTGGAACGAAAAAAATTATGAGTTGAAGCCCCGGCATGGACGACTGAGAAGAGGCGTAGTCAGCCCTTTCAGAAGCCTGATGCATGAGATTTAATTATTGCCAGGACTGAGGAGAGCGACACACATTCAAAGTGGTGCAGCCAGCCATCATCTTTGAGCAGGGCTCCTCTGTTTCCTACCGTGCGCAAAATCCGAGGGCAAGAGATTTGGTGTACACTGCCTTTGTTTTCTAAGAGGGAGATTAAGTATCTAGCAGGGCTTCGATTCATAATTTTCTCCGTTCCATTTATGGTTCTGATTCACCAAAATTAAAAAAATTTGAGTCTGTCCAGAGTTGCTTCCTCAGCCATCACTGAACTGGGAAGAACTGATTTGAAGCCCTGAGTCCTGGTAGTGTGCTTGGACCACTGTAGCCACTTGATGGAGCCCTGGTGGTGCAGTGGTTAAGAACTTGGCTGCTAATCAAAAAGTCAAGGGTTTGAATCCACTAACCGCTCCTTGGAAATGCCATGGGACAGTTCTTCTCTGTCCTATAGACTCTCTATAAGTCGGAATGGACTCGATGGCAACTGGTTTCAACTGGTTTGTTGTTGTTAGGTGCCATTGAGTCAGTTCTGACTCAGAGCAACTCTAGGCACAACAGAATGAAACACTGCCCAGTCCTGCACCATTCTCACAATGTTTGTTATGTTTGAACCCTTTGTTGCAGCCACTGTGTCAATCCATCTCGTCCAGGGTCTTCCTCTTTTTCGCTGACCCTCTGCTTTACCAAGCATGATGTCCTTCTCCAGGGACTGGTCCCTCCTGCTAACATGTCCAAATTACGTGAAACGAAGTCCTGCCATCCTTGCTTCCAAGGAGCACTCTGGCTGTATTTCTTTCTTCCAGTACAGATTTGTTTGTTCTTCTGGCAGTCAATGGTATATTCAATATTCTTCGCCAACACGGTAATTTGAAGGCATCAGTTCTTCTTTGGTCTTCCTTATTCATTGTCCAGCTTTTGCATGCACATAAGGCTATTGAAAATATCGTGGCATGGGTCAGGCACACCTTAGTCCTCAAAGTGACATCTTTTCTTTTTAACACTGTAAAGAGGTCTTTTGCAGCAAATTTGTCTAATGCAATATGTCATTTGATTTCCTGACTCCTGCTTCTGTGGGCATTGATTGTGGATCCAAGTAAAATGAAATTCTTGACAACTTCAATATTTTCTCCATTTATCCTGCCAAGTGGTTGTCCTCCAAATTGAACTTGTCTTTCACCTTGAAGTTGCATATGACTAATTGATGATCTGTTCCACAGCCTGTTCTGACTGTTGCTATAGAGCTTTTCCATCATCTCTTTTCACAGATGTAGTTGATTTGATTCCTGTGTTTTCCACATGTTTAGCTGCTGTTTATGTTGTTGAAAAAAAAGTATTTGCAATGAAGAAGTCACTGGTCTTGCAGTATTCTATCATGCAATCTCCAGTGTCATTTCTGTTACCAAGGCCGTATTTTCCAACTACCAATCCTTCCTCTTCATTTCCAGCTTTCACATTCCAGTCACTAATAATTATCAATGCATCTTAATTGCATATTTAATCAATTTCAGACTGGAGAAGTTGGTAAAGATCTTCAGTTTCCTCATCTTTGTCAGTAGTGTTTGGTGCATAAATTTGAATAATAGTCATATTAACCGAACTTGCTTGTAGGCATATGGATATTATCCTATCACTGACAGCATTGTACTTCAGGATAGATCTTGAAATGTTCTTTTTGACTATAAATATAATGCCATTCCTTTTCAATTTGCCACTCTTGGCGTAGTAGACCATATGATTGTCTGATTCAAAATTACCAATACCAGTCCATTTCAGTTCACTGATGCCTAGGATATTGATCTTCATGTGTTTCATTTTTGAAGACTTCCAATTTTCCTAGATTCATACTTAGTACATTCCCCTTTCTGATTATTAATGGATGTTTGCAGCTGTTTCTTCTCATTTTAAGTCATACTACATCAGCAAATGAAGGTCCCTAAAGCTTGACTCATCCACCTTATTAAGGGGGACTCTACTTTGAGGAGGCAGCTCTTCCCCTAGTTCTATTTTAAGTGCCTTCCAAACTGAGGGGTTCATCTTCTGGCACTATATGAGACAGTGTCCCTATGTTATTCATAAGGTTTTCACTGGCCAGTTTTTTCAGAAGTAGATTACCAGGTCCTTCTAGTCTGTCTTAGTCTGTAATCTCCGCTGAAACCCTGCTGGTATTTGAAATACTAGTGGCAAAACAACACGCAAACCACCACAGGATGACAAACTGACAGATGAGTGTGGTAGTTCAACGGGTTTAGCCAGTTAATATTTCAGGACTATTTGAGAAAGGAATATGAATTCTGATATTTATCTGAAAAATTCCTGCTGACATTCTCTAGTAAGACCAGCATCCATTACTTAATGGATGTCAACAGCTTGGGAAAAAACCTCAGCGGCAACAGTGGAGCACTTTTTAAAAGAAAAGCTATATCACCAGTGCTCCTGACAGCGCAGAGAATGATCTTATGTGGAAAAACCTGGATTGAGGACTCTGAGTTGAAAAGTGATTCAGAAGAGTTGTCTGCAAATGTGAAGAAATTTTAGGAATACTTTTACTTTTTTTTTTTGGTGCTTATGTTTTACTTTTTATGTGTGTATAGGAGTGTTATATATATATGTATATTTTATATATTTTAACATACACCCTAAAGAACCCTTATCAATAAGTGTAAAATAAGCCCTAAAGAACCCTTATCAATAAGTGTAAGTTAATTTTATGTGTTAAGAAACCATTATAAAAAATTGCCCCCTACCCCCTATTTGGTGGTACATAGACTGGTTGTGCATCTTGCTATGTCATTGTCTTCTTAGATTTTATGAAATATGGTAACTTGCTTCTTGAACATTTATGTTCCATATTTTTTAGATAAATAGAGCCAAGGTTCTGTTTTAGATGGTCTTCTTACAGTACATACCTTGAGATTAACCTTGAATTCAAATGAAATTTATGTAAAATGGGTCAGTAATACCAGTGTTCTTGAACTGAAATTTTATTCCACTGTTTGATATCACGTAGTGAAGTTAACCTTTTTCTCCAAAACGGTAGACATTTGGTAGGACATAAGATTTGTTTTTATTTGGTACTCATTTACCATATTTTTTTTTAAATAATTTTTATCATGCTTTAAGTGAAAGTTTACAAATCAAGTCAGCCTCTCACATATAAACTTACATACACCTTACTACATGCTCCCATTTACTCTCCTCCTAATGAGTCAGCCCGCTCCCTCCTTCCAGTCTCTCCTTTTGTGACTGTTTTGCCAGTTTCTAACCCTCTCTACCCTCCCATCTCCCCTCCAGACAGGAGATGCCAACACAGTCTCAAGTGTCCACCTGATACAAGTAGCTCACTCCTCATCAGCATCTCTCTCCAACCCATTGTCCAGTCCATTCCATGTCTGTTGAGTTGTCTTCGGGAATGGTTCCTATCCTGGGCCAACAGAAGGTTTGGGGACCATGACCGCCGGGATTCTTCTAGTCTCAGTCAGACTATTAAGTCTGGTCTTTTTATGAGAATTTGGGGTTTGCATCCCACTGTTCTCCTACTCCCTCACGGGTTCTCTGTTGTGCTCCCTGTCAGGGCAGTCATCGGTTGTGGCCGGACACCATCTAGTTCTTCTGTTCTCAGGATGATGTAAGTCTCTAGTTCATGTGGCCCTTTCTGTCTCTTGGGCTCATAGTTATCGTGGGACCTTGGTGTTCTTCATTCTCCTTTGATCCAGGTGGGTTGAGACCAATTGATGCATCTTAGATGGCCGCTTATTAGCATTTAAGACCTCAGACGCCACACTTCAAAGTGGGATGCAGAATGTTTTCTTAATAGAATTTATTTTGCCAATTGACTTAAATGTCCCCTGAAGCCACAGGCCCCAAACCCCCACCCTTGCTCCGCTGACCTTCAAAGCATTCAGTTTATCCAGGAAACTTCTTTGCTTTTGGTCCAGTCGAGCTGACCTTCCCTGTATTGAGTATTGTCCTTCCCTTCCCCTAAAATAGTTCTTATCCACTACCTAATCAGTAAATAACCCTCTCCCACCCTCCCACCCTCCTCCCTCTCGTTACCACAAAAGAATGTGTTCTTCTCAGTTTAAACTATTTCTCAAGATCTTACAATAGTGGTCTTATACAATATTTGTCCTTTTGCATCTGACTAATTTCACTTAGCATAATGCCTTCCAGGTTCCTGCATGTTATGAAATGTTTCACAGATTCATCACTGTTCTTTATCGATGCGTAGTATTCCATTGTGTGAACATACCATAATTTATTTATCCATTCATCCGTTGACGGACACCTTGGTTGCTTCCAGCTTTTTGCTGTTGTAAACAGTGCTGCAATGAACATGGGTGTGTTTATATCTGTTCGTGTAAAGGCTCTTATTTCTCTAGGATATATTCCGAGAAGTGGGATTTCTGGGTTGTATGGTAGTTCTATTTCTAACTTTTTAAGGAAACTCCAGATAGATTTCCAAAGTGGTTGTACCGTTTTACATTCCCACCAGCAGTGTATAAGAGTTCCAATCTCTCCGCAGCCTCTCCAACATTTATTATTTTGTGTTTTTTGGATTAATGCCAGCCTTGTTGGAGTGAGATGGAATCTCATCATAGTTTTAATTTGCATTTCTCTAATGGCTAATGATTGAGAGCATTTTCTCATGTGTCTGTTAGCCACCTGAATATCTTCTTTAGTGAAGTTCGTGTTCGTACCCTTTGCCCAATTTTTAATTGGGTTGTTTGTCTTTTTGTTCATTTACCATATTTTTATGCAAATAACGTGCATGTTATACTTTTTTTTTTTTTGCAAAACACGTCCCCCCACCCCCGCCCAGGTATTTTCATAAGCATGCAACATTAAAACAACATATAAAAAAATAGCATAGCATGCTTTCAAAAATACCCTGGTGGGGGGTTACGGTTGACAAAAAAATCATGTAGCATGCATGTTATTAGTGTAAAAATACAGTTTATACTCAAGTAGATAGCCAAAACCAAGCAAAATAACTTTGCAGCAATACCTTAGATAAAGATTGAGAAGTATGCTGGTGTCATAAAAAGATCAAATGGAACCTATGAGAACTGTTCTGGAAGAATATTTTTGCCATGTTAGCTTCCTTTACTTTGTAGCCTTCTTAGTTTTGAACTACCCATGTGTTTTGAATATATATATATATATATATATATATATATATATATATATATATGCAACCCAGTGCCGTTGAGTCGATTACAGCTAATAATAAGTAGTTGTTTGGTGATTTTCCAAATGTCAAAATTGATTTAGCAGTAAATATAATAGTATATGATCTCTTCTCATTCAGTTCTTCAAATTATTTATCTTCATTTGGAAGCAAACATTTATGAAACATCCTATAATGAATGAATGAATTTAGCAAATTACTAAGGCATCATGCTAGAGTTTGCAAAGATAAATAGAGCACTGCTTTGCCTGCAGGGAACTTGAAATCTGTTATTGAAAAGTGATTGGGATTTAAAGGTATTGATATCTCTACTCTGGACTTGAGTGGCACTGTTGTTTGGTTAAGAACGTACGTTTTGGAGTCTGTCTAGATCTGAGTTTAAATCCTGCTGCTGCTCTGTCGTTAACTTTTACTAGTTGCTTCACCTCTTGAAGCCTCAGTTTCTTCAGTAGGGTTGTTGCGAGGAACTTCGTTGTAAGTACCTTGCATATTGTAGACATTCAGTGGATGTTAGCTGCTGTTGTATTTATTGTTATCACCATCATAATTTGCATCTTCATTTCAGTGTTGTGAAAGAATGTTGATTTTTGTGTCAAATAGATCTGGTAGGATCCTAATTCTGTCTGTGACATTTATTAGGTATTGATATCACATTCCCTATGTGATACCTGCTCTTGAGTTTCTCCTCGTAGATATCTGAAACTGAACATAGGATCTTTCCCCAAAATTTTGCTCCTTCTACAGGGCTCCATTTAGAGTTGCTCGTACCAGCTGAGAGTCATTCTGTCTCCCTTTCCCTCCCTTTCTGTCTCTGTTTCTCTCACTCTTTCACACACTCACTCATCTTTTACATCTAATTCTACCTCTTATCTCGAGTTGGCTAACTTCACTTCATTCAGCCCCATTGCCATCACTTGTGTCAAAGTCTGCACCGTTTCTCACTCAGACTGCAGCCTACTAATCTTCTTACATTTAGTGTTGCCTAGTTCAAGTCCATTCTCCACAGAGCAGCTGGAGTAATCTTTGGAAAACATATCTGATACCCTTCCCTACTTTCTACTCCTTTTTGTTTAAAACTTCTCAGTGGCCTCCTGTTACACCTGAGTCCTTAATGTGCCCTGTGAAATGCTCCTAGGCTTGGCATCAGCCTCCTTCTCTGGCCTCATTTTGTACCATTGGCTCCGTTGCTGTCTGTGATGGTCACACTGACCTTTATTTCTTCTTTTGAGCCAAATTCCTTCTTACCTCAAGTCTGCCTTTAGCAGTGCTGTTTCTTCTGCTCAGATCACTTCCCCTTTCCCTACTTTATCTGTCCAATTCCTTTGCATCCTTGAAGTCTGTGCTCATTTGACAGTTTCTTCTGGGAGTCTTCTTCAACCTCTCAAAGTTGGGCCTTCCTGCTATGTGCTCTCATAGCATGCCATTCTTTTTCTTTGCAGCATCTATCACCTATTCAGTGTCTTCCCTACCTGGACTCTGGGTGGTACAAACAGTTAATGTGCTTGGCTGCTGACTGAAGGTAGGAAGTTCAGGTCTACCCACAGGTGCCTCAGAAAAAAGGCCTGGCAACATACTTCTAAAAAAATCAGCTAGTAAGACCCTATGGAGTACAATTCTGCTTTGACATATATAGAGTCTCCATGAGTCCTAATGGACTTGATGGTGACTCATTTGGTTTTGATTTTCTACCTGGACCTTAGATTTTTGAGAATACATATTGTATCTGCTTTGTTCACTGCTCAGTTATTCCCAGAGTTAAGCATAGTACCTGTTGAAAGGATGAATAAATGAATGAACATAATGCGCCTCATAAGGTTGGTGTTGAGACTTAAATTAGGACACAAATTGAATCTGACTGCATGTTATGTGGCGTGTAGTGGGTTTGCGGTATTAGTTCCTTTCTTTCTTCTTCATCTTCTCTCTTTCTCTTTTTTTCTATGCCCTAAATATTAGGAAAGGGCCACCAGTATTTTTCAAACTGTTGACTGATTGTGACCCACAAGTGGGTTGTGGAATCAATTTATTGGGGTTTGAAATTTAAATATATGAACTGCAATAGAATAGAAATTATTAGAGAAAAAAATAGTAAGGGAAAGTATTGTTACCTGAAACTTTTGGTGTGGGGTGTATGTATGTACCAGGTGGAAATGTAACATATTTTTTAATGTGGGTCATGGGCAAAAAAAATTGAAAGCCACAGTTTTAACTACTGTACACTGTGTTTAAGTAAAGGCAGATAAATTAGGATATATCCTGTTCTTAAAGAAATGTAATTCCATACCCTTGCTCACTTGTTACAGTGTTCAAGGCCCTAGAATCTTCCTTAGGTAGCAATATTAGCAAAAGCTTCTGGGATTACTAATTTTTTTCTTAATATAGGGCCTGTGTCTATTTCTAACCTGCAAGTTTTTTGAAAGTAACTTTTACTTCTGCATGTTGTGTACCATGGCCTTTTCAACTGTATTGAAAAGATAGCTCCAATATTGTTAATATTTATATAAAGTATATAATAGCAGTGTTAATTATACACCCACTCCTCACTTACCGACATGATTAGGTTCCAAAGACTAGATCGTTATGTGAAAATCAATGTTAAGTGAAAATGGAGAATGACCACATCAAATCACAAAATGGAGTATGATCACATCATCATATAACTGCCAAATTACATCATTAAGTAACTGCCAAATTACATCATTATATAACTGCCAAACCACTGAGACTCATGGCCCAGCCAAGCTGACACGTAACCTTAAGCATCACAACCAGTGTTACTCTTGCCTCATACCTCAGTTTTCATTACTGCCAGACGTATGTCATTAATGCACAAAATAGTTGGATAGTAGGTTTTTTACTATTGTTGTAAATGTTAAATGTCAGATAATGAGATGGTCAGTAAGTGAGTAACAGGTATATTATGTCTGTCATAATGACATTCTCTAGTAGCTCAAATTACTGCTCTTATTAAATTTTATTGCCCTAGTGACTTTATAGGCTTTAGTATTATTAGTTTGATAAAAGCATGTATAAAAACTCACATTATATGAAGGGTCACAGAAAGCCAGACCCAGACAAAAAGAAACCAAAGCATTTAGAAATTTAGATGATGATAGTTACGATTGTGGTAGCTTAGTAAGTTACTTCATTTTTTGGTGAATTTTTTATATCAGTTTGATAAACATTTGTATAGCTGGACTATGCTTTTCTTCTTTAAGGCCAGTGGTCAGTTCAAAACCTTTGATGCTATTGACTTTCTCAGCATTAATCGTTGTTTTATACTTCAGTCTCCAAGGATGCATAAATTATGATAATGGCAGCAAGGGGAGGGTTGGAGCTGGTGGTTGCTGCTGCATTATTGTGTCCACTGGGATGGTATTTTGTGTGCTTGTCCTCTGCAGATTGTTGGGCTGAGGAACTGGATCCTGTCCCCTGCAAAGCTAGAGACAGCAATGAATTTTAAAAAGTAGTCCTGTTCAGTGGTCTGTTTGGAACTCTTACAGATTGAATATAACAAAATTATTCTGGGGATCTTATGAAATCTCATGGAGGCTTAGGTTGTCTCCTTCCTACAGTTAATCTGTTTGTAGGAATCCAGCATAAAGAAAGACTGTGGTTAAGTCACAGAGTTCGGTTCTCACATTTTCTTATTACAGGTTTCTGTCAGCCATTGCAGACTGGCGAGGTAGATGCTGTTGAATTCTTAGAAAAGGAGCTAACCAATGGTTTCTTGTTTATTGTATATGTATATAATTTTTTTTTTCTTTTTAGAATTATGACATTTATTTTGGAAAATGTAGAAAATAAATGAAAAAAAAATTAAAATTTCTCAACACTCAGAGATAATTCCTGTAATTCTGTTATGTATATCCGTTTCAGTCTGTTTTCTGTTTATATGTAAGAGAATGCTGGGTACATTTTTTTCTGAGAAACTTGAGGTGAAATGAATGTTTTTAAGGAAAATGCACATTACCAAAGTTAACTGAAGCAGACGTAGAAAATTTACCTGGAACAATATTCATGGAAGATTTGATAAAGTTGTCGAAACACCATTCCTAAAATGTTGTCAGTCCCAGATGGTTTAACTATTTAGTAGCCTTGTCTTCATAGATAATGCCTGTGCTATTTAAACTGTTCTATTATTTAAAAAAAAAATTTTTTTTTTATTATTAAAATGGCTGGCATGCTCCTTTATTTTACTAAGTTGTCGTAACCTAAGTATGAAATTGTCCTAACATTGACAAAAAGATAAGGCAGAAAATAAAATAAAAACCAATCGCACTATGACAAGGAAACTGATATTGACAGTCAGTGATAGCAGAGTTTTTCCAACCAGTTTTGAAATCCCCAAGAAAATCAATTTTGTATCTTTTGCGTATAGAATGCTATTACATTATTCACTATAGATATGAATGACTTGAGGAGCCCTGGTGGCTTAGCGGTTAAGTGCTTGGCAGCTAACCTTTTGGTTCGAATCCACCAGCTGCTCTGTGGGAGAAGGATGTGGCGGTCTGTTTCCGTAACGATTTACAGCCTTGGAAACCCTCTGGGGTAGTTCTACTCTGTCCTACAGGGTCAGCATGAGTTGGAATTGACTCGATGGCAACAAGTTTTGGGATGAATGACTTACAAATTAAATTTTATTCTTACCAAAGAGTATCATGTGTAAGGTGTAGAAAACAACAAGAAAAATTTTTACTTCCGATTACTGCCTAACAAACCCACTCCTAAACTTAGGGACTTAACAATGATTTATTATTTCTTAGGCTTCTGTGAATTGGCTGGGCTCGCCGGTGCAGTTCTTCTGCTCCATGAATTGTTGACTGAGGTCACTTATTCAGCTGAGAACTTCAGATATCCAAGGTGGCTTCACTCACATATCTTACCTGGGTGGCTAAGACAGCCAGGCTGGGCTTTCCTCTGTCTCTGTGGCTTCATTTCATTCAGAAGTCCAGCCTAAGATATATGGTAACCAGATTCCAAAAGGGTCAAAAGCGGAAGCTGCTGAGCCTCTAAAGGCCTAGGTCCAGAACTGGCACAGAGTAATTTCTACTGCATTCTGTTATTTGAATCAAGTCATGAAGGCAGCCTGATTGAAGGGGCAGGGAAACAGACTATACCACTTGATGGGAGAGGTGGCATGTGCCAAAGAGATGGGCCTAATTGTTAGCGACATCTTTGAAGAAAACCTACCATACTCGCTTAGACAGAACTAGCATGAAGCCCTCTGTGTACACCTTCCCAGAATCCACTGGCATGCTCCTGGCTGCCCTCAAGTAACACCCGTCCCCCCTCAAATTTTTAAAATTATTTTCTTGCTCATCTTGATGATTTAACCATATACGTAGGTGTCTGTAAACAATGTATTATTTAGTTGTACATGATTGCTATAAATTTATTTCTTAAAATAATCTTGTAAGTTTGAATTTAGAATACCTTCATGTTCATTGAAGATTATTTATAAAACTCAGAAAAGCAAAAAGAAAATTAAAATAGCTTTTAGTGCCAATACCTAGGTATAACCATTAGTAACATTTTAGTAACCAATTCCTGAATTCTGGCTGATAGCAGCAAGAATTTGGATTTGTGAGGGATTCATCCAAACATTTATCTGACTCTATTTTTATGAGGTAGTGAGAGTTTGGATGGTGAAGGATACCTTTAGGCACGCGTGCACGTGTATGTGTGTGTGTAATGTGTAATTAGAAAAAAAGGGGTGGGGCAGAGGACCATATCACAAAACTACTTTTTAAAACTGAGGATGGAGAAATGGTCTTAGTAGATTGTTGTTAAATATTCTTCTGCAAAAGTGGTTCTCAAACTTTAGTATGCATGACAATTACCTGGAGGGCTTGTTAAAACACAGCTTGCTGGATCCCATGCCCAGGGTTTGATTCAGTACACCTGGGGTGGGGCCTGAGAATTGGTATTTTTAAAAAGTTTCTAGGTGGTGCTGATTCTGCTAGCCCAGGGACCACAGTGTGAGGACCTCTGTTCTACAACACAAATTTTAATGCATGTATTGTTTTTCATCATGTAGCTATATCATAATTTATGTGGTCAAGTAGGACAGTTAAATTGTCTAAATAGTTTTGTTATAAATAATACTTAACGATCATCATTATATATATTTGTTAGCATTTCCTTAGAATATATTTTTAGAAGTTGAATTACCTGATCAAAAGGCCGGCACATTTGTAAGACCTTTAGTGTGTAATATCTAATTATATTACATAAACCAAAACCAAACCCACTGCTGTCGTTTCCGACTCATAGCGACCCTATAGGACAGAGTAAAACTGCCCCATAGAGTTTCCAAGGAGCGCCTGGCAGATTTGAACTGCCGACCTCTTGGTTAGCAGCCATAGCACTTAACCACTACGCCACCAGGGTTTCCAATTATATTACACAGGGCGGTTGTTGTTAGGTGTCATCAAGCCGATTTCCACTCATAGCAATGCCATGCGATAGAGTAAAACTGCTCCACAGGGTTTTCTAGGCTGTAATCTTTATGGAAACAGATCACCAGGTCTTTCTCCTAAGCTGCTGGGTGGGTTCAAACCGCCATCCTTTCAGTTAACAGTGACCTTTTAACTGCTTGTACCACCAGTGCTCCTTTTACACAGGGCAGTATCCGTTATATTTCAACTAGCAAAATATGAGGGAGATTTAAATGAATGTTCCAAAATCTCTGAGGGAATTTTCCAGAGGGGTCTCCCGGAAACAATTTAGCATTGAAATAAGTGCGTTGCCTTGTTAAGGTTATTATCCTGTGAGGATAATAATCATTTGGGTGTAAAAACTATCATATATTAAAAAGTTGATCACTTTATATAGGTTATACCTTGCACATGAATAATTAGCATTTTTAAGGGTATGTCTTAGATTAAGGAATCTATTCTTCCTCGAGCCTCCCAACACCTGGACCCACGTGCTGTTTGTCATTTATAATTTCCTAGAGTAGAATTCCACTGTAATTTTACGTTTCACAGTGTATTTTGATATAAAGATGGATTATCTTCCTTAGGGGTCAAACATTTCCAAGGAACTTAATGATCTCTGATTTTGAGGGCCAAAGATTGGGTATGAATCTCACCCCTGCCCCTTTATTTGTGACTTCGGAAATAATCGAAGCTCTGAATCTCCATTTTATTATTCCTAACATGATGATAGTAATACCTGGGGCTGTTTGTATAGAGTGGGTATTCTCTTACAGGATCTCGAGGAGTTCTGCCATAAGTGACCTGCTCCCTTCTTCCTTGAGGGAGGGCCACAGGTGAGAGACCAGTTAGCCATCTACAGCTTTTCATCCCATTGACCCACTCTGAGATGGTGTGGGGATGGACTTACCTCTGAGGCAGATGAGTACTACTGTTTGTGTTTAGAATGCCTATTTCCTCTTTTATGTCTCCACTGTGCCCCTTTAACTTTTTTCACTGTGTTGTTTTGAGGGTTTTATGAATTCTGTAGCATGCGAAAGCTATTTGAAAACTGTACAGTGCTTTGGAACTCAAAGTAACATGGTGTTTGACCCTACTCAAGACCCTCAAGCGTAATTTTAGAGGGCCAGGTATTTATTTATATTCCTCTAAATTGTTTTCTGATATTAGTGAAATCACAGATTTTGGATGTAACATACATTCCCAATTTCTGAAAGAATCATATGACATAAATTTATAAAGCAGTTATTTGGAACTTGGATTATAAAATCTCCTTAGAAACAACTTCATCCGCAGCATTTAACTTGTCAGGCTAGCCTAAAAAGTCTATTTCTGCGCCCTCCTCCCCTTTTTTTTTTTGAGGGAGGGTCTTGGTACAGGTGAGAGTTTGGACTTTGGAGTCGTACAAACTTGAGATTAAATTTGACTCTGTCATGGAATAGCTGCATAACCTTGCGCAAATCAGTTAACCTGTAAGATTTGGCCTCTTCGTCTGTAAATTGAAAATGATTGTACCTGCCTTGTGGGATTGTTGTGAAGATTTAAAAAAAAAAAAAAAGTTAAGTCACTGTGGGATCCAGTGCCAAATAGGTCATCCATAATTGTTGGTTCCTTTTCTCTTAATTCTTTTTTGAGATTTTACTGTTCTTTTTTAGTTATTAGAGCAGTTTTATTATTTTGCGTACAGATTGCTAGATGTCCTGCAAAAAGACTAAATTATAGATATGTTTTAGCTTCCCTCATTTTGTAGTATTTCATATAATAAAGTAGAATAAGGTCAGCTTAGAAAATTAGATAAATCATAACAATGTATATCTTTAAGAATTCTGTAGAAAACATACTTTTAATAATATCCCCCGCCCCGAGGGGGAAGTTATTAGACGTTACTCTTGATCTGCAGTGCAGTGTCTGTAGTAATTGACTTTTTGATCCTTTTCGAATTAGATTTGTTCAGTGTGTTGCAGTTGTTTGTAGTCATTCGAATTTATTGAGGCAGTTATGTGGTCAAATGTGTATTTTGGGGGATGTCAGACTCCACCCATTTGCTGAGTATCTAGTTAGGAATACTGCTCATGCTGGTCAGTGGTTCCTGCTGATTTAAAAACAGAACGTGCATCTGTAGACAGTGCTTAGATTGTATAAAATGGGTTGCCTTAGCATCTGACACTGCAGGAGAGCAAATTATATCTTGAACAAATAATCTTAAAGAATACAGCTGTTTATGATATCTTTGTTATGAAGGTACTGTTTTATTTCTATCTTAGTTTGAAAAAGATTTAGTTTCTTGCCTGACCACATCATTCCCTCCCCGCCCCCCATGGGATAATTACCTTCCTTTATTTGGTTTTTGTAGGTGGACTATCTTTGGTTTTATATTTTTAATGAAAAAGATTATCAGTGTTAGGAAATCCTTTAAAGCATTTTAATTCATTTGCTTTCAGCTAAAGCTGGAGTCATTGCTAAATTCAGAAAAATATCGTTCAATGAATAAGATCTATTGGATTAGTTTTTTAAAGTAACTTATTAGTTTTGATGATATTCCAATTATTACATCTTTAGTTTTTCTTATTTAAAAATATA
The DNA here is from genome assembly GCF_024166365.1 of Elephas maximus indicus. Taxonomy (NCBI): domain Eukaryota; kingdom Metazoa; phylum Chordata; class Mammalia; order Proboscidea; family Elephantidae; genus Elephas; species Elephas maximus. Next base: position 74,935,894 of record NC_064827.1, on the reverse strand, counting down.
TACAGTATATATGTGTATGTGTATATGTGCATATGTCTGTGTATATATATATTTTAAAAGGCAGCATCACTTGGACACAAGAAGCTAGTGTGTGTTGTTCTGCTAATAAAGAAGTGATTGTTCTCTGATTTGATTGTTTGAATTGTGTGAATTGGAGAGTACTGTTTTTTAGCCTGACACTTTGTGAACTGCTACTTGGTTAGGATACTTTTGTTCCAAGGTCTCTTTGAGTCTGTTCCTATTAAAAGTGAAATGTGACAACCTGTACAACAATGAAAATATTTGAACAATACAGTACTTGTATTATTATTGTATGGCTTTGAGGAAAACCTCATACTGTGCCTAATTGAATTTATTATGCTTAATGAATTTTTTAAACCAAAGAGTACCTTTATTATTTACTTGACCATTGAGTTTATGCTGTTAAGTATATGTAAAATATACTATAAAGTATGTAGAATGCTGAAAATTTGTAGCCTGAAACATAATTATACATCAGTGGCAGTGTAACATTTGCAAAGAAATACTGTTAAAAATGATATGTTCAATGAGTTAGTTCTAATAGATGTCAGGAGAAGGAAGGGGTAAAAAATATTAAATTAACATTTGCTTTCATTAGCAGTTCCTGTGAATTTTTATAATAGAATTGATCACAGTGAATTTATTTGGTAAATTATCAATGTCTGTGTTACCTACCTCCTTAAAGAATGCTGTGTAGTGTCATATTTTGAAACATATCATTAACTTAAAATGGTATTCTTTCCCTTTTTCAAGAGAACAAAGAATTCAAATTTAGCTACTTGATGCTAGTTATATTATGTAAATTATTCTGGTAAATGCATCATTATGTAAAAATCTCTAAAGTAGTTACATGAGGATTTATATCAGTGAAATAATTTTTGTTGGTTTATGCAAGAATATCACTGTGAATGAAATTTAGTGATGATTGCATGAGTATTAAGTGAGTTGTTCCTTTTCTCTTGATGCTCTAGCTCTTGAGATAAGCATTTACCTAAGTGATCCTTTTCTAAACCTTAGCTTTGGAAAGGAAAGCGCTGCCAGTGTCAGGTTGTGAATTTTGAGGCAAGGTAAAATTTTGACTTGTGTCCCTGTGAAACTCTCTTAAAACTTGATATTTTCCAAGTGTAAAAGAAACTGGTGGAAATGTGTGACCACTAGCTTGTGCCTAATATTTTTACTTGCTAGATGATCCAGTGTCTCTGTTGGATTCATTGTGCTTTTGCTGGATAAAGTTGAAGCAGGTTTTTTTCTTTGGGTCTAAGAAAAATTGACCCAGTATATTCTGGTGTATTCTTGCCTACTGACTGTGACTAAGTATTGAACTCTCTCCCTAAACATTTTTTTTTTATTCTGAGACGAGGGAGGCTTTGCCAGCTGCCCTTAGGAGTTAGGAGTGAAATGGGTTTCACTAGGCAGTTCAGCTGTTTGAGAGACAGTTGGCTATCTCTTTGAAAAACATTTCCTGCTCACAGCATTCATAAAAATAAATTACAACTGGATTAAAGATCTACATTAAAAAAGCAAAAGTTCATAGTTTTTCAAAGGTGTGTGAGAATATTTTTAGATAGGTAGGAAAGGATTTCTTGAGTAAGATACAAAAAAGCTTAATAAGCCAGGAAGAAAAAGACTTGATTTGACTACACTGACATTTAAAATTTTGGTATGGCAAAAGAAACTGTAAACAAAATTAAAAGAAAATCATCAGGTTGAAGGAAAATTTTTGCAAGGGTTAGTACCCAGAATACATAAGGAACTTGAAGGAAATAAATAGAAAAATGGTCAAAAAATGTTAAACAGCCAAGTTACAAAAGAAGAAATCCAAATGATTAGTAATCATATGAAAAGGTCACTTTACCAAAAAACAGAAGTACAGGTAGAAACCCTGAGCTACTATTTCAAACACGCCAGTGGCAAAAAATTTCAAAAGTTGAATAATACCAAGTACAGGTACCCCCTGCTTTTTGGAAGTTTGTTTTACACCACTTTGCTTTTACAAAAGACCTACATTAGTACCTGTTTTCGCTAATCTAAAGAAATCAGAAGAGAATTTTCAATTTTATGAAAAAAAAAAAAAAAAGGTGAAAAGCGGAAATAGTGTTCAGCTTTTGTTTTGCAGGGAGCCTTTAGAGCAGCGTGCACCCGAGCAGTGAGAGTGGTGTTGCCAAGCTCCTTCCCCGCCAAGCTCCTTTGCTGGGAAAATTTTTTTTTTTTTTACACTAGGCATCTACTTTATGCAGGCTTTGTATTTATCAAATCATTCCTACTTTTACTATATGTTAGTGTTATTTCAGGTTTTATGTGTTATTTGCTATGATTTGCTACGTTAATTTTTTGGTCCGGAATTTTTTCCCATATAAATTAATGGTAATTCCTTCTTCACTTTATGCCATTTCAACTTACGAAAGGTTTCATAGGAATGCTCATTGTTTAGATTTGTTTATGGATCTAGTCAAGGCTTCAAACAAGAAGGATAAAAGGGTTCTTCAAAGTCAAAGGAAATGTCGGCTCCCCAGCCAACTCCAGGCTATACTGGTGCGAAAGAGAGGAACAAATGCAACCCTCTAGCAGTGACTACTGGCTTTCTCAACTGAAACCTCATTTCATTAGGTGGTGATGTTGTTAGCTGCTGTGGAGGCCATTCTGAGTGATTAAGTGTAAAGGTCCTTAATAACCGGCTAACCCTTGCTTTCAAAACTGTCCTAATTTCTGTGGTACCTGGGCATTTCCAGGAAATTTTTTATTGTACCTTACTGGGCAGAAACAATAGCTCACATCTCTTGGTGCCGCCAATGCCTAACACACTACTAGGAGTGAGCATGCCGTAAAAAATCTTCAGTGAATGGACCCATATTCACTGAGCCGCTTTTTTCACTTGGGAAGGAAAATGTTGTCAGGGTAGTTTGCCAGCCTCACATTACTAGTCCTCAAAGATTGGACTTTATGAGGTCAGAGACAAGCTAGGAGGGAACCAGGATAACAGGACAAATGCAAAAGACCAGGCATCTCACTGGGAAATGGGAGCAACAATGTAGCAAGGCTGACTGGGAAGGGTCAGGATCTTTAAGTACAGCTCAGAAATGAGCTATGGTATAGACTCCAGTTCTAAGTAAACAGAGGGTCACAGAGAGGAACTGAACATTTGAATACTTACTTCAGAAACTGTTTATTATTTTTATATGCCTTCTACCTATGGGTGGTCTTGGGATGAAAAAAAAAATTTACTAAGCACCTACTAGGTGTTAGAGTCACTGTTGAAATCACTTCCCACCCATTATTTTTCTTAACACTGAAAATTCTGTGAGGCAGCCATTGTAATGCCCAGTTTCCAAATGAGGACACTGGAGTTCAGAAAAACTAATTTGAACCTGGAAGGCATTGTGCTGAGTGAAATTAGTCACTTCCAAAAGGACAAATATTGTATAAGGCCACTATTATAAGAACTTGAGAAATAGCTTAAACTGAAAAGAAAACATTCTTTTGTGGTTACTAGAGAAGGGAGGGTGGGAGAGTGGGAGAGGGATATTCACTAATTAGTTGGTAGATAAGAACTACTTTAGGTGAAGGGAAAGACAACACACAATACAGGGGAGGTCACCACGACTGAACTAAGCCAAAAGCAAAGAAGTTTCCTGAATAAACTGAATGCTTTGAAGGCCAGTGTAGCAGGGGCAGGGGTTTGGGGACCATGATTTCAGGGGACATCTAAGTCAATTGGCATAATAAAATCTATTAAGAAAACATTCTGCATCCCACTTTGAAGAATCGAGTCTGGGGTCTTAAACACTAGCAAGCAGCCATCTAAATTGCATCAGTTGGTCTCAACCCACCTGGATCAAAGCAGAATGAAGAACACCAAAGACACAAGGTAATTACGAGCCCAAGAGACAGAAAGGGCCACATGAACCAGCGACTACATCATCAAGAGACCAGAAGAACTAGATGGTGGCCGGCTATAACCGATGACTGCCCTGACAGGGAACACAACAGGGAACCCCTGAAGGAGCAAGACAGCAGTGGGATGCAGACCCCAAATTCTCATAAAAAGACCAGACTTAATGGTCTGACTGAAACTGGAAGGACCTGGTGGTCATGGCCCCCAGACCTTCTGTTGGCCCAGGACAGGAACCATTCCCAAAGCCAACTCTTCAGACAGGGATTGTTCTGGACAAGGGGTTGGAGAGGGATGCTGGTGAGGAGTGAGCTTCTTGGATCAGGTGGACACTTGAGACTATGTTGGCATCTCCTGCCTGGAGGGGAAATGAGAGGGTAGAGGGGGCTAGAAGCTGGGAAATGGAGACAAAAAGAGAGAGTGGAGGGAGAGAGCGGGCTGTCTCCTTAAGGGGGAGAGTAATTGGGAGTATGTATCAAGGTATATATAAGTTTTTATGTGAGAGACTGACTTGATTTGTAATCTTTCACTTAAAGCACAGTAAAAATTATTAAAAAAAAGAACTAATTTGTCGAGGATCACAGCTGATAAACGGCAGAATCAAGATTCTAATTCAGGACTGACTTCAGTGCTCATTCGCTTTCTTGCTTGCCACGCAATTAGGGAAAATAATGTTAAAGATGAAGGTAATGCCTAAAACGTACTGATAGCTTACCACATGTCAGCCATTATTTCCAATGTCTTTAAATGTATTATTTCATTTAATATTCTGTAGTAGCCATATAAAATAGATGCTATCTTTTTTTTTTTAATAATTTTATATGAGTATAGGTGTTTGATTTTTAGGAGCTCCCAGTTATCTAGTTTTTCTTCTGTGTTCTTTATAATGTTTTGTATACTGTTTATGCTATGTATTAGGGCTCCTAATGTTGTTCCTATTTTTTCTTCCATGATCTTTATTGTTTTAGATTTTATATTTAGGTCTTTGATCCATTTTGAGCTCGTTTTTGTGCCTGGAGTGAGGTATGGGTCTTGTTTCATTTTTTTTTGCAGATGGCTATCCAGTTATGCCAGCACCATTTGTTAAAAAGACTGTCTTTTCCCCAGTTAACTGTTTTGGGGCCTTTGTCAAATATCAGCTGCTTGTATGTGGATGGATTTATGTCTGGATTCTCAATTCTGATCCATTGGTCTATGTATCTGTTGTTGTACCAGTACCAGGCTGTTTTGACTACTGTGGCAGTATAATAGCTTCTAAAATCAGGTAGAGTAAGGCCTCCCACTTTGTTCTTCTTTTTCAGTAATGCCTTATTTATCCGGGTCTCTTTCCCTTCTTTATGAAGTTGGTGATTTGTTTCTCCATCTCATTAAAGAATGTCATTGGGATTTGGATTGGAATTGCATTAAATGTATAGATCACTTTTGGTAGAATAGACATTTTTATAATGTTAAGTCTTCCTATCCATGAGCAAGATATGTTTTTCCACTTATATAGGTTTCTTTTGGTTTCTTGCAGACGTGTACTGTAGTTTTCTTTGTATAAGTCTTTTACATCTCTGGTAAGATTTATTCCTAAGTATTTTATCTTCTTGGGGCTACTTAAATGGCATTGATTTGGTGATTTCCTCTTCGATGTTCTTTTTGTTGGTGTAGAGGGATCCAACTGTAGATGCTATCTTAATCCCTATTTTACAGGTGAGGAAACTGAGCACAGAAGGGTTAAATAACCAGTGCAAGATCACACAGCTAATTAGAAGAAGAGTCAATATTCAAGTCTACCCTACACCAACCCCTTGGGCATAGTCTGGAGTTACTTAGGGAGCCAGACTTGCCCAGATGGTTTCTTCCCAGCTGTGTTAGTCTTAGGAGCCTTCAACTTTCTCCTCTCAGTTACAGAGTTTACCTTGTTATTCACTGTTTATATAATCCTGTAGGTACCAGGGGGCTCCTAAAAGATTTGAATCAAGGGGGGAACATAGCTAGATCTGACTGTGTAGGTAGAGCTACAGTGGCAGCAGTATATGAGTTGCCTTCCACAGGGAGCAATACCAGAGGAAGGAATGCTGTAGCCTGGTCTTTGTGGTGAGAAAATAGGGCAGTGGTGATACAGTTGGATGCTGGACAGGTTTGTCCCTGACCAGGATGTGGAGGGAGAAGGGCCTGGTCACTGCCTGGGAATAGCACTCCAGAATCTGTGGTGGGGCTGCACCCTGTGGACCAAAGAATTCAGTTACCTTTTCTCCACTCCCATAACGTAACTGGGAAGAACTAACCTTGACAAAATCCCGTTCCTATTCTCAGGAATGAGTTGCTTGTTTATTCAAAGATGCCTATGAGGAAGACTGACTGTATGAGGGAGTCTGAGAAAAGCAGCAAGAAGATTTCTGCCACCACACCTTCATCTCACCCTGCTCGCCAACTATCTGAGATTCCTAGTTTATTCAGTGTTGGAGAATAGCTGGAAGAATATTCATTAAAATTTTGACAGTGGTTGGCTTTAGGTGCTGTAGGGTATTCGGATGATTTTTCTTCCTTATTTAGACTGGTTTATGCACCTGCCTTCTGCTACCCTCTTAACCAGCCTCCCCCATGTTTATTGTGTGCTCTGCTTCTCAAGCCCTGGCTCCTTACCGGGCTCTACTGAGTCTACCCTCCCTTATTGATCAGTGTGGATGGAGAGTCCAGAGGCTAGGAAACCCTGATGAATTTTGTCTAGGAAAGAGTTACTGTATAAAATGAAAGGACATACATGATGGTATTTATGAGACTATCAAGGAAATTCAAATTGAGGAGGAGAGATCTTGTACAGTAGAGTTACCCCAAGCCAAGAATCCTTCTTTATTTCCTACAAGGGTTTATTGGTTCTTGAAATGGAGACTGGGCCTTTACAGAAATGCAGGTTCTAGATTAATGGCAAGAGGAAAGAAAGCCCTCCAGATTATGAAGTGAAACTGCATAAGCAAAATCATGGAGCCAGGCAGAGAGGACAAAAGGAGTCTTTAAAATTCTCATTGTCCTATCAAGTGTGTAGATCTAGGTTAGGACAATACAGGGTTAATTGCTTCTTAATGGGAAATACGTATTTCAGTGTTCAGACTTCTTAAATCTTTAATGTAAAAGTCATAGAATGGTATTTAGACACTGCTGCTTAAATTTAGAGTTTTGCTTTGAAATGACTTTAAAATTGCTTTTTGTCTTTTGTGGAAGTCTTGTTAACTCTCTAGGGTGGTTGGTCACAGGGAAAACTAGAGATAAGGACCATTTTCCTTTAAAGGATATCTATAGTCTATGGGGCAGTTCATGGATGTTTTACCACATCAATGAGTTGTCTAAGCATTTTAGATCATAAAAAAAAAAAAAAATAGCGTGATAGAATTTTGGTATTGAGCAAACTCATTTAGTCAACACTTGCAGTTTAGATATGAGAGAATTCAGGTTGAGAGACATATTTAAAGTCACATAATGGCAGTATCCAGGCCTGCTGATTCCCAACCTAGCACTCTTTGTAATATTCATAACACATCTTTTTAATGTTAAAATAGCTATTCTAATTGTCTATACTAAAAAGCTTATTGTGTGCTATGAGCCAAATACTGTTCTAGGTGCAGAGGATACACAGATAAATAGTATTGATTCTACTGTCAGGAAGTTATGGTTAGATAAGGAGGAGGTCAGCAAGTAAATGGAAGATTATAGCCCGCTGTGATAAGTACTGGTCAGAGGTATGTATAGGGTCCAGCCGATGATAACAGAAACTGCTGTATCAGAAAAAGGATTGAATATAGAGAATTAGGTGTTTACAGAATCATTGCAAAGACTGGAGGAATAGATTTTAGGCTGGGTCTCCAGGAATGACTTTCAGAATAACACTGCAGTACTAGCACACCAAGAGAACTACTACCTTTGCCGTGTCAGAGAGCTGAGGTAATCTGAAAGTTGCTTTCTAAAATGCCAGCTCCGGGATATTACCACCTTTGCCATCTGGAAATCAGGGAGTTTCTATCAAGGTTATTGCCTTTAGAGCCATCATGCTGTGCCTGATAGTTCTGAAAAATGGATTAGTCATGTTCCTACCTGGCTTCCCACCCAGCTTCCCCGTGCGCTGATTTCAAGTCTTACCAGGGGGCTGTGATTGTCAGAACCTGAATCACGTCCAGTATCCTAGTTGCAAGGTTCTTTGGAAATAATTATGTTCCAGCCCCTGTAATACTGGAGGTCCCACAGAAGGAGGTTGTAATAAATGTTGAGTGAGCCAGTCTACAGAGTGTTTGGAATTAACACATAGGAGGGGCACCTAACCTGCTGGTGGGTACGCAATGGGCTGGGGCAGGGAGATCAGAGAACTTTCACTGAAAGAAGAAGTACCTGAGCTGAGACTTGAAGGAGAGAGTTGAAGATGTCTTACCTTTTCTAAGGAACTTTGGCGAGTGGATCCCTATGACTTGTTTTTAATCATGTATGTATATTAGTAGTTATCAAAGTATGGTCCCCAGATCAGCAACATCAATATCGCCTGAATATCACCTGGGAACTTGTTACTTTGTGCCGTAGAGTCGATTCCGACTCATAGCTACCTAATATGACAAAGTAGAACTATACCATAGGGTTTCCAAGGCTGTAATCTTCATAGAAGCAGACTGTCACAAATTTCTCCTGTGGAGCAGCTGGTGGGTTCGAATCACCAGCCTTTTGGTTAGCAGCTAAGTGCTTAACCACTGCACCACCAGGGCTCCTTGGGAACTTGTTAGAAATGTAAATTCTTGAGCCTTACCTCAGACCAAAATAGAAACTGGATAAAGCCTTTTAGTTGATTCTGATGCTTGCTAAAGTTTGAAAACCACTGCTGTATAAGCACAATCATTAAGGGTATGTGTTTTATTTTTTTTATTGTACTTTAGATGAAGGTTTACAGAACTAGCTTCTCATTAAACAATTAGTACACATATTTTTTTGTGACATGGGTTACCAACCCCATGACACATCAACACTCTCCCTTCTCAACTTCGGGTTCCCTAATTACCAGCTTTTCTGTTCCTTCCTGCCTTCTAGTCCTTGCCCCTGGGCAGGTGTGCCCCTTTAGTCTCATTTTGTTTTATGGGCCTGTCTAATCTTTGGCTGAAGGGTGAACCTCAGGAGTGACTTCATTACTGAGCTAAAAGGGTGTCCAGGGGCCACACTCTTGGGGTTTCTTTAGTCTCTGTCAGGCTACTACATCTGGTCTTTTTTTGTGAGTTAGAATTTTGTTCTACATTTTTCTCCAGCTCTGTCCGGGACCTTCTGTTGTGATCCCTGTCCAAGCATTCGGTGGTGGTAGCCCGGCACCCTCTAGTTCTGCTGGAGTCAGTCTAGTGGAGGCTGTGGTAGTTGTGGTCCATTAGTCCTTTGGATTAATCTTTCCCTTGTGTCTTTGGTTTTCTTCATTCTCCCTTGCTCCCGAAGGGGTGAGACCAGTTGAGTATCTTAGATGGCTGCTCACAAGCTTTTAAGGCCCCAGATACTATGGAATATATGTTTCAGAGTTAAATCAATATGAGTTTGAATCTTGACTTTTACATTTACCATCTTTGTGATCATCAGCAAATATTTTCACCTCTTGTTGCCTGCTGGGAATAACAATATTTACCTTGTAGAGTTGCGAGTCTTCAGTGACATGACATGGTATATGCCTGTCACAGTGTGTGACACAGAAGAGGCATTCCATAAAGTCTTTTGAGGAGACTTGATTTGAAGTACCCCTAAATTAATCTTCCTTGGGAAATTTAGTAAGGGTAATTCAGAGTGGAATTCACTTCAGGAAGCATTTGTGGAAAGCAGCCTACTCAACCCTTGACACTATGTTTGAATGTAGTGGTGCCTTTATCCATGGGAAGAGCCCAGATCTTAATGAGACGTAGACCCTGGTCTTGAGGGAGCTGCTGCTTTTATTTATTCAGGAGAGATGTATATAGGCAATAGAAGTAATAGTTTAATACAATAAATGATTAGATGTATTGTCAGGTGCTCAATAATTTATGATGCTGTCCAAACAGTAAATATTATAGTAGCTCAGGGAGGCCAGTCAGTGGAGGCTGAAGTAGTCGGGTGGATTCTTAGAAGAGCAAGGTGGGGACACTGTAACCTGTTTTTGGCCATTTAAATCTAATATCCCAGGAATAAAATATTCCATATTTATTTAAATAGTTAAAAAAATTATGAACCTTGTTAAAAAATGTGGAAAAATTAGGAAATAAGGGGAAAATATCATCCATAGTTCCATAAGTCAGACACGCACAGCTAGAAGTTTTGGTGGGTTTTCTTTTAGTTTTGTTTTAAAACATTTGAAAAGTAATTGCTACCACAGTGTGATAAATCTTTGTATTTATTCCATCTTAAGGTAATTCTTCTCTTGACTCAATGGTGTTAGCATTTCTGCATGTTACTTACAGACTCAGTTTTAATGGCAGTGTAGTGTTGGGTTACTTGAGTTTACTTAATCAATCACCTTCCAGTTTTTGAAATGATGCTTGATACAAGCATAGAACACTACTTATATTTCAGGTAATTTCCTTGGGATAGATTCTGAGATGTGGAATTACTAGTGGTAGAGTGTGAACATTCTTAATGCTTTTGATACATATTGTCAAATTATTTGCCAAAAGGAGTGTTTGAATTTTTGTTCCCTTTGTTCTTTCATTCATTCATTATTTATGTTCTAGGCCCTATTCTAGGTGCTGGAGTTACAGCAGTGACAAAATAGTAAAATTCCTAGCCTTCATAAAGCATACATTCTGGTGGGAAAAAACAGACAATAAACACAGTAATTAAATAGAGAGTATTTTGCATGGTAAAATGTGCTAAGGAGAAAAATAACACAGGAAAAGGAAGTTAAGGAATTGTGGCATTGGGGAATTTTTATTTTAAATAAGGCAGTCAGAGAAGACCACACTGGGAAACTGACTAACTGGGAAACTAATAGCCTTATGGTTCTTTCCTTGATATCTGTCTGGCAGAGTGAAGGGCAAAGGCCATGAAGTGGGAAGCATGGATTGCATGTTCAAGGAACAGCAAGTAGACTAGTGTGGCTGGAACAGTGTTTTGAGAGAAGAGTAGTAGGAAATGAAGTCAGATAGGTGCTGGTGAAGGGTTAGGGAGGACATCATATAGGATGACCTGGCTTAAGTTTAATGGGACTACTCTGAGTCCTGTTTTGAGAATACACTGTAGGGGGTCAGGAGCAGAAGCAGGGAAACTTGTTAGATTATTGTAGTAACCTAGTTGGGAAGTGATGGTAGCATAGACAAGGGTGGTAGCAGGGGAGATGGAAAGAAATGCTCAGATTTTGAATATATTTTGAAGGTCTAATTGACAGGATTGCTTGACAGATTGGAGCTGAGATGTGATAGAAAGATCAGGAGTTAAACTTAAGATATCTGTTAGACATCCAAGTGGAGATATTGAGTAGGCAGTTAGATAAATGAGTCTGAAGTTTGTGGGAGAGAGCTGAACTGGAGAAATAAATTTGAAGTTGACAGTGTATGTTTGAATTTGAAGTGATGGGACTGAATGAGACCAGCAAAGGAAGGCATCGAGAAAGAAAAGGGAAGCAGTCCAAGGACAGCTCTGGTGCCCTCCCAGGGGAAGAAGTCAGCAAGGGGCCTGAGGAGAAGCCAGTGAGTCAGGAGAGTGGGATTCTGTGGAAACCACATGAAGAAATAAAGTATTTCAAGGTGGAAGGAGCAATCAATAGTGTAGAACGCTGGTTCTAGGTGAAGTGAGGTGAGAACTGAGGTTTGATAATTGATGTGAGCAGTAAGAAGGTCATTGGTGTGGCCATTGTTACAAGAGTAGTTTCAGAGAAGTGGTGGGGTGAAAGCTTGATTGCCAAGGGTTCAGGAAAGTGTGGGAGCAGAGGAATTGGTGACAATGATTATAGACAACTCTTTTGAAGAATTTAGCTATAAAGAGAAAGAGAGAAATGGGGTGGTAGCTTTGTTGAGCAGTAGGCTTAAACTTTTAAATATATACATGCAGAGATAACAACATGCTTGCATGCTGATGGGAAGGATCTAGTGGAGAGGTAAAATTAATGAAATGGGAGAATTGGTGGAACAATGTCTGAGTTGGTGGGAAAGGATGAAATCCTAGTTCACGAGTCAAGGGGGTTTTTGCAAGGGACACATACAGTTCTTCATAATAACAGGAGTAAGAGTCTGGGCTCAGAGGAGATATGGAATGGAGGTGGTGGGGGCTTTTGAAAGTTCTCTTCTGATTGCTTCTCTGAGGTGGCAGAGTGGCAAATAAGGTATTAGTGGCAATTGAGGATTGTGGAGGTTAGAGGTTTGGGGGGAGAGGAGAATTATGAAATAGTAATGGAGGAGAAGGAGGGAGTGAATGAATTAAGGAAAGCGTGGTATAATTACTGAGTAACATTTAAGTTCACTTAAAAATCTTATAGTTGTGTGTTTTTCTCCAGCCACAATCACCTGCAAGAATGCAGGTGGATGGTTTGATTTAACAAGGATTGTAGTTTTGCCAAGTGAGGATGACAGAGTAAGAGAGGCACAAAGTTGTTGAGAATATATCTAAAGGAACAGTTATAAAAATAGCATTTAATCTGGATAAGGAGGATAGTGAGGTAGTTTATGGTTCAACTGTAGAATTCTTACCTTCCATGCAGGATACCTGGGTTCACTTGTTGGCCAGTGCATTTCACACGTAGCCACTGTCCATCTATCAGTGTTGGTTTGCGTGTTGCTATAATGCGCAACAGGTTTCAGTGGAGTTTCCAGACTAAGAGGGACTAGGAAGAAAGGCCTGGTGATTTACTTTCAAAAATCAGCCAGTGAAAACCCTGTATATCACAAAGGTCCGGGTTGTAACTGATCATGGGGATGGTGCAGGACCAGGCAGTGTTTCATTCCATTGTGCCTGGAGTCACCATGAGCCGTGGTTGGACTCAACGGCAACTAACAACAACAAAAACAAGGAGAATGGTGAGCTGGTGAGGTGGATGAAGAACAGTGAAAAGACAGATAGAACATATATCCCTGTGGGATTCAATTGTTTGGAGGTGGAATACTACAAGAAGTGAACTAAAAAGAGAGGAGATAGGTCGTGGCTGGAAACTGGGATGCTTGAAACTGTGTTTTTGGGGTGGGTTACAGTTATTGGTAATGGTAAAGTTTAGGGTATGACTATGGGAGTGAGTAGCTGAGGTTGGGTAGAGGACAAGAGGATTGGCAGGGAATTGAGGATCATTGGCCAAGGAGTTGAGAGTTGAAGGATCATCTGTGTGAATAGTGAAATCAGCAAGACTGTGATAGGAGTAGTGTTAGAGGGCGTGACAGTGCACCAGGATCTGCAGGATTCAAGGAAGAGTAACCTTGGAATTAGTAGATGGCAACAAGGCAGAGAATGGCAGGGAGGGAGGTATGTAATCTGGTGACCTGAGGTTAAAATCTGGAGTTTTAGAGAATAAGGAGGAAGAATGGTTTGGAAGTGGCAATGGGGAACTGTAGGTGAACTAACCTACAGTTGGATTAGTGGCAAAGAGGCCATCTAACCCACCTACAGGCCACTGAGAGAAAAGTGGAGAGGAAACATGTACCACTTGAGAGGGCTAGCATTTGGTGGCAGTAAGAATATAACAACAACAACAAGACTGTGAAGGGAATTTATAGAGAAGAGATTGAGGATATTACTGCTGGCTGACCATGCGTTCTGGAAAGTTTCATGAGTTGGGGAGCAATTTTTGTAAGCATGCCAGCTTTGTTGTTCCTTTACCAACCTCATTTAAAATTCATCGTGCTTTTGATGGAGGAAATGGTTCTTTGTCCTCATAATTAAAAAAAAAATATTAGTGTGGTTTAACATTAATTCATGAAAGAATATGCAACTGGCTACATTTTAAAATTGCCATGCCTAAGGGTATGTTTTGAAAGAATCTGACTTGGATGGTGGAAAGAGGAGAAAGATGACCAAAGCATGTCAAGTGTTGTAGGAAAGTGAATTCATCAGACTGGCTAGATTTGGGTTTCATGTTTAAGAAATTGAGGTGAAATTGGTTGAGTTGGTCTTAATGGCCAGGCTAAAGATTTTTGAGTGTTAGGATTGTTTTATAACATTAATGTCTTGAAAAATGCTAAAAGTGAGATAAGACACTGTGGACACTGCTTCTCTACTGGTACAGAATAGGGCTAGGCAACCCACCCACCAGGCAGCCCTGGCTTTTTTCTGGAGGGGAGCGAGGCAGAAATTTGGTATAAGAAAGCCTCCTGGTTGGAAGGCATAGTGTGTTTCACTTGCATGGGTTTCAGCTATATCTAAACTGTATACATTAGTTTGATCTTGGGATTAGGATTCACAGTGTGGTTTCAAGGTACTTGGGAACAGATTTTCTTAAGCAGGAAAACATTTTCTTTATGTTCTTATTCACTGTTTAGCAAATGATTTTTTATAGATGATACAAGGATAATGTCTAGCCTTCAAAATTATTCTAACTTTTTAACGTGACTTTGTCTTTTTAATATTGTATTTATTAATTGAAGTGCATGCTAGCTACTTTGGAGTCATTTTATTTATATTCTGAACTTGGCAAAAAGAATTGAAATGGAGAAATTGGAAAGCTCTCATTCATAATCTGCTAAGGCCTATTTCACAACATGTTTTAGCTATTTGTCCAGATGTATTCTTATTGTTGAGTCACAATGAGGACTAGAAGATCAGTCATCAAATCAACAAGAGGATGTAAATAAAGCCAAAAGAGAAAAGCCAGTATTGTGTTCTTTGGAGTCTGATGGATGCAGGCTTGAATCCCAGCTCTGCTGCTTAATTCTGCTTATTTGTTCTTAGAGAACCTTACTTTTCTTATTTATAAAATAGGGATACATCTACTTACCTGGTTGTGACGATTAAATAAGATAATAAAATACCCATGGCAATGTCTGGCATACTTAGACATTCAGTAAGTGATAGCTGGCAGTATTATAATTATTACTGCAAAACTGTTTAGTTGAACGCTGTTTCTGAAACCCAGTATGCAAACTTAGGAAGCAGTGGAATTAACAAAAAGGTCCTTCAATTTATACAAAGATTCACCCCAAGGTTTCCATAAATCTAGGAGAGTCCCTAGTGCATTTGATGTTTACAGGCCATTAGCAAACAGCTGCCAAGAGACAAACTGTAGCTTAAGGATTTTAGACCCGCTGACAATGTAGAGAAAAACAGTTTCTGATAAAGTTATAACATCTCAGAGTAAGTAATAGAAGGGACCGGGAAAATTCTAATTGATTTATAAAAGTTTATTTTGAGAACATATATATTTCCAATTTGAAGCACACCTATATGTCTGTAGCCAAGTGCTTGCTTATTTCTCCAGTGGGGTTAATAATATAACAACGAATATTTATTGTGTGCTTCCTACATGCCGATGTAATATTTAGGAAGCTGTAGAACTCAAAGGCTCATTTTCAGTTGAGAATTTTGAAAATGGCCTTATCCGCTTGGAGAGGCAGGTATTTAATGAGTGTTTTTTTTTTTTCCTAGTCTATTATGCCCCAGATACTTGGTGGGTATTTATAATAGGCAAGACATTTTGTAGGTGACAAAGCTAAGTAAAATGTGGGACCTGGCCTCACAAAATACCTACTTACCATACTGTACTTTTCAGAAGGGCCCTTGTGGTATCATGGAATGACCCTTGGTCTAGTCTTGGACTCAACCTCTAGTCTGCCGCTTCTTCCTGGAAATCTTTGCTGACCTGCCGGGACTAGGCTAGATGCCCCTATACTAGGGTAGATACCCAGATACTAACCCTTAGCATAACACTTAGGTTCCCTATGTGGTACAAACGGATAAGCGCATGACTACTAGCTGGAAGGTTAGAGGTTTGAATCCACCCAGAGGTGCCTTGGAAGACAGGTCTTGTGATTTGCTTCTGAAATTGCTTGTTTAATATTGGGCCTATCAAATCAGAGTATTTATACCATGAATGAATACTAATTTTCTAACTTTGGACAAGCAACATTGTTGCTTTCTGTAACTATGATAATATTGATATGATAGTACCAATATCATAGCTTTGTCATGAAGATTAAATGAGAAGTTTTATATAAAATCCCTATTAAGTTACCTGTCACATAGTAAGTAGTCAGTCAGTAATGTTGTATTCAAGTAAATAATGAATTAAGTTCTCTCTCCACCAAATTTGACAGATGTAATAATATCTGTTTATGAAGATTGTACGTGATGATACCATGTTTGTAACACATAAAGGGCACAGCTGTCATCTGGGTTTACTCTAAAGTAATTACACACATTGGTATAAAAGTGCGACCCTCCTGTTACTCATTCAAAAATGTGGAGTAAAATAAATCTTAACTCAGAGAGAAGTTAAATGTAAGTCTGAGAGTGTAACTATTAAAAAAAAAAAAAAGACCATCTAATTTTGTTATGTATTAACTTGATAGATTTTAGGAATTAGTTCCAAACTTTGAACTAATTTAAGAAACCTTAAATATTTACATTTAACCAAAAATGAAAGTTGAAACCTAAGATTTTCAGCAGGGAAGAAGGTAAGCATGATTGAGCATATTCTTTTGACATTGTTTTCCCTCTAGTACACCCTCCCTTTTCCATTTTACAGTTCCCTTTGGAATTTTGTGTATGTTTGATTTTTGGGTTTATGTGATATGAGCTTGGTTAAGGATCAGATTTATATTCCTTTTGTAAATGAAATTAGTTATGAAAAACATTTCAGATTATCAGTAAGTAGTGGCAGTTGCTGCCCAAAATCTATCGACATTTTCTAGAAAAAAAGATGAAACTCCCTCGATTTTACTGCATGATGTCAGCGGACTCATTATTTGTAGAACAGCTGATGCATTTAGGACTTGTTGATTCACTTAATTGGTAACTGTACTACATTCATAACTTCAACAACTGAAAACAATAGGTCAGTGTCTGCTGTTTATGCATAAATAGGCACATCGGAGCGGGATATGTCTGAAGGGCAGAATATGTTAGTTTGAGAAGGAATCTGGTACATGAATGGTTCCATTGCTTTCCATACTGAGGTGGGTTGTGCTCTCCTTTGCTGAATAATGCTATTTGTGTTTTTATTACAGGTATAGATGGTGAACTGTTACCTATGTTATCAGGCTAGCTACTATGAATGTATGCATTTTAAATGCCAGTGTTAGGGGGGAAAAGCCATTTTAAACATGGTTTAAAATTGGTGAGGACTTCAAGTTTTGTGCCTTTTTACAGTCTTAATGCTTTAGAGCAAAACATTTATGCCTGGAATAGATTTTTTTTTTTTTTAAAGTGAGAATTCTATTTGCACATGGAAACAGAATGTTCATTTAAAGTACTGTGAAATTAATTTTTTTTTTTTAAGTAGTGAATTAGGCACCTTTCTAATTTCAGGGTAAAATCTACATCTTGGAATTCAGTATTTTCTTTTTTTTGAAATCATTAATTTTTCAATTTTAGAAACTTTAAAGGAAGACAATATGAACCATTTTATTTTTTTCTCAGGGAAAAGGAAAGCAGGTTTTTGTTTTTTTTTTTTTTTACTGTCTATAAAATTTGTAACATTCTTTTTAAAAATAAATTATTTTTAATATATAGATATTAAGTATTTATCATAAATTGAATAATTTACCATAAAAACTGTGTTTAATTAAAATGCTAAACTAATGATTCAGGTATTTTACAACAGAAAGTAAATGAAGCTGAATTTTTGTAGCTGTAATAGGTTTAATAGGCTACATCTCTGAAGCTCCATTCATTTAGTACGATCTAGTTTGCAATCATACTATCAAGAAACTTTAATTCTATATTATATTAAAAAAATGAACTTTTCTCCTTGAAGATTAAAAGAATGTTTATTTCTGAGTTTGCAAAGATTTGCGTTTGACCTCAAAATGTACAACTTCTCAGGCTATTTTCTCAGGGTCTACATTTGTAGCATATAAAGTTTTAAAATGTTACTCGTGAAAGAGTACTCTCGTGGACTTTTATCCCATTTGCAGCATATTCCCATCTTCTCATCTGGAAAATTAGTTCTGGTTACAACTTGGATTAAGGAGCCCTGGTGGTGTAATGGTTAAGCGCTCAGCTGCTAACCAAAAGGTTGGCAGTGTGAACTCACGCAGCCACTCTGCAGGAGAAAGACCTAGTGATCTGTTCCTGTAAAGATTACAGCTTGAAAACCTTATGGAGCAGTTCTACTCTATAACAAGGGGTTTCTATGAGTCGAAATTGACTCAATGGCCACAGACAACAACAACAAACACAGCTTGGATTAACACTTGTAGTTTCGGGGAGAAGAATACAGTATCTTAAACTCTATGAAATTTAACAATGAGATTCTATCATTAATAGCTAATTTTAAAGTCCCATTTTTTAAGGACAGTTTTTTTGTAATTACAACCTTTACATGTGTTCGATACATTGTTTCTTATTGACTGAAATGTCCTAGAGATAATGACTGGGAAAATTTAGTAGGCAGTAAATGTTTTCAGTCTTCATACCTGGCATGTTAAAAGTGAAAGCAGTGTAGATTCCTGTGTTAACAGCTAGATTTGTAGTTTCTTTTAAATTTCCTAAAGAAGAACTCCAGTTACAGAAGATAGTAACATTTGGTTCATTTACAGTTGTCAGCCGTTCATATAAAAGGAAGTCAGTGTATTTTTTTAAATAATTAATTAAGTGTTTCATGCCTTGACATTTCAAATGAAGTCATTGGTATGATACAGGAAAAGAGAAAAATAATTTGGTAGGAGGCGTGTGTGTGTGTGTGTGTGTGTGTGTACATACACTGGTTACAGATGTACCGATAAGCCCTCATACATAACCACAGTACTTTTTATGAATTATTTTGCATTTCTATTGTAAAAGATCTGTTTACCACGTTTTCTAGGAACTTTAAGCCTAAGGCAGAACTCAAGGTTTTTGGAGCCTGTGTAAAATAATTTATAGCACCTTTCTAATAAATCTTGCCCAAACTCTATTCTATTAATTAAACATCCTGTGGGAATCTGGTATATCTTAAAGATTTAAAAGTATGTTGTAGTAGAAGACTAGAAAACATTGAGATTGAAGAAAATTAGCCTTTCTTTCAAGTAAAAAACAAACAAATGAAAAAGTAAGACTGGTTTGCTCTTATCCTCAGTTTTTTTTCTCTGTGAAGACATAAACCTTTTAAGCATGGCCATGTCCTGTTCCTGAATGAAATTGTTGTGCTTTGGAGTCCTACACTCCATCAAGACACTTTAATTCTGTATTATACAAATGTCTGTTTCTGAAATGTCTGTTTTGAATATTGAAAAGCTCATTCTGGTCTTCAGTGGAAGTAGTGCACACATGTCTTTTAGGGGACAGCCTTTTGCATGGCCATGGTGCTGGGAGAAGTGGCACGTTGCATTGATGTGATGTGTGAAGCCTTGTTTGAGGGCCAACTGCTCTTTAAAACCTATCGGGTTAAGAGATGTATGGACTCCAGCAGACCTGTTGGCAAGACATTTTAAAATACAGGGTTTTTTTTTGTTGTTGTTGAAAAGTATTTTCCTGGGAAATGATGGCATTGATTTTTAAGTTTGTAGGAATCTATTACTTATGTTAGAAGAAATTACTGAGAGAGAAGAAAAATGAGAGAAGAGTGTGCTGTATACCACTATCTTGTGTTCCTAATTTTCTGTCAGAGGGACAATTCTTAGGGAAAAAAACTTGACATATGCTGTTAACTCTCTTCATACTGCCAAGCAGGTAGCCTAAGTGAATTGTTATGTTGCTTTCTTCCGTGGTAGTACTCTTATCTGCAGATTTTTGTGTTGAAAGTTAGCTGTTTGGTGACACTGCAGTTGGTGGTGAGAGTATGATTGTGAGAAGGTGTTTTGGAACATTAGCAATTATGGCATTGGATGGTGGATAAAGGAATAGATATATAAATATTAGACCAATACACAGTTTTCCAGTGTATATTATTTTCCATATAAAGATATAGAACATTTCATAAAATGTTCCCAGACCATTTAAAACTCAAAGAAATGCAGCTGACGCAATGAAATACATAGAGTACTTGTAAAAACATACAGACACGCAAGTGGATTGCTGCCAGACAGAAAATTTAAAGGCGGTTTGCTTAACTGCAGGGTGCTAGATTTTGTACATGTGCCATGCTGAAACTGTTAGTAAGGCGGGTGTTGTGTTGCTTGAGAAAAGCAGATTGTATTTGGCCCTTTTTAGCTCAGATGTTTCCAATGTCGATATTTTGGTGACATTATGATTGACTCAATGTGAAAAAAGATGATTTCTGCCTACTGGGTAAAATAGACATAATAAAAAAAGTCAAAGAAATTATTTTGTTTTTATGTGAATTTTTATAAAATGGCTTTCATAGTTTTATTACTTATCAGACTGAATCTTTGAGCTAATTGGATAGAACTTTCATAGGTTGACCTTTGGATTTAAAAGGCATTGCTTTTTTTTTTAAGTATTGCTTTAGAGAATGTAAGGACCCATGAAGTTTGCTTTTTATAAACTTCAGGGGCTAAGAAAGGAAACAAAAGGTTTTATGTTTGGATTGTAGTAAGTAATAATGCATGTATTATCTTAGAACAATTATCTATTAATAACTGTGATCTCACTTTAGGGATGGTCAGGGCAATTGAAGGCGTTTAGTTGATGGGTGTTTATTAGGTTGCCTACCATTAAGACTGGAAACCGTGGTGGCATAGTGATTAAGAGCTATGGCTGCTAACTAAAAGGTCAGTAGTTTGAACCCACCAGGCACTCCTTGGAAACCCTATGGGGCAGTTCTGCTGTGTCCCTTAGGGTCACTTTGAGTCAGAATCAATGCAATGGCCATGGGTTTGTTTGGTTTTTTGGACCATTGAGACAATGTTTAGGATGATGCAATTTGAATGGCATCCATCTAGGCATTGTGTCACCATTTTACCTTCGGTTAGTTAACATTAGTTAACATAGGTTGAGCTTTCTTTTCATTCAGGTTTCATTTTCTTTTTTTTTAATTCTATTATGTTGTAAAGGAGCCCTGGTGGCACAAACGGTTGAGCATTTGTCTGCTAACCAAAAGGTTGGTGGTTTGAAACCACCTAGAAGCTCCATGGGAGAAAGACCTGGCGATCTGCATCCATAAAGATTACAGCCAAGAAAACCCTATGGGGCAGTTCTATTCTGTCACCTGGGGTTGCTTTGAGTCAAAATTGACTTGATGGCGCCTAATAACAACAGCATTATGTTGTATATATGAATAAAATACATTAAAAAAATAAGTTTCTTAATATAGTTGGTCAAAGACATACTGACATTTAAAAACCTCCTGTCTCCTCCCTATAAACAAGAAACGTACTTATTTTTAGGAAACCCTGGTGGCATACTAACCAAAAGGTCAGCAGTTCAAATCCACCAGGTGCTCCTTCGAAACCCTGTGGGGCAGTTATACTCTTCCTATAGGGTTGCCATGAGTCGGAATCAAGTCTACAGCAACGGGTTTGATTTCTTTGGTTTATTTTTTTTTTAATTGAAGAATACACTATAAATTTCGATTTCTAATGTTCGTTTCCCTCACAAAATGGTGATAGAAAAATAAAATCTTTGGTTTTATTTCCATCAATATTTTGTGGTTTCCAAGAAGTACAAACTACTGTAAGAAAGAGGATATGATATTAAAGATTTATATGTGAGTCATTTCCATATGAAGTTTTCTGGTTGAAGAGTAAGTGTTAACCACATGACAATTGGAAGAAAAAGAATAAGCCTTATATTATTTTGTGACTTATCCAGCCGCTGTTTTACTGTGTCTCTTAGTGGCTTATAGCTGTGTTTTTTTCAGTCTCTGGACCAAATTTTAAGTCATTTATGTCTGTTTTAGGAATTGTAACCACTGTCCTCTTTTTATATCCTCCCTCTCACCATAGCGTACTTTCAGAGTTTTACTGGGCAACAGGTTGTTCCTTTGCACCCTGCTGGCTAATTTTTCTCTGTAGACCTAGTGCTTTTCATGAAACACTATCAGTGCCCTCTGGCCCCCCTATCTCAAGAGGCCCAAGTCCTTGTGTGGTTTCAGCCCTTCAGGCCAGAGATGAGTAATAGCTTCTTCACTAAACCCACCAGGGCAGCCCTCCACAGTATAGCAGGAGGCATTGGTCCAGAATTCTGCTAGTCGTGGTCTAGACATGTCATTGGTCCCTTCCCGGTAGTTGAAGAGGCGGGTAAAGAAAAAAAAATGGATTCTTAATTTTTAAGTCAATCAGAAGACACCCTAAGAGCCACAATGGTCTGAAGATAGTTTCAACTAATTTTTTTGCACAGCCCTTTTTGGGAAGCTCTACTTTTGGTGTGTGTGGCCTTTTGAGTATTGCTGCTTTTGTGAGTCTTGGATTTTAAAAGGTAACACTTATTGGCTTTAAATGACTTGAAAACTGTTACCTTTAGGATTTAAATGTAGAATGTGAACTCAATCTTAGTTTTGTCCCTTTTCGATTATCCCCTGAAGAACAATTAACCACGTTTTATATTGTGGCTTGGAGGGTTTTAACTTTAACGTGGATTCGCTTTCATAGAGATGTAAATTGGGTGTTCTAGTATGAGTCTGAATTGACTTGATAGCAATGGGTTTGGTCTCAGTTTTTTAGTGTACTTTAAAAGATAATTATGAAAAATGGGTTGTGTATGTTCTGATCGCTGTTCAAGGGGAGACTCTCAAATACTGTGTGTTTCATAAGCCTTTTCCATTGATGCATTATTTCTCAGATACTATTCTGATCACTTCCCTTAATGTGCCTCTGAGCAACTAAATCTTTCTCTCACTGGAAAAGATTGAATGTTCTTCTAATCAATAGCAAATGGGGTGCTAATAGCTTTTAATTAGTACGCTTCTGTAGTGATTGACAGATGATGGAATTGGATTATTTTGGAATTATGATTTAAGAACCAAGTGACTCCTTTAGTAGTTCCATTTTAAATAGGTGGCCATGAAAGGTATTTTCATCCATGTGTTTTTATAGTTTCTGAGCAGGTCTAACTATGTCAGACAGAACATAATTTCTCATATCCTGATATTTTATTTACGCTAACAAGCTAAAAATATACTGTTTGGTTCTGTTTTGAAGAAAACTTCACCTTGGTTTATCAGTATTTTCAAAAGAATTCAGAAACATTTTGGGGAGGGTATGTTTTATTTTTAAGAGCAGAAAGTTTTGTATTTGTTCCTTGAAAGGATTCTCTCACTCTCCCTCCTCCTAACCTGAAACTGGTGTTTAAGGAGGTTTATAAAGTGCACATCTGTAACTATGTAAAGGAGCCTTCTGATTAAAGAAGAAAAGTCAAAGGAGGTTTAAGACTCGTTTTCTCTGGAAAAATATATTGAGGGCAATTTGCAGCTGGCAAGATTTTTGCATTAGGTAATGGTCTAAAGTTAACAGTAGCATCAGGTCTTTAAAATTTTTCTTTTTTATATTTCTGGAGGAGGGTAATGGGAGTGCCTTGCCGAGTCCTTCCTTGTGCTCATCAACATAGCAGCCTCAGCTGCCCCCCTTGGATCCCCTGCCAGGGCTGCTATCATCTTCTGATCAAATATTAATGTGTGATCCTCTGCTTGCTCACTAATCCAAAGCCAATTAATATTATCTGTCAATTATTTACAGACCCTGAGGTGCAGAGGCAGTTCCCGGAGGACTACAGTGACCAGGTTCGGAATATGCGTAATTAATTTTTTACATGACAAAATTTATTTCAGAGTTGTTCAACATATTATTACTGTTCTTTTTACTGAAAGAGATAAATGAATTTTTAGAAGGGAAGGGAAGCAGTAATTAGGAACCAAGACACAGAGTAAAACATACTGTAGTAGGATTGAAAATATTTGGTGGTAAATTTGGGGTGTTACCTTCAGGGGAGAAATGCACAGAACGTAAGGAAGAAAATTTACCACCCATTTTACTTTTTACTTTGAGGTATGCTGCAGTCTGCAATTCATCAGGAAATTGTCTTTGGATTGCTGGTGAATTTTTTTTTTTTTTTTTTAAATGCTATTTAAGCAGGCAAGAAACAGAGTAACAAAAAAGGGGGGGAGGAGAGGAAGGTTTAAAACATTGTTGAAATTTGAAACAGATTATGAAACTATGTGTTATGGAAGGGCTAGAAGGTCCTTAGGGTGAGAAGGGTTCTGATGGTGGTGGTGAAAGTTAAGGCTGGCTGGTTGGTCCTGCTGTCTCAGGTTTCCTGCATTCTGCAAGCGTAGAATGGAGTGGAAGGCTCTGTTTTACTAACAACATAGTGCTGAAGTTCTGCTGTTTCTCTACTCTTTGTAATTAGATCTGTTTTATGCATTTGGGATTCTAGTCTCTATCTTGAGAAATATTAGAGATGTTTTGTAGCTTTCTGGGGCACCTTACATTTTTAATTCAAATATGCAGTTCGGTAGGCTTTTTAAAGCAGTTTTGATATAAAAGTATCCTTAATTACACCGAATAAAAGAACTTTATAAAAACTTTTACATGTGGGATATTGTACACAACACAAACTAGTTTCCGAAGTGTATATATTTACTTTTGTCTATCCAAAAAAAGGGTTGATGTGGGTAAGTACAATGGGATAGAAATATCCAGAATGATAATAACACCTTTGCAGAGTGGCTCGTTGTATAGAAAGCAAGGTATCTGATGTGTCTTTGTGGATACAAAGGACATAATGTGACCAGGAATATAACTGGATAATCACTAGAATGAGATGCTTTGTGATGTGATTTTATTATACAAACACCCAGCAGAACTGCTATGGTTTGCTTTGTTTTTGATCTCAAGACTTTTAAATAGGATTTTAAAAAACATTAAAATCTTCCCACTC